>NC_090440.1:747835572-748138602 GCF_031143425.1 Pleurodeles waltl | reverse complement strand
CAAGCACACTGACAACAGGCAGAAAATGGGGGTAACCGTGCCAAGAAAGAGGGTACTTTCCTACACTTACCAAAAAGGAATTTACTCCCACTTGGCGGGTTCTTTACACATGATCGAATGTATAGTCGTAGGATTAATGCCTGGCGTAACTGCATGTGGTTAGTATTTAATGTTTGCATTAGAAACTGTAATAATGGTCTGTATATTGCCAAGCGCTCTGTGTGTAAGCGGCAAACCTCAGCTACCGCCTAGGCTGCTGCATCAGGATGCGGTGTGTCTGTGGCCAATAAAGGCGAGGTAGGACCATCTTTGCTCAGAGGACGTAACCTAACGTATAATATTGTATGTGTTAGGGCGCCATCAAGCCAATTATTATGGTCTTGATAAAATAGAGGTATCTCTAAATATGAATAAGCTCTGTATTGTATAGGTATGTTAGCAGGTGTGAAGTAATGAAATGTGTTAGTGTTCCTATCAACTGCTGGAAAGGTGACCCAAGAATAAAATGTTTCTGTTCTGTAGGCCGAATGAGCCTCAACAACAAATGTGACTGGACCCCCCTCACCTGTGAGGTCATTTGTCAATAAATGTGCTGTGAGGGGTGGTCGCATGTTTTCTGCAATTGCTACCCGTTGCGGGATCTCCATGGTAATGGTAAAGGTATGTGTTCAAAGATAAGGACACCAAATGGGGATTGATCCTTTTAAGATTCAAGCTTGAACATCCTACAATGTTAGTTAGGTACTATCTACTTAGCTGAGGAGGAAATCCTCAATACTACGGACGTCTCCGTATATAGGTGGTCATTAGAACCCTGGCGGTTGGTGTTAAAGCGGCGGTAAGACCGCCAACAGGCCGGCGGAAAAAAAAATGGAATCACGACCGTGGCGGAAACAGCCAACAAAGACAGCCACTTTAACACTCCGACCGCCACGGCGGTAGCAACAAACAGCTCGGCGGTCACCGCCAACAGACAGGCGGAGGACAATGTACCGCCCACAGTATCATGAGAGGCCAATCCACCACCTTTTCCGGGGCGGATTCACCGTCAACAAAAACACAGCGGAAACAGGACTTCGAAGGGAAAACGCTCACCTCTACGCACCCCACGAGGAATCCGGACGCCATGGAACCAGAGCTCCAGATCCTGCCAGCCCTTATCTTTTTGCTCCTCTACCAGGTGCACGAATGCTGGCGGCGAAGACCACGGTGAGTACTGCACCTACGACACAGGGGAGGGGGGAGGGAAAAACAGTGACACACACACGCAACACCTCCACCCCCACCCACGACAACACACACACTAATACAGCATGATACATTATAGTTACACCCCCCAATCCCCCTGGAAGAATGCAAGGACAAAAGGAAATGAGTGTAACCATTGTAATATATTAAAATCCAGTACGCAAAAATATATATACACTATAAACAAATATATACACCAAGAATAGTAGTCCAGGTAGTGCTCCATTGAAGTCCGTGGAACACTGGGCCCACACGGTATGGGCGAGGTCCACACTCAATCCCTGAACATGACGGAGAGAACACTGCAGGGGCATCAGATAGCAATAAAACAGGCACCTCAGGGGGAAGGGAAAGGGGGGGCACCTCAGCCGGTTGAGTGCACGACGCCAAATCCACGAGGGGGCCACATGCCCACTGTTCCATCCTGGGGAGTGCAAAGCCACAGTCTCTCAAGTCTCTACAGTGGGTGGTTTGCCCACTGTTCCATCCTGGGGAGTGCAAAGCCACGGTTTCTCAAGTCTCTACAGTGGGTGGTTTGCCCACTGTTCCATCCTGGGGAGTGCAAAGCCACAGTCTCTCAAGTCTCTACAGTGGGTGGTTTGCCCACTGTTCAATCCTGGGGAGTGCAAAGCCACAGTCTCTCAAGTCTCTACAGAGGGTGGTTTGCCCAGTGCTCAATCCTGGGGAGTGCAAAGCCACAGTCTCTCAAGTCTCTACAGTGGGTGGGCTGCCCACTGTTCAATCCTGGGGAGTGCAAAGCCACAGTCTCTCAAGTGGATAACAGTCTCCACTGGTTCTGGAGGAGGCTTTGTGCCCAGAGTGCTTCATCCTGCCAAGGACAGAGGTAGTGGATGCCTTTCTCCACTGGTTCTGGAGGGGGCTTTGTGCCCAGAGTGCTTCATCCTGCCAAGGACTGAGGTAGTGGATGTGATTCTCCACTGGTTCTGGAGGGGGCTTTGTGCCCAGAGTGCTTCATCCTGCCAAGGACAGAGGTAGTGGATGTCTTTCTCCACTGGTTCTGGAGGGGGCTTTGTGCCCAGAGTGCTTCATCCTACCAAGGACTGAGGTAGTGAATGCTTTTCTCCACTGGTTCTGGAGGGGGCTTTGTGCCCAGAGTGCTTCATCCTGCCAAGGACTGAGGTAGTGGATGCCTTTCTCCACTGGTTCTGGAGGGGGCTTTGTGCCCAGAGTGCTTCATCCTGCCAAGGACTGAGGTAGTGATGTCATTCTCCACTGGTTCTGGAGGGGGCTTTGTGCCCAGAGTGCTTCATCCTGCCAAGGACTGAGGTAGTGGATGTCATTCTCCACTGGTTCTGGAGGGGGCTTTGTGCCCAGAGTGCTTCATCCTGCTCGTGACGGACTCAGTAGCGTCAGTGCCCTTGCCGCTCATGGGCCAGCGGTGCTTGTGGCGCCAGTGTCCTGTTCAGCGGTGCTTGTTGCGGCGGTGTCCTGTTCAGCGGTGCTTGTGGCGGCGGTGTCCTTGGCAGTGGTGCTTGTGGCGGCAGTGTCCTGTTCAACGGTGCTTGTTGCGGCGGGGTCCTGTTCAGCGGTGCTTGTGGCGGCGGTGTCCTTGGCAGCGGTGCTTGTGGTGGCAGTGTCCTGTTCAGCGGTGCTTGTGGCGGCAGTGTCCTTGGCAATGACTCAGCTGCTGGCGTTACTTTATGGCCCAGCGGGGCTGGTGAGGGTGGTCCTGTCCTGGGCAGCTGGGCTGGTGCTGGTGGTCCTGTCCTGGGCAGCCGGGCTGGTGCTGGCGGTGGCCTCCTGGGCAGCTGGGCTGGTGCTGGCCTCCTGGGCAGCTGGGCTGGTGCTGGCCCCCTGGGCAGCGGGGATGATGGCGGTGGCCTCCTGGGCAGCGGGGATAATGGTGGTGGCCTCCTGGGCAGCGGGGATGATGGCGGTGGCCTCCTGGGCAGCGGGGATGATGGCGGTCTTCTCCGCCGTGCTGCTCTTCCCAGACTTGCTGAGTTTCTTGTGGCCCGTCCCCACCTTGGAAGGTGTTGCAGCTGAGTCCACACTCCCACCTGTGCCCCTGGGAGCGGCTTTGGTGGCTGGAGTCTTCCCCCTCTCCCGCCGGGCACTGGCCAACTTCTGATGCTTGACAGGTGGGGGACTGTCTGTGCTGTGGCTCCGTGTCACATTGGCTGCCCTGCTGCCCGGTGCACTCCAGATTCCGGTGACTACAGGCACCACTGGTCCCGGAGATGTTATGGCTGAGGTGCTAGGTTGGGACCTGGAGAGTCGGGCCCTAGGAGACTGACGGGGTGGGGGAGGTGAGGGAAAGAGGTCAAGGCTGGACAGGAAAAGTTTTTTGGGAACACTGGGATGGGTAGCTGGAGGGGGTTTGGGAGTGGAGGAAGAGGTTGTGGTTGTAGGAGGTGTTCGTTTGGTGACTTTGGGTGAAGGTGCATGCGCTGGAGGCTGTCGTGAGGTGGATGGCTGTTGGGTGGGTGTGTGGCTGCGTTTGTGTATCTTGGGAGGTGGCGTCACAGACACACTGGGAGAGGACACAGGGGACGTGTAAATGGTAGTGGGGGTGGTGACTGCACGTGAGCGGGGTGTGGTGGTGGGTGTGCTGGTGATGGAAGTAATGGCTGTAGATGTAGTGCATGCAGGTGTGAGTGGAGACAAGACTATGAGGGAGGAGGGAGATGAGGAGGAGGGGGGCACAGTGGAGGCAGTGGATGTTGGTGTGTCTGCATGTGTGTGATGCTTGCGTGAGTGCCTGTGGGATGTGTGGTGCTTATGTTAGCCTGAGCTTCCCTTGTGTGTTGAGGTGTGTGCATGCTGGTCTGAAGGTGTGCTGGGGATAGGCTGAGGTACTGGGGATTGGGTCTGGGTGGAGGAAGTTGGAGGGGGGAGGCTAGAGACAGGGACAATAGCTGCCATCAGTGCTGAGGCCAGAGTCTGAAAAGCTCGCTGAAGGGCCGCCTGACCAGAATGAATGCCCTCCAGGAAAGCATTTGTCTGTTGCAACTGTCTTTCTACACCCTGGATGGCATTCAAAATGGTAGACTGCCCAACAGTGAGGGACTTGAGGAGGTCAATGGCCTCCTCACTGAGGGCAGCAAGGGTGACTGGGGCGCGGGCTGAGGTGCCTAGGGCGAAGGTGATGCCCACCCTCCTGGGTGAGTGGGCACGGGGCAAAGGCTGAGGGGCTGCTGGGAGGGCGGTGCTGGTAGGGGGGGGGGTGGCTGTACCTGTAGATGCGGGGGGCACAGATGTGGCCGCCACCACAAGGGAGCTCCCATCAGAGGACGAGTCCGTATCACTGGTGTCAGCTCCTGTCCCCGCCATGGAGCTCCCCTCACCCTCCGTCCCACTGGTGAAATCTGTGTCCGTAGTGTCGCCCTCCATGGCCATGTGGGATGCAGCTCCCTCCTGCTCCGGTGCCACTGCTCCTCCGCCTGATGATGCTAATGCACACAAGAACAGGGAGACCACAAAAAGGGGGGGGGAGAAAGACATGTTCAGTGCATACAATACCGCTACCTTTGGCAGACACGACAGACACAGAAGCCTCCTGCACTACGCCGCGCACTTGGGGTCCACTCTTCAATCCCTGGGACATGGCCTACAAGGCTATGGCCGACATCTGCACGCATGGATGTCACAGGGGCCTAAATAGGTGTACTTGGCAGTGTACACAGGTGGGGTGGGGTGCCACAAGGTCTGCCAGAACAAGGGGACCTAACTAGCACACTCGCCCTGGCCTTGGGAAACCCACAGCCCACCTCCCCCACCCAGACACCTCCACTGCGCGCCAAATCAGCAGAATGAGAGTGTACTCACCCCCTTGTGGCTGCTGTGATGCCCTCAAGCACCCATCCAACTCCGTGTACGTCACCTTGTGAGTCATTGCTCTCACACCGGTTCCCCTTTCCTTTTTAATCACACCACACAGAACCCTTTATTAAATTTACCCGGGTATCTGAGTAGGTGTTTTTATTTCCCTAGCATAGCTGGATCCCATTTTCCAGAAATTAAATTAATTTACGCACTCCCCCCTGTTCCTTTAACAGTGAGGTTGAGTCCGCCCAGGTGGCATTGTCCTACCTGGGTGGGGCTAGGTGGTCATATGATGAAGCATGACACTATATAATGTGTGAGACCACTTAGTCCGTAAAGGAAATCCCCCCCTCAGACCATACACTACCCCACCGCTCACCCACATTTCACCTCTAGTCGAGGTATACGAGTGGTCTAGTGTCACAATTGATACACTACGACCGGCTTACGGTACAAGAACCCCCGTACTCTCATTTGTGAGTTAGTATTGTTTTTTGGGAGTCAAGTACGGTGTGTGTTCCTCTTGCTCCCACATACTCTCCCTTTGTGTAAAGTGATAGTAGAGCAGCCTCTCGGCTGCAAGAGTTGTTTAATCCTTGTTTCTCCTCCTCCCAGCAAGCACCTTTGGCTTGCCTGCGCCCCTCAGAGCCTTGGTTCTCTCTTGTTTCCACGTTCCCCCCGCTTGTTTTTCTATAAACTTAACCCCAAACCCCCCCCCCTCTCCCTTTGCCACACCATGGCAGAAGGCCTCTCCTTCAACGACGAGGAAGTATCAGCTATCCTCGCAGCCCCATCACTCCTTGGGGACACGGCTTTGTCAAAGAGTTTGTCCCAGCTTGGGGACTTGGACACCCTAGTGGAATTGAAACGCTCCCAGGTTAAGACTATACTACACGGAGCTGTCCTCACAGAATACCTCTGCAGTAACTCTGCACCAAACGGACTACTTGTCACCAATGAACCTCGCATATTCCTAGACGACCTTGAATTTCGTAAAGATTGGTCGCTTATAGCATGGAAATGCACACGAGATTGGCTGATATTAATTATAAAAACAGCCACTAGGTTATCTGAAACCCTACTGATCCAGATAAAAACCAGTGAAAATAACCTGAAGTCAGGTGTGAGCATTCTCTCCTTCAAAAAGAAACTGGAGGAGGTAAATAAAAACATGAATGAATATAAAGAATACCTAACTCAGCAAAAAATAGCAAAATTTCAAAAAGACCTAAATCGTTTTTCCCTAGAAAGGATATACCCCTAGACCAAACCTGACTATGTAGCAAAGAATTCCACTAACACATCTGATACTTCCTCCGGGAGTAGCATCAGCTCAGATAGTGACAGTAACTCGTCAGGGAATACACGACAACGTCGCGGACGACGTGGGCAACGTCGAGGAAGATGGAACTATCCACCCGTACCTCCCCCATACCCGCCATACTTTAACCAACAATGGGGTTGGCCCAACCAGTATGGCCCCCCTCCACAATACCAAGCACCCTACCTGCAGCACCCTGCCCAATGGTCCTTCTCCGAACCCCCACCCCCTTTTTTAGACAGAGGTCACGGGACGGACAGAGGGAGGAGAAAAGAAGTACAGTGGCGCCCAAGAGAGGATGCTTTGGAAAACCCAACACACAGGGAGGCCATCCCAGGGACAAGCAAGACAAAGTGAAACTCGGCTCGGAGAATACAGTCAGCATCATTAACTTAAGCGACCGGATTCTGAGCCAAACCGAAACCCAAGCATTAAGTAAAGGTCTGAATTTTGTGCCTACCCCAAAAGTTGACTTATTCAGAACCAGAACCGAACTAGCAGGTCTGTTTCGTAAGATCCGCCTAAAAACCTTCTTCCTCGGGAAGGAATATGATACTCCCTCACAGAATACAGGACTACGTCCTAAGTCCACCTTCTGTCCCCCAGCAGGGCAAATGCCCCCTGAGGTACTGGCCTTCGAGAAATCAGTATCCCTTAAGATCAATGGGCTTACTGAGGCACCCAACAAAATATTCCACAATATGAGCAGAATCGAAATAGAGTCACTGAAGGGCCTGACAGCCGATCCAAATATCATTATCAAACCAGCAGATAAGGGCGGGGCCACAGTGATTCTTCCACAAAAAATGTATAGAGAGGAGTGTGAGCGACTACTGGGGAATACCAGACACTACAAGCGTCTGGCACGTGATCCTACAACTGATGTCCAAGAAGAAATCGCTTTCCTAATATCAAAAGGGAAGGAAAATAATTGGATCACAGATCATGAGGCATCGTTCCTGATACAGACCAACCCAAAAATCCCGTACTTTTATATTTTACCAAAAGTACATAAAGAGAAGATTCCTCCCCCTGGAAGACCCATAGTTTCCGGTGTAGGCTCAGCACTAGAGCCCTTGTCAAAATTCGTGGATTTCTTCCTACAACCGTTAGTTAAAAGAATCCCGACCTGTCTTTAGGACACCACCCATGTCCTCCTCCTACTGGAATCTATAGCCTTCGACAAATCCAAGGAGCTCTTGATTACTCTCGACGTGGAATCTCTGTACACAAACATCCCACAAGAGGCCACCCTGGAAGTGATAAGCAACCTGCTGGAAATACATATGGGTGAATCCCAAACCCCCCCTGGTTTTATACTAGACTTAGCACACCTCGCTCTCACCAGAAACTACTTCAAATTTGAAGATAGCTTCTTTTTGCAGACACAAGGCACATCAATGGGTAGCACATTCGCCCCAAGTCTAGCATGTCTATACGTTGACCATTTCGAAAGACATACGGTCCTGAATGAGGATAACCCCTACCGTGACCAGATAAAACTCTGGAAGCGATACATCGATGATGTACTGCTAATATGGACTGGTAGTAAGGAAGAGGCCCAGGCTTTCGCTATTTGGCTTAATGGAGCCAACCCCTTTCTAACCTTCACAATGAGCATAGGTGACAACAAGTTACCTTTCCTCGACCTACTCATCTTTTAACATGACGGCGGGTTAGCCACAGAAGTTTACTATAAACCAACGGACTGCAACAATCTGTTACAATATCAGAGCTTCCACCCTCGAGCTCTAAGAGATAACCTTCCGGTCGGGCAGTTCCTACGTGTAGGAAGTTGGCTCTGTATGTGCTATTTCAAAGTAAGGAATAGCATGCACAGAGTCCAAGGGTTCCCCTTAGAGGTAAAATAGTGGTAAAAATAGATAATACTAATGCTCTATTTTGTGGTAGTGTGGTCGAGCAGTAGGCTTATCCAAGGAGTAGTGTTAAGCATTTGTTGTACATACACATAGACAATAAATGAGGTACACACACTCAGAGACAAATCCAGCCAATCGGTTTTTGTATAGAAAAATATCTTTTCTTAGTTTATTTTAAGAACCACAGGTTCAAATTCTACATGTAATATCTCATTCGAAAGGTATTGCAGGTAAGTACTTTAGGAACTTTAAATCATAAAAATTGCATGTATACTTTTCAAGTTATTGACAAATAGCTGTTTTAAAAGTGGACACAGTGCAATTTTCACAGTTCCTGGGGGAGGTAAGTTTCTGTTAGTTTTACCAGGTAAGTAAGACACTTACAGGGTTCAGTTCTTGGTCCAAGGTAGCCCACCGTTGGGGGTTCAGAGCAACCCCAAAGTCACCACACCAGCAGCTCAGGGCCGGTCAGGTGCAGAGTTCAAAGTGGTGCCCAAAACACATAGGCTAGAATGGAGAGAAGGGGGTGCCCCGGTTCCGGTCTGCTTGCAGGTAAGTACCCGCGTCTTCGGAGGGCAGACCAGGGGGGTTTTGTAGGGCACCGGGGGGGACACAAGCCCACACAGAAATTTCACCCTCAGCAGCGCGGGGGCGGCCGGGTGCAGTGTAGAAACAGGCGTCGGGTTCGCAATGTTAGTCTATGAGAGATCTCGGGATCTCTTCAGCGCTGCAGGCAGGCAAGGGGGGGATTCCTCGGGGAAACCTCCACTTGGGCAAGGGAGAGGGACTCCTGGGGGTCACTTCTCCAGTGAAAGTCCGGTCCTTCAGGTCCTGGGGGCTGCGGGTGCAGGGTCTCTCCCAGGCGTCTGGACTTAGGATTCAAAGAGTCGCGGTCAGGGGAAGCCTCGGGATTCCCTCTGCAGGCGGCGCTGTGGGGGCTCAGGGGGGACAGGTTTTGGTACTCACAGTATCAGAGTAGTCCTGGGGTCCCTCCTGAGGTGTTGGATCTCCACCAGCCGAGTCGGGGTCGCCGGGTGCAGTGTTGCAAGTCTCACGCTTCTTGCGGGGAGCTTGCAGGGTTCTTTCAAGGCTGCTGGAAACAAAGTTGCAGCCTTTCTTGGAGCAGGTCCGCTGTCCTCGGGAGTTTCTTGTCTTTTCGAATCAGGGGCAGTCCTCAGAGGATGTCGAGGTCGCTGGTCCCTTTGGAAGGCGTCGCTGGAGCAGGATCTTTGGAAGGCAGGAGACAGGCCGGTGAGTTTCTGGAGCCAAGGAAGTTGTCGTCTTCTGGTCTTCCTCTGCAGGGGTTTTTCAGCTAGGCAGTCCTTCTTCTTGTAGTTGCAGGAATCTAATTTTCTAGGGTTCAGGGTAGCCCTTAAATACTAAATTTAAGGGCGTGTTTAGGTCTGGGGGGTTAGTAGCCAATGGCTACTAGCCCTGAGGGTGGGTACACCCTCTTTGTGCCTCCTCCCAAGGGGAGGGGGTCACAATCCTAACCCTATTGGGGGAATCCTCCATCTGCAAGATGGAGGATTTCTAAAAGTCAGAGTCACCTCAGCTCAGGACACCTTAGGGGCTGTCCTGACTGGCCAGTGACTCCTCCTTGTTGCTTTCTTTGTTCCCTCCAGCCTTGCCGCCAAAAGTGGGGGCCGTGGCCGGAGGGGGCGGGCAACTCCACTAAGCTGGAGTGCCCTGCTGGGCTGTGACAAAGGGGTGAGCCTTTGAGGCTCACCGCCAGGTGTCACAGCTCCTGCCTGGGGGAGGTGTTAGCATCTCCACCCAGTGCAGGCTTTGTTACTGGCCTCAGAGTGACAAAGGCACTCTCCCCATGGGGCCAGCAACATGTCTCTGGTGTGGCAGGCTGCTGGAACTAGTCAGCCTACACAGACAGTCGGTTAAGTTTCAGGGGGCACCTCTAAGGTGCCCTCTGTGGTGTATTTTACAATAAAATGTACACTGGCATCAGTGTGCATTTATTGTGCTGAGAAGTTTGATACCAAACTTCCCAGTTTTCAGTGTAGCCATTATGGTGCTGTGGAGTTCGTGTTTGACAGACTCCCAGACCATATACTCTTATGGCTACCCTGCACTTACAATGTCTAAGGTTTTGTTTAGACACTGTAGGGGTACCATGCTCATGCACTGGTACCCTCACCTATGGTATAGTGCACCCTGCCTTAGGGCTGTAAGGCCTGCTAGAGGGGTGTCTTACCTATACTGCATAGGCAGTGAGAGGCTGGCATGGCACCCTGAGGGGAGTGCCATGTCGACTTACTCGTTTTGTCCTCACTAGCACACACAAGCTGGCAAGCAGTGTGTCTGTGCTGAGTGAGAGGTCTCCAGGGTGGCATAAGACATGCTGCAGCCCTTAGAGACCTTCCTTGGCATCAGGGCCCTTGGTACTAGAAGTACCAGTTACAAGGGACTTATCTGGATGCCAGGGTCTGCCAATTGTGGATACAAAAGTACAGGTTAGGGAAAGAACACTGGTGCTGGGGCCTGGTTAGCAGGCCTCAGCACACTTTCAATTGTAAACATAGCATCAGCAAAGGCAAAAAGTCAGGGGGCAACCATGCCAAGGAGGCATTTCCTTACACAACCCCCCCCCAAACGAAAGAGGATGAGACTAACCTTTCCCAAGAGAGTCTTCATTTTCTAAGTGGAAGAACCTGGAAAGGCCATCTGCATTGGCATGGGCAGTCCCAGGTCTGTGTTTCACTATAAAGTCCATTCCCTGAGGGAGATGGACCACCTCAACAGTTTAGGATTTTCACCTTTCATTTGCATCAGCCATTTGAGAGGTCTGTGGTCAGTTTGAACTAGGAAGTGAGTCCCAAAGAGGTATGGTCTCAGCTTCTTCAGGGACCAAACCACAGCAAAGGCCTCCCTCTCAATGGCACTCCAACGCTGCTCCCTGGGGAGTAACCTCCTGCTAATGAAAGCAACAGGCTGGTCAAGGCCATCATCATTTGTTTGGGACAAAACTGCCCCTATCCCATGTTCAGAGGCATCAGTCTGCACAATGAACTGCTTAGAATAATGTGGAGCTTTTAGAACTGGTGCTGAGCACATTGCTTGTTTCAGGGTGTCAAAGGCCTGTTGGCATTCCACAGTCCAGTTCACTTTCTTGGGCATTTTCTTGGAGGTGAGTTCAGTAAGGGCTGTCACAATGGATCCATATCCCTTCACAAACCTCCTGTAATACCCAGTCAAGCCAAGGAATGCCCTGACTTGAGTCTGGGTTTTTGGAGCTACCCAGTCCAGAATAGTCTGGATCTTGGGTTGGAGTGGCTGAACTTGGCCTCCACCTACAAGGTGGCCCAAGTAAACCACAGTTCCCTGCCCTATCTGGCATTTGGATGCCTTGATAGAGAGGCCTGCAGATTGCAGAGCCTTCAAAACCTTCTTCAGGTGGACCAGGTGATCCTGCCAGGTGGAGCTAAAGACAGCAATATCATCAAGATAAGCTGTGCTAAAGGACTCCAAGCCAGCAAGGACTTGATTCACCAACCTTTGGAAGGTGGCAGGGGCATTCTTTAAACCAAAGGGCATAACAGTAAACTGGTAATGCCCATCAGGTGTGGAGAATGCTGTTTTCTCTTTTGCTCCAGGTGCCATTTTTATTTGCCAGTACCCTGCTGTCAAGTCAAAGGTACTTAAGAATTTGGCAGCACCTAATTTGTCTATGAGCTCATCAGCTCTTGGAATTGGATGAGCATCTGTCTTGGTGACAGAATTGAGCCCTCTGTAGTCCACACAAAACCTCATCTCTTTCTTTCCATCTTTGGTGTGAGGTTTGGGGACTAAGACCACTGGGCTAGCCCAGGGGCTGTCAGAGCGCTCAATTACTCCCAATTCCAGCATCTTGTGGACTTCCACCTTGATGCTTTCCTTAACATGGTCAGACTGTCTAAAGACTTTGTTTTTGACAGGCATGCTGTCTCCTGTGTCCACATCATGGGTACACAGGTGTGTCTGACCAGGGGTTAAGGAGAAGAGTTCAGGAAACTGTTGTAGGACTCTCCTACAATCAGCTTGCTGTTGGCCAGAGAGGGTGTCTGAGTAGATCACTCCATCTACTGTGCCATCTTTTGGGTCTGATGACAGAAGATCAGGGAGAGGTTCACTCTCTGCCTCCTGATCCTCATCTGTTACCATCAACAGATTCACATCAGCCCTGTCATGGAAGAGTTTAAGGCGGTTTACATGGATCACCCTCTTGGGGCTCCTGCTTGTGCCCAGGTCCACCAGGTAGGTGACCTGACTCTTCCTTTCTAGCACTGGGTAAGGGCCACTCCATTTGTCCTGGAGTGCCCTGGGAGCCACAGGCTCCAGAACCCAGACCTTCTGCCCTGGTTGGAACTCAACCAGTGCAGCCTTTTGGTCATACCAAAACTTCTGGAGCTGTTGGCTGGCCTCAAGGTTTTTGGTTGCCTTTTCCATGTACTCTGCCATTCTAGAGCGAAGGCCAAGTACATAGTCCACTATGTCCTGTTTAGGCTCATGGAGAGGTCTCTCCCAGCCTTCTTTAACAAGGGCAAGTGGTCCCCTTACAGGATGACCAAACAGAAGTTCAAAGGGTGAGAACCCTACTCCCTTCTGTGGTACCTCCCTGTAAGCGAAAAGCAGACATGGCAGGAGGACATCCCATCTCCTTTTGAGTTTTTCTGGGAGCCCCATGATCATGCCCTTTAATGTCTTGTTGAATCTCTCAACCAAGCCATTAGTTTGTGGATGGTAAGGTGTAGTGAATTTATAAGTCACTCCACACTCATTCCACATATGTTTCAGGTATGCTGACATGAAGTTGGTACCTCTGTCAGACACCACCTCCTTAGGGAAACCCACTCTGGTAAAGATACCAATGAGGGCCTTGGCTACTGCAGGGGCAGTAGTCGACCTAAGGGGAATAGCTTCAGGATACCTGGTAGCATGATCCACTACTACCAGGATATACATATTTCCTGAGGCTGTAGGAGGTTCCAGTGGACCAACTATGTCCACACCCACTCTTTCAAAGGGGACCCCCACCACTGGAAGTGGAATGAGGGGGGCCTTTGGGTGCCCACCTGTCTTACCACTGGCTTGACAGGTGGGGCAGGAGAGGCAAAACTCCTTAACCATGTTGGACATATTGGGCCAGTAGAAGTGGTTGACTAGCCTCTCCCACGTCTTGGTTTGTCCCAAATGTCCAGCAAGGGGAATGTCATGGGCCAATGTTAGGATGAACTCTCTGAACAGCTGAGGCACTACCACTCTCCTAGTGGCACCAGGTTTGGGGTCTCTGGCCTCAGTGTACAGGAGTCCATCTTCCCAATAGACCCTATGTGTTCCATTTTTCTTGCCCTTGGACTCTTCAGCAGCTTGCTGCCTAAGGCCTTCAAGAGAGGGACAGGTTTCTTGTCCCTTACACAGCTCCTCCCTTGAGGGTCCCCCTGGGCCTAAGAGCTCAACCTGATAAGGTTCAAGCTCCAAAGGCTCAGTTCCCTCAGAGGGCAGAACTTCTTCCTGAGAAGAGCGGTTCCCTTTCTTTTGCTGTGTTGCAGTTGGTTTCCCAACTGACTTTCCTGTTCTCTTGGTAGGCTGGGCCATTTTTCCAGACTCCAGCTCTACTTTTTCACCCTGTGCCTTGCATTGTGCTCTTGTTTTCACACACACCAGTTCAGGGATACCCAGCATTGCTGCATGGGTTTTTAGTTCTACCTCAGCCCATGCTGAGGACTCCAGGTCATTTCCAAGCAGACAGTCCACTGGGATATTTGAGGAGACCACCACCTGTTTCAGGCCATTGACCCCTCCCCATTCTAAAGTAACCATTGCCATGGGATGTACTTTTCTCTGATTGTCAGCGTTGGTGACTGTGTAAGTTTTTCCAGTCAGGTATTGGCCAGGGGAAACCAGTTTCTCTGTCACCATGGTGACACTGGCACCTGTATCCCTCAGGCCCTCTATTCTAGTCCCATTAATTAAGAGTTGCTGTCTGTATTTTTGCATGTTAGGCGGCCAGACAGCTAGTGTGGCTAAATCCACCCCACCCTCAGAAACTAGAGTAGCTTCAGTGTGGACCCTGATTTGCTCTGGGCACACTGTTGATCCCACTTGGAGACTAGCCATACCAGTGTTACCTGGATGGGAGTTTGGAGTGGAACCTTTCTTGGGACAGGCCTTGTCTCCAGTTTGGTGTCCATGCTGTTTACAGCTATGACACCAGGCCTTTTTGGGATCAAAGTTTTTACCCTTGTACCCATTGTTTTGTGAAGAGGCTCTGGGCCCACCCTCCTGTGCAGGTTTTTGGGGGCCTGTAGAAGACTCTTTACTATTTTTAGTTTTGGTTGTCTCATCACCCTTCCCCTGGGGAGTCTTTGTGACCCCTTTCTTTTGGTCACCCCCTGTTGAAGTCTTGGACACCCTTGTCTTGACCCAATGGTCCGCCTTCTTTCCCAATTCTTGGGGAGAAATTGGTCCTAGGTCTACCAGATGCTGATGCAGTTTATCATTGAAACAATTACTTAACAGGTGTTCTTTCACAAATAAATTGTACAGCCCATCATAATTACTTACACCACTGCCTTGAATCCAACCATCTAGTGTTTTCACTGAGTAGTCTACAAAGTCAACCCAGGTCTGGCTCGAGGATTTTTGAGCCCCCCTGAATCTAATCCTATACTCCTCAGTGGAGAATCCAAAGCCCTCAATCAGGGTACCCTTCATGAGGTCATAAGATTCTGCATCTTGTCCAGAGAGTGTGAGGAGTCTATCCCTACACTTTCCTGTGAACATTTCCCAAAGGAGAGCACCCCAGTGAGATCTGTTCACTTTTCTGGTTACACAAGCCCTCTCAAAAGCTGTGAACCATTTGGTGATGTCATCACCATCTTCATATTTAGTTACAATCCCTTTAGGGATTTTCAACATGTCAGGAGAATCTCTGACCCTATTTATGTTGCTGCCACCATTGATGGGTCCTAGGCCCATCTCTTGTCTTTCCCTCTCTATGGCTAGGATCTGTCTTTCCAAAGCCAATCTTTTGGCCATCCTGGCTAACTGGATGTCCTCTTCACTGGGGCTATCCTCAGTGATTTCAGAGGTGTTGGTCTCTCCTGTGAGGGAACCAGCATCTCTGACTATTATTTTTGGAGTCAGGGTTTGAGGGACCCTGTTCTCCCTAGATAGGATTGGTAGGGGGGAATTGTCCTCCAAGTCACTATCCTCTTCCTCTGAGTTGCCACCCTCAGAGGGGTTGGCCTTTTCAAACTCTGCCAAAAGCTCCTGGAGCTGTATTTTGGTAGGTTTGGGGCCCATTGTTATTTTCTTTATTTTACAGAGTGACCTTAGCTCCCTCATCTTAAGATGGAGGTAAGGTGTGGTGTCGAGTTCCACCACAGTCACATCTGTGCTAGACATTTTGCTTCTAAAAGTTGGAATACTTTTTAAGAATCTACAACTGGTTCTAGAATCTAATTCAAACTTTTACAAACTTTTAAACTCTAAAAGAAATGCTAAACAGGATCTAACACAAGGCCCTAGCAGGACTTTTAAGAATTTAGAAAACTTTTCAAATTGCAAAAATCAATTTCTAATGACAATTTTGGAATTTGTCGTGTGATCAGGTATTGGCTGAGTAGTCCAGCAAATGCAAAGTCTTGTACCCCACCGCTGATCCACCAATGTAGGAAGTTGGCTCTGTATGTGCTATTTCAAAGTAAGGAATAGCATGCACAGAGTCCAAGGGTTCCCCTTAGAGGTAAAATAGTGGTAAAAATAGATAATACTAATGCTCTATTTTGTGGTAGTGTGGTCGAGCAGTAGGCTTATCCAAGGAGTAGTGTTAAGCATTTGTTGTACATACACATAGACAATAAATGAGGTACACACACTCAGAGACAAATCCAGCCAATCGGTTTTTGTATATAAAAATATCTTTTCTTAGTTTATTTTAAGAACCACAGGTTCAAATTCTACATGTAATATCTCATTCGAAAGGTATTGCAGGTAAGTACTTTAGGAACTTTAAATCATAAAAATTGCATGTATACTTTTCAAGTTATTGACAAATAGCTGTTTTAAAAGTGGACACTTAGTGCAATTTTCACAGTTCCTGGGGGAGGTAAGTTTCTGTTAGTTTTACCAGGTAAGTAAGACACTTACAGGGTTCAGTTCTTGGTCCAAGGTAGCCCACCGTTGGGGGTTCAGAGCAACCCCAAAGTCACCACACCAGCAGCTCAGGGCCGGTCAGGTGCAGAGTTCAAAGTGGTGCCCAAAACACATAGGCTAGAATGGAGAGAAGGGGGTGCCCCGGTTCCGGTCTGCTTGCAGGTAAGTACCCACGTCTTCGGAGGGCAGACCAGGGGGTTTTGGAGGGCACCGGGGGGGACACAAGCCCACACAGAAATTTCACCCTCAGCAGCGCGGGGGCGGCCGGGTGCAGTGTAGAAACAGGCGTCTGGTTCGCAATGTTAGTCTATGAGAGATCTCGGGATCTCTTCAGCGCTGCAGGCAGGCAAGGGGGGGATTCCTCGGGGAAACCTCCACTTGGGCAAGGGAGAGGGACTCCTGGGGGTCACTTCTCCAGTGAAAGTCCGGTCCTTCAGGTCCTGGGGGCTGCGGGTGCAGGGTCTCTCCCAGGCGTCGGGACTTAGGATTCAAAGAGTCGCGGTCAGGGGAAGCCTCGGGATTCCCTCTGCAGGCGGCGCTGTGGGGGCTCAGGGGGGACAGGTTTTGGTACTCACAGTATCAGAGTAGTCCTGGGGTCCCTCCTGAGGTGTTGGATCTCCACCAACCGAGTCGGGGTCGCCGGGTGCAGTGTTGCAAGTCTCACGCTTCTTGTGGGGAGCTTGCAGGGTTCTTTCAAGGCTGCTGGAAACAAAGTTGCAGCCTTTCTTGGAGCAGGTCCGCTGTCCTCGGGAGTTTCTTGTCTTTTCGAAGCAGGGGCAGTCCTCAGAGGATGTCGAGGTCGCTGGTCCCTTTGGAAGGCGTCGCTGGAGCAGGATCTTTGGAAGGCAGGAGACAGGCCGGTGAGTTTCTGGAGCCAAGGCAGTTGTCGTCTTCTGGTCTTCCTCTGCAGGGGTTTTTCAGCTAGGCAGTCCTTCTTCTTGTAGTTGCAGGAATCTAATTTTCTAGGGTTCAGGGTAGCCCTTAAATACTAAATTTAAGGGCGTGTTTAGGTCTGGGGGGTTAGTAGCCAATGGCTACTAGCCCTGAGGGTGGGTACACCCTCTTTGTGCCTCCTCCCAAGGGGAGGGGGTCACAATCCTAACCCTATTGGGGGAATCCTCCATCTGCAAGATGGAGGATTTCTAAAAGTCAGAGTCACCTCAGCTCAGGACACCTTAGGGGCTGTCCTGACTGGCCAGTGACTCCTCCTTGTTGCTTTCTTTGTTCCCTCCAGCCTTGCCGCCAAAAGTGGGGGCCGTGGCCGGAGGGGGCGGGCAACTCCACTAAGCTGGAGTGCCCTGCTGGGCTGTGACAAAGGGGTGAGCCTTTGAGGCTCACCGCCAGGTGTCACAGCTCCTGCCTGGGGGAGGTGTTAGCATCTCCACCCAGTGCAGGCTTTGTTACTGGCCTCAGAGTGACAAAGGCACTCTCCCCATGGGGCCAGCAACATGTCTCTGGTATGGCAGGCTGCTGGAACTAGTCAGCCTACACAGACAGTCGGTTAAGTTTCAGGGGGCACCTCTAAGGTGCCCTCTGTGGTGTATTTTACAATAAAATGTACACTGGCATCAGTGTGCATTTATTGTGCTGAGAAGTTTGATACCAAACTTCCCAGTTTTCAGTGTAGCCATTATGGTGCTGTGGAGTTCGTGTTTGACAGACTCCCAGACCATATACTCTTATGGCTACCCTGCACTTACAATGTCTAAGGTTTTGTTTAGACACTGTAGGGGTACCATGCTCATGCACTGGTACCCTCACCTATGGTATAGTGCACCCTGCCTTAGGGCTGTAAGGCCTGCTAGAGGGGTGTCTTACCTATACTGCATAGGCAGTGAGAGGCTGGCATGGCACCCTGAGGGGAGTGCCATGTCGACTTACTCGTTTTGTCCTCACTAGCACACACAAGCTGGCAAGCAGTGTGTCTGTGCTGAGTGAGAGGTCTCCAGGGTGGCATAAGACATGCTGCAGCCCTTAGAGACCTTCCTTGGCATCAGGGCCCTTGGTACTAGAAGTACCAGTTACAAGGGACTTATCTGGATGCCAGGGTCTGCCAATTGTGGATACAAAAGTACAGGTTAGGGAAAGAACACTGGTGCTGGGGCCTGGTTAGCAGGCCTCAGCACACTTTCAATTGTAAACATAGCATCAGCAAAGGCAAAAAGTCAGGGGGCAACCATGCCAAGGAGGCATTTCCTTACACTACGGTTAAGACGAAACTGCTCATCCGTGATCGATTATCGTAAACATGCAGACCAACTAACGACTAAGCTTCACACCAAGGATTATCCCCCACATCTGGTCAGCAGGGCACGAAAAAGAGCACGCAACAATAATAGGGACCAGTTGCTACAGCCCCGAGCACCGAAACCAGGCTTGGACAAGATCACATGTGTTACCACGTTCAATCCCTTATCCAATGAAATCCAGAAGATTATAAGAGATAATTGGAAAATCCTGACATCGGGTGGTTTACCCTTTGAACCACCACTACACGCGTACAAGAGAGCAAATAATATACGCGACATGGTGGTCCACACGAGACCAAAGGAGAAACGACGTCCTGCACAGACTACACTTTGGCAAATGGCCCCCCCCACAGGTCATTACCCATGCGGCAATTGCAGCGTTTGCCCCTTCACCCACAGATCTACCACCATCAATCTTGACCTCAAAACCCCATGGGTGCAAAAATCACTTACGAATTGCAACAGCAAAAACGTAGTCTATCTAATCACATGCCCTTGTCCACTTAAATATGTGGGGATGACTACGAGAAAGGTTAGCATCAGAATCTGTGAGCACAGAAGCACGATTAGGTGCAAGCGTGATGCAACAAAACTCACTAGCCACTTCCTACAAAAAAATCACTCCCCAGATGACATGTTATGGACGGTCCTGGAACATTTTTCTCCTTCGACCCCTAACATGTCTGAAAAACTGTTTAGGGCTGAGCAACGCTGGATTTGGAGGTTGCACACCGACACAGTTGGACTAAATGACGAGATACCTTGGTTCTCTCTTCAACCCTAGAACCCCCCTTTTTCCCCCCCCTTCTCCTTCCGCTCTTCCCCTTTCCTTTTTCCTTTCTCCTTTTCCTACATGTTCTTGCTATCTCCCCCTGCCTCTCTCACTGTCTGTCCAACACTGCCTTCTTCTCCCTTTTTCTGTCACGGTTGAGCCTCTCCAGCCCCCTCTACCCCCTTCTCCTGTCTTCTATCTCCTTTTGTGCCCATTTGTCATCTCCCTCTTCTGTCTCCCCAGTGTTCTCCCTTATTCCCCATTCCCGAACCCCAACCCCCCAACACCCCCCCCTTTTTTTGTTCCCCTATTAGTTTTCCTCCCTATCCCTTTCCTCCTTCCCCTCTTGCTTCCCCCCCAACTCCCACTTCCTCCATTACCCACCACCCCTCCCCTCCACCATCCCCCTTCCCTGCTTTTCCTCTGTTCCTCTTATGCCCCTTTCCTTTTTTCTTCTTTTCCCCCCTCCGTTTTCCTTCCCTCTACCCCCGCACCCCTTTCACCAAACCCAACCCCTCAAACCCCCCCCGCTCCCTTTTTCGGCCTTTCCATTTCACAGGCAGCCCGCTGTGCCGCCGGGAAACTACGTTTCCCTGCGACACACGCTGCAGGCAGCCTGCAGTGCTGCCGGGAAACTACGTTTCTTGGCAACACTCGCGGGACTAGCGTCACCGCCAGGCACAAGGGGTCTCCCTGAGCTCCGGCCGCCCAGCGCGGCGGCTCAGCTGAGCCCCGTTGGACCATAACGCCAGGGCAGCGTCACTTTGGGCGCTCCCCCATCGCTCATGGCTACTTCCGGCCCCCGGCATGACCGGGTCCCGGCCGGTCCACTTTGGGCCGATACCTATAAACGAAGGGAGTTCGCAGCACTTCCGGTTCCGCCCACCCCGGGCCGCGACAGTGATTATCAGCAGCTGTATCTTATCCTACCCAATTAAGTCCACTATATCTTCCACGCACAACCAGGCCACTTCATTCAAGCGGTCCTGAAGGAGAGGTCGGTATAGGCGCACAGAGAGCGCCCACCTTTGATGCAGTGAGTCAGCCCACGTTGGATTCACAGATAGGAGACCCATTCCTTCCCATCTTGTTCTCTATTTATCTTTCTACTTTTCTCTTGCTTTCTTTTTCTCTTTCTTTTTCTTTCTCTTTCTTTTTCTTTCTGCTTCCTTTTTCTTCCTTTTCTTTTCTCCTCTCTCTCCGTCCCCTTTTTTTCCTTTTTCCTTTTTCCTTTCTCCATTTCTCCTACTTCTTTCCCCACTCTCTTGACTTTTCTTCACCTCCTCTTCTGATTTCTGATTTCCTTTTTTATTTTACTCCCTCTTTTTTCTTCCCTTTTTTTTTTCTACCTCTCCCTGCCTCCATTATGTTTTCTCCCTCTTATTCCTCTTCCATTCCACTCACTTAAGATCCTCCTTTTCTCCTCCTTTGTATTTCTCCATCTACCTTCATTGTTGTCCTTCCCTTCTGCCTTTTCCCTTGAACCCTAGAGTCTGACTATAAGGGGACGCTCCCTCTCCAGGATACCAGAGGCCACTAGCCTCGAGTGTTAGGGTAAGAAATTGTCTTCCCATACCTATTGTGCGCCTTGCATAGCTAGCATTGATGCAACCGCGATTTATAAATTGCAACCAGTACTCCTGCGGCTTGCATGAATTGTGTCATGTGTGTTGTGGTTTGCTGTGTATTATCTTTTCACTATCTATTTTTGGTCTGTTTTTATCTTATTTACTATAGGTCCTCCCCAGGTATTCCCTTGGTTAAGGTAGGCCCTTCCTCTACCCCTTTCTAATGTGATTATTTCTGCAGCGCTTAAGAAGCAATTGCAGCAGGGATCCAACGCCCTGATGAATGCCCAGAGACCCTCCATAGCTCAAGTACAAGGGCAGAAACATGTCGGCTACTCCTTTTAGATAGGTGACCTTGTGAGTCATTGCTCTCACACCGGTTCCCCTTTCCTTTTTAATCACACCACACAGAACCCTTTATTAAATTTACCCGGGTATCTGAGTAGGTGTTTTTATTTCCCTAGCATAGCTGGATCCCATTTTCCAGAAATTAAATTAATTTACGCACTCCCTCCTTTCCCTTTAACAGTGAGGTTGAGTCCGCCCAGGTGGCATT
Source organism: Pleurodeles waltl (assembly GCF_031143425.1). NCBI lineage: Eukaryota > Metazoa > Chordata > Amphibia > Caudata > Salamandridae > Pleurodeles > Pleurodeles waltl. The sequence goes on along the minus strand of NC_090440.1, from coordinate 748,117,071 downwards.
GTCCTACCTGGGTGGGGCTAGGTGGTCATATGATGAAGCATGACACTATATAGTGTGTGAGACCATTTAGTCCGTAAAGGAAATCCCCCCCTCAGACCATACACTACCCCACCGCTCACCCACATTTCACCTCTAGTCGAGGTATACGAGTGGTCTAGTGTCACAATTGATACACTACGACCGGCTTACGTTACAAGAACCCCCGTACTCTCATTTGTGAGTTAGTATTGTTTTTTGGGAGTCGAGTACGGTGTGTGTTCCTCTTGCTCCCACATACTCTCCCTTTGTGTAAAGTGGTGGTAGGCTCCCATGATGTTGGAGAGGGCCTCGTGGAGAGTGGGTTCCCTTGGCCTGTCCTCCCCCGTCACACAGCAGCCCTCCCAGTTCCCCTGTGTTCCTGGGCCTCCGTCCCCTGGACTGTGTGCCCACTACCACTGCCCCCAGGTCCCTGTTGTTGTTGGGGTGGTGGGTTAGCCTGGGTTCCCTGTAGTGGTGGACACACTGCTGCTTGACGTGTCCTGGGGACAGAGGTATGGGCCTGCTGGGTGGGTGCTGTGCTGGTGTTTCCAGAGGGGGGAAGCTTTGTGGTGGCCTGTACCAGTGGGTGGGGAACCGACTGTCCAGAGGTCCCCGATGGGCCGGGCTGGTCATTTAGATCCAGTTGGACAGAGCTGCTGTCATCACTGTGGGCCTCTTCTGTTGGTGGTGTGGACATGTGTGGACCCTCCTGTCCGGTGACGTTGGGTAGGGGTCCTGCAGGGGTATAAAAGGATGTTTATTACATCTGTGTGTGCCATGGTGTGCAATGGGTGGGTGACTGTGTACCCCAGTGCTTGCATTCCTGTGTGGGACCTTGTGTGATGGTGGTTTAGGGGGGTGTATGGGTATGTGCAGTGGCCATGCTTTGGTGATGGGTGTCCATGCTTTGTTGTTGCATGCAGGGCTTGGTGTTAGGATGTGTGGTTTGTGATGTTGGGACATTTGTGAGGAGTTGGAGTGATGGGGGTGAGGGTGAGGGTGGGGGTATGTGATAGCATGCAAGTAGGGTGGGAGATGTAATAGTTAAGATTTGACTTACCAGAGTCAATTCCTCCATCTACTCCTGCGAGGCCCTCAGGATGCAGAATCGCCAAGACTTGCTCCCCCCATATTGTTAGTTGTGGGGGAGGAGGTGGGGGTCCGCCGCCAGTCCGCTGAACAGCAAGGTGGTGTCCTGATACCACGGAACGCACCTTCCCCCGTAGATCGTTCCACCTCTTCCTGATGTCATCCCTATTTCTTGGGTGCTGTCCCACTGCGTTGACCCTGTCCACTATTCTGCACCATAGCTCCATCTTCCTAGCTATGGAGCTGTGCTGCACCTGTGATCCGAATAGCTGTGGCTCTACCCGGACGATTTCCTCCACCATGACCCTGAGCTCCTCCTCAGAGATCCTGGGGTGTCTTTGCCGTGCCATGGGGTGGTGTGGGTGATGTGTGGGGTGGTGTGTGTAGTGATAAGTGGGGTGATATTTAGTGGTGTGTTGTGTGAGGTGCGTGGAAGTTATCTGGGTGATGGTATTGTGTGCCTGTGGATGCTTGGTAGTTGTTTGTAGTGTCTCTCTCTGGCCTTCTCTCTGTAATTTTGTTGTAGGGGTTTGTGGGTGATATGGGTGTGTGTTTTATATTGTAATGGGTGTCTGGGAGTGGTGTGTGTTTGTGTATCAGGTGTGTGTATTTTGAATTGTCCAATGTGGCTGTGTTTTGTATATGTGTGTGTATTTTGAGCGCAGCGGTGTGTACCGCCAATGGAATACCGCGGTTGAAAGACCGCCGCATGGATTCGTGTATCGTGATAGTGTGGGCGTATTTCTGTTGCCGTGACGGTGGAGTATTTGTTTTCGCCAGTTTATCACTGACCGTTGGTGTGGCGGACTTGTGTGGGTGTCTGAATTTTGGCGGATTCTGAGCTGTGGGTCATAATAGCTGTGGCGGATTTCCGCTGCCGCGGCGGTGTGTTGCCGGTCTTCTGCACGGCAGTAAGCGGCTTTTACCGCCAATGTTGTGATGAGGGCCATAGTATTGAGATGCCTTTAGCACATAGTGAGACAGAGATACTTTGTAGGATCTGAAAATGAGTGCTTGACCAAACGTTGGCGGCGCCATGTCGCATAGGTTCTCATTATCCTAATGGGACTACTGGATTTGGGTGGCAGAATCACCTGAATTATGGGGTACCGAGTACAATCCCACACCACTTGACGCCTGTCGACCTAATCTGGGTTTTCCGACCAATTTACAGTTCCTCATCCCCACCCGAGAGGGGGGATGATTGTAGTAACCGGGCGCATGATAGAGAGGACTCCTCAGGGGAATCGTGGTCGATCAGATCTCATCCCTTTCAGTTACATTAGTCTCACCCAGACAAAGACAAACAAACAGAAGAGTATAGTTCAATAAGGTGTATTGAAGTGACTGTGTCTTAGATAAAACGACATGTATTGCAATAACTAGGATGATAATACACACTACTGTAGAAGCAAAATTGTTACAAGGAGAGTGAAACACAAAAAAGTCCCACCATACTGTCACTAGGAATAATATATATATTTCCTACCTAAATTATGTTAGGGCACAGCATGATAAGCCCTAATCTGCCCTTCAGGTTTCCCCCCATGGAAGACATCATTCCCCATTCCTGAGCAAGGCAGCCTCTTGTCTAAAAAGACACATTCCCCATTTAGCCCAGGTGTTAGAAATGGGGTCTTTGGTTGGCAGTCAGGTTACCCCCTGTCCAAGCAAGGACCCTCACTCTAGTCAGGGTAAGTCACACACAATCCAAATTATCCAGTGCCCACCCTCTGGTAGCTTGGCACTGAGCAGTCAGGCTTAACATAGAAGGCAATGTGTAAAGTATTTGTGAAATAAATCATACAATAACACAATATAGCACCTCAAAAATACACCACACAGGGGGTTATTACAACTTTGGAGGAGGTGTTAATCCGTCCCAAAAGTGACGGTAAAGTGACGGATATACCACCAGCCGTATTACGAGTCCATTATATCCTATGGAACTCGTAATACGGCTGGTGGTATATCCGTCACTTTACCGTCACTTTTGGGACGGATTAACACCTCCTCCAAAGTTGTAATAACCCCCACAGTGTTTAGAAAAATATATAATATTTATATAGTAAGATGCAGGTCAAAACAATTAAAATGCCATAAGTATATGTTGAGATATCACTGAAAAGTGATATGAAGTGTCTTAAGTCTATTAAAAGCAAAACAAAGGGGGTCATTCTAACCCTGGCGGTCGGTGATAATGCGGCGGCCAACCCGCCAACAGGCAGGCGGTCCAAAAAATGGAATTCTGACCCTGGCGGGAACCGCCAACGCAGCCCGCCACATTAACACTCCGACTGCCACGGCGGGACCGACAAACAGCGCGGCGGTCACCGCCAACAGGCAGGCGGCAGACAATGTACCGCCCACCCTATCACAACTCACCAATCCGCCACCTTTTCCGGGGCGGGAGCCCCGCCGATAAAAACACGGCGGAAACAGACTACGAACGGGAAAATGCTCACCTATACACACTCCACGAGGAAGGAGGACAGCATGGAGCCCGAATTACACATCCTACCGGCTATTGTCTACCTGCTCATCTACCAGGAGTACGAATGCCGGCACAGACGACAACGGTGAGTACTGCACCTACGACACAGGGGAGGGGGGAGGAGGAAAGGTTACGTGCACACACATACGCGATACACCCACCCCCCCAACCCACCCCCCCAATACCTACACACCAATGCAGAGCAACAAGTCAGAGTGACACCCCCCGGAAGAATGCAAAGACATAATTAAAATGAAGTTTAAAATGTATGTATAAAATAGGTTCATTGAAGTCATGGTAAATATGCCATATGAAATATACAAAAGAAATAATGAACATAGTGCAAAGTATAAACATAGTCAATAAGTCCTGCACAGTCCGTTCAATATCCATAGTCCGTGGGCCAATGTGTACAAACACATGGGCAAAGCCCACACAGGAGACCGGAAACCATCGGAGAGAACACTGCTGGGGCATCAGATGAGAAAACAACAGGCACCTCAGGGGGAAGGGAAAGGGGGGCACCTCAGCCACATGAGTCCACGATGCCAGATCCACGAGGGGCAAAGCCACAGTCCATCAGATGGATAACCGACTCCACGGGTATTGGAGGAGGCATGGTGCCCAGAGTGCTTCGTGAACACCTGCTCGACACAGAACCGGCACTGTCAATGGACCAGCGGTGCTTGAGACAGCGGTGCCCAGCGATTCGGTGCTTGAGAGGAAGGGCCCAGCGGAGCGGTGCTTGACAGGAAGGGCCCAGCGGAGCGGTGCTTGAGAGGAAGGGCCCAGCGGAGCGGTGCTTGACAGGAAGGGCCCAGCGGAGCGGTGCTTGAGATGAAGGGCCCAGCGGAGCGGTGCTTGAGATGAAGGGCCCAGCGGAGCGGTGCTTGACAGGAAGGGCCCAGCGGAGCGGTGCTTGACAGGAAGGGCCCAGCGGAGCGGTGCTTGAGATGAAGGGCCCAGCGGAGCGGTGCTTGAGATGAAGGGCCCAGCGGAGCGGTGCTTGACAGGAAGGGCCCAGCGGAGCGGTGCTTGACAGGAAGGGCCCAGCGGAGCGGTGCTTGAGATGAAGTGCCCAGCGGAGCGGTGCTTGAGATGAAGGGCCCAGCGGAGCGGTGCTTGAGCTGAAGGGCCCAGCGGAGCGGTGCTTGAGATGAAGGGCCCAGCGGAGCGGTGCTTGAGACGGCGGGGCCCTGTTCAGCGGTGCCTGTCTTGGCGGGCCCTCTTCAGCGGTGCTCCTCACGGCGGGGCCCTGTTCAGCGGTGCCTGTCTTGGCGGGGCCCTCTTCAGCGGTGCTTGTCCTGTCTTTCAAGGGAGCCAGACCTGGCCAAGACTCCCCGCTTAGTCGCCCTCCGACCTTGCGGTAGCGGGCCCTCCTGTGATGGAGTCTTGTGCCCGTGGGTGTCGTCCGTCACACCCGGTATGGGGCTGGTGGGGCCCTCCTGGTGCGCTCGGCTGCTGCATGTCTTCTCCGCCCTGCTGCCCTTGCCCTCCTTCGCTGCAGCTCTCGGGCCCTTGCCTCCCTTAGATGATGTGGCAGGTGACGTGACAAGGCCACTCTCCGTGGTGGCAGCCGTCTCAGGCTTTTCGCGCCGGCCCTTAAGTTTTCTTGTCCTCTATCCAGGGGGTGGGCTGGCTGTCCCCTTGCTGCTGGCCGATGTTCCTTCCCTAGGAGCTGGTGGACTCCAATAGCCCTGCACTATGGTGATACTAGATGCAGGGCTGGTGGTGGCTGAGGTGCTCTTCGGACTCTTACCAGATGGAGGGGGTGGGTCAGGTGATGCAAAGAGGTTAATTTTGGAGAGGAAAAGTTTTTTAGGAGCAATGGGAACGGTAGGTGCAGTGGGTATGGGAGTGGAGGAAGAGGATGTGATTATAGGAGAGTCAAGTGTGCTGTCTTTGGGTGCAGGTGCTTGGGCTGGAGGCTGTCGTGAGGTGGATGGCTGTTGGGTGGGTGGCTGCCTGCATTTGTGTGGTTTGGAAGAGGGGGTGACAGACACAGTGGGAGAGGACACAGGGGACGTGTAAATGGCAGTGGGGGTGGTGACTGCACGTGTGCTGACTGTAATGGAGGGTGTGCTGGTGATGGAAGTACTGGCTGATGGTGGTGTGCATGCAGGTGTGAGTGGAGACGTCACAGGGAGGGAGGAGGCAGACGAGGAGGAGGGGGACACAGAGGTGGTAGTGACTGTTGGCATGTCTGCATCTGGATGTTGTTTGTGTGAATGCGTGTGGGATCTGTGGTGCTTATGTCTGGATGAGCTGCCCTTGGGTGTTGAGGTGTGTGCAGGCTGGTCTGATGGTGTGGATGGGATAGGCTGAGGAACAGGAGACTGGGACTGGGTGGAGGGAGTTAGAAGAGGGAGGCTGGAGACAGGGACAATGGCTGCCGTCAGTGCTGAGGCCAGAGCGTTGAACGATCGTTGATGGGCAGCCTGACCCGAATGAATGCCCTCCAGGTATGCATTGCTCAGATGCACCTCCCTTTCCACCCCCTGGATGGCATTCAAAAGGGTAGACTGCCCAACAATGAGCGTCCGGAGGAGGTCAATGACCTCCTCACTGAGGGCAGCAGGGGTAACTGGGGCAGGGCCTGAGGTGCCTGGGGCGAAGGAGATGCCTGCCTTGGTGTGCGAGCGGGCGCGGGGCGAACGCTGAGGGGCTGCTTGGAGGGCGGAGCTGGTGCGCTGGGTGGCGGCTGTACCTGTAGTTGCGGTGGGCACGGATGTTGCCGCCACCGCAAGGGAGCTCCCTTCCGAGGACGTGTCGGTGTCGCTGACGTCTCCACGGGTCCCCGTTGTGGAGCTCCCCTCGCCCTCCGTCTCACTGCTGAACTTGGAGTCCGTTGCATGGCCCTCCGGGGCCATGTGAGATGCAGCTTCCTCGGCAACACCGTTGGCGGAGAGGACAGACACAGAAGCCCCCTGAACTACGCTGCGCAATCGGGGTACACTACTCAGTTCTTGTGACTAGGCCTACAGGTCTATGGACGACAAATGCACACATGTGTGATGCAGGACCATGGATAGCTGTACTTGGCACCCTACAGAGGTGGGGGGCGGGGGCACAGGGCCATGGCTAACGGAGGGGACTAGCCTACAGAAAGCGCCCTGGCCTTGAGTTACCCACAGCCCTCCTCCCCCACCCAGACACCTCCACTGCGCGCAAAGATAGCAGAATGTGCTGATACTCACCCCCTTGTGTCTGCTGTGATGTCCTCACGCGCCCATCCAAATCGGGGTAGGCCACCGCCAGGATCCGGGACATCAGGGGGGTCAATTGGCGTCTGGCACCCCTCCTACGTTGGGAGGCCATCCCCAGCAGAGACTCGGCGGTCTTTCTGGTCCCGCAGCGGATGTCCTCCCACCTCTTTCGGCAGTGGGTGCCCCGTCTGTTGTGGACCCCCAGGGCCCGGACGTCCTTGGCGATGGCACGCCAAATGTCGACCTTCTGATGGGCGCTGACCTATTTGACATGTACAGGGTGGGAAAGGAAATATCATCACTTTTCAGCATGGTAGATGTGAGTGGCCCCCCCTCCCCAACCTTGCCATGTGGCACATGTTCCCATCTGTCGTGCGCTGCACTCCTCATTCGCTCCCCTCCCCACCATCTTACATACACCCCACTCAACACAGGCATAGCCCATTCAGCGTGCACCCTGTGTACTAACCTGTTGGTCTGGAGGACCGTAGAGTAGCGCATACTGGGGGAGGACCCCATCAACAAGTTTCTCCAATTCTTCGGAAGTGAAGGCAGGGGCCCTTTCCCCAGTCGCAGCAGCCATTGTATCTCCCAGACCGAGGTCACAGCAGCACTTGCAGTATAGGTTCTCTCCTGTGGATGATCAGGTCTCGGGTGATTAATCAGATAGAAAATGGCGGTCACGCCGGCGGCGGTGCGTGCCGCGGCGGTGCGTACCGCGACCGCCGGCGCACATCGTCATTGGCTCCTGAGACCCATAGGGTTCAATGTTAACCAACGCTGCTTTGCACCACGGTCTTCGACCGCCTACCGCCACGGTGTGCCACGCCAGCGCAGTGACCTCACATCCCACTGTCACACTTCACAGGTCAGGCAGCCGCCATTTCAAGGGCCCACATGGCATGTTTTCTACTGCGTCACACAGGCCTAGGGCTTGCATTGCCACTCATACAAGCCGTTCCATGCATAGCGATTTGTGTACTGTGCAAGCTGTGTGAACGAACCTGTGGGTTGCTTGACTCTGTGCTCCATGTTGTCCTTCCTAGGCACCGTCCACTGGGACTTGCGAGGAGAAGGATGAATCCTCCTGTGTACCGACCGCTGGTGGACCTGTCGAGAATGGAAGAACGACATATCATACTTACATACCGGCTTGACAGAGCAACTATACATGAACTATGTGCCCAGCTGGAGCCAGACCTGATGTCCCCCATCCGCCAACCCACAGGGATTCCCCCTCTGGTGCAGGTTCTGTCAGTACTCCATTTTTTGGCAAGTGGGTCGTTTCAGACAACAGTGGCCATATCATCTGGGATGTCTCAGCCTATGTTTTCAAAGGTTTTGTCCAGAGTGTTGTCTGCCCTGATGAAATACATGCGGAGCTACATTATTTTCCCTGAGGTGGGCGAATTGGCTACAGTTAAGGGTGATTTCTATGCCCTTGGACATATCCCCAACATCATTGGGGCCATTGATGGGACCCATGTGGCTTTGGTTCCCCCCAAAGACAGTGAGCAGGTGTACCGAAACAGAAAAAGTTATCATTCGATGAATGTCCAGGTGGTCTGTTTGGCTGACCAGTACATCTCCCATGTAAATGCCAAGTTCCCTGGGTCAGTGCATGACGCGTATGTCATGCGAAATAGCAGCATCCCTTATGTGATGGAACAGCTACAGAGACACTGTGTGTGGCTAATTGGTGACTCTGGTTACCCCAACCTGTCGTGGCTACTGACCCCAGTGAGGAATCCCAGGACAAGGGCAGAGGAACGCTACAATGAGGCCCATGGGCGAACTAGGCGGATCATAGAAAGGACCTTCGGGGTCCTGAAGGCCAGGTTTAGGTGCCTGCATATGACAGGGGGATCCCTCATGTACTCACCAAAGAAGGTGTGCCAGATCATCGTGGCCTGCTGTATGCTTCACAATCTTGCATTGCGACGCCAGGTGCCTTTTCTGCAGGAGGATGGTCCAGATGGTGGTGTTGTTGCAGCTGTGGAGCCTGTGGAGAGTGAAGAAGAGGAAGACGACGGGGACGACACGGACAACAGGGATACAGTCATACAACAATACTTTCAGTAGCACACAGGTAAGAAACAGCCACCCCAATTTACATTTACTTAAGGCCTCATGCGTCTCCACTATCTGTGTTTCCCCCCAGTTCCTGTTAACTGATTTGTGACTTTCCCTTCCCTTTTCAGAGCTGTATGACCCACTGCCTGACTTCAGCTTTGTTTGCCCATGGACTAAAGCTTATTGAAATTGGTATGTTGTCATCACAAAGTAACTGGACATTATTGAATCGTTATGTGTAATACATTTGTTAAGAATACAAGCAGACTCCTGTTTATTTAAGTGGAATAAGTGATTTATTTAAAGTGCTAGATATAGGTAAATGATTGGGAAGCGGGGATGGGTGGGGGTGGAGTAATGTCCATGGGAGAGTCCAGTTCTCAGTCGCACAGGTGCATTGTCCATATGCCTGTGGAAGGATGGAGCAGGGGCAGTTCAAGGTTGGACAGGGTGACAATGTGGGACAGTGGGAGGACATCAGGGGGTATCTTAGGCTGGCGGGGGTCTTGCAATCCTACTCTGTCTTCTTGTGAGATCTCAGGTTCCGCTTGCGGGGTGGTTCGTCTTCTGCAGGAGGTGGGGTTCTGGTGGCCTGTCGTTGTGTGGGGGCCTCCTGTCCACTGGTGCCGGCGGAGGTGGTAGGCTGTTCCTGGCCTGGGCTAGTGACAGGGGCCCTTTGGGGTGCCACATGGTCCCGCAATGTGGTGACGATCTGGGTAAGGGCCAGGACGATGGTCCCCATTGCGGAACCGATGTTCCTCAGTTCCTCCCTGAACCCCATGTACCGTTCCTCCTGCAGTTCCTGGATCTCCTGGAACCGGGCCAGTACCGTCGCCATCGTCTCCTGGGAGCGGTGGTATGCTCCCATGATGGTGGAGAGGGCCTCTTGGAGAGTCGGTTCCCCGGGCCTGTCCCCCCCTGTCGCACAGCAGCCCTCCCAGTTCCCCTGCGTTCCTGGGCCTCTGTCCCCTGGCCGGTGTGCCCACTACCACTGCCCCCAGGTCCCTGTTGTTGTTGGGGTGGTGGGTCAACCTGGGTGCCCTGTAGTGGTGGACACACCGCTGATTTACGTGCCCTGGAGACAGAGGCATGGGCCCGCTGGGTGGGAGCTGTGCTGGTGTTCCCAGAGGGGGTTGGGTCTGGTGTAGCCTGTGGCTGTCTGTGGGGAACCGACTGTCCAGAGGTCCCCGATGGGTCGGGCTGGTCGTCTGGCTCCAGGGAGACAGAGCTGCTGTCATCGCTGGGGGCCTCTTCTGGGGGTGGGATGGACATCTCTGGACCCTCCGTGGCGGTGTGGTGGCGTTCGGGTCCTGCAGGGGTATAAAGGTATGGTTATTGCTTCTGTGTGTGGGATTTCGTGTGATGGGTGGGTGTCCGTGTACCCATGTGCAGGCATTTCCTTGTGGGGGCTTTTGTGAGGGTGGCTTGTGGGGGTGATGTGTGTGTGCAGTGGGCATGCTTTGGTGATGGGTGTCCATGCTTTGGGGTCGCATGCAGGGCTTGGTGTTGGGATGGGTGGGTTGTGATGGTGAGGCTTTTGCTAGGGGTTGGTGTGATGGGGGAGGGGGTGAGGGTGGGGGTATGATTTGGCATTCAGGTGGGGTGGGGGTGGGAAGCAGTAGTGAAGATTTGCCTTACCAGAGTCCATTCCTCTGCCTACTCCAGCGAGGCCCTCAGGATGCAGGATGTGCAAGACTTCCTCCTCCCACGCGGTAAATTCTGGGGGAGTAGGTGGGGGTCCGCCGCCAGTCTTCTGCACCGCTATGTTGTGCCTTGATACCATGGAACGCACCTTCCCCCGTAGGTCGTTCCATCTCTTCCTGATGTCCTCCCGATTGCGTGGATGCTGTCCCACCGCGTTGACCCTGTCCACTATCCTTTGCCATAGCTCCATCTTCCTGGCAATTGTGGTGTGCTGCACCTGTGCCCCGAAGAGCTGGGGCTCTAAACGGACTATTTCCTCCACCATGACCCTGAGTTCGGCGTCACTGAACCTGGGGTGTCTTTGGGGTGCCATGGGGTGGTGTGGTTGAGGTGTGGGGTGGCGTTTGTGGTGATGAGTGTGGTGCGTGTGGTGGTGTTTGGTGCGTGGATTCTGTGTGGGTGATGGTGTTGTGTGCCTCTGTGTTGTGGGATTGTCTATTCTGTGCTCTGTCTCTAGCCTTCGACAATGATTTCGGGTGGTAGGGGCTTGTGGGTGATGTGGGTGTGTGTTTTATATTGTGTTGGGTGTGTGGGAGTGGTGTTAGTATGTGTATCAGGTGTGTGTATTTCGAAGTGACCAATGTGGCTGAGTTTTCTATGGGTGTGTGTATTTTGACCGCGGCGGTGTGTACCGCCAATGGAATACCGCGTTTGAAAGACCGCCGCGTGGATTTGTGGGTCGGAATGGTATGGGCGTATTTCTGTTGCCGTGACGGTGGAGGTTTGGTCAGCGCCATTTTTTCGCTGACCTTTGGTTTGGCGGATTATTGAGGATGTCGGGTTTTAGGCGGTTTGGCAGTTGCGGGTCCGAATGACCGTGGCGGTTTACCGCGGCCGCGGCGGTGTTATGGCGGTCTTCTGGCCGGCGGTAAGCGCCTTTTACCGCCGAGGTCAGAATGACCCCCAAAGTCTCTTGCAAGCACAAAGTACCTGGTTCACGTGAAAAATCTCTGCAAAGAACCGCAGAGGAGGGGATGCATGGAAACAAAGGGGTGTGCATCGATTTCTTGGGCCGCACACGGCGATGCGTTGTTTAGTTTTCACACAGGGATGGCTGTGGCTTGGTTTCCACCGCTAGGTCGTGGATCCTCTTCGGGTTGCAGGGTTTTCAGATGCCCCGGGGACGATGTGTGGATTTCCGGCGCTGGCAGGACAAAGTCACAGGGGCTGCGTCGATCCAGTGGGCGTGGTGTCGAATTTTCTACCGCACGGCAGGAGCTGCGTCGATTCCTCTCTGGAAGTCGGGCTGCGTCGTTCCGGATCGGCTGTGCGTCAATCCACTGAGGCCGTGCATCGGATTTCCGGTCGCTACGCTGGCGCTGCATCGATCTTCTCATTGCAAAGTTGGGCAGCGTCATTCTGGTTCGCCGTGCGGTGAAATTTGTTGCCGAGGGCAGTTTTGGGGCCCAATGGATCAACAATGTCGATGCCCACCCTTTCAAAGGGGGTGCCAACGACAAGGAGTGGGATCGGGGGGCTTTTAGCTCTTTCCCTGTTTTCCCACTGGCCTGGCAGGGAGGACAGGACTTACAGAAAGCATCTGAGTTTGTCCTCATCCGGGGCCAATAGAAGTGGGTGAAAAGCTTGGCAAAGGTCTTGTCTTGCCCCAAATGTCCTGCCAGGGGAATGTTGTGAGCCAGACCCAGTAGGAAGGCCCGGTAACACTGGGGGACCACCAGCACACGCGCTGCCCCAATGGCCGGAACTTTAGGCTCACTGTAAAGGAGATCATTCTCCCAATATATATGGTGATCGGCAGAGGCTTCACCTGCTGCCTGGGCTGAGGCCTGTTGCATCAAGCCCTCAAGAATGGGACATTCTTTCTCCGCCTTGCAGAATTCCTCCCTGGTGGGCCCACCCTCAACTTGCCAGCCAGCAAGCTCAGGTAGGTCACCTAGGGCGGCAGTGTCTTACCCAGTTGGCTCGGGGGCCTCCTCCTCGGGAACCCCGTCAACCACTGCGGGAACTTCTGGGACCGGTTTCCCGTGCCCCTTGCCCCTCCTCTTGGCAGCTGTCTGGGCCATTGTTCCAGGATCCAGACGCCCTTGACTTCCCTCCCTCCCGGGCAGCCATGGACCATGTGGTCATGCAGACCCATTTAGGCAATCCCAACATCTCCAAGTGAGACCTTAGCTCTACTTCCTTCCAGGTAGTGTGCTCAAGGTTGTTGCCTAACAGAAAACCTACAGGTATGGCAGGACTCACAGCTACTTTTAGAGTACCAGAGACCCCCCCACACTCAAAGGAAACCACGCGGCTACTGGTAGGTGGCCCTCACGATTGTCGGTGACTATGACTTGTGGAATGTATTTGGGAGGACCTGCTCCGCTGATACCAGCTGACCCCTGACAGTGGTCATGCTGGCTCCTGTGTCACGCAGAGCCTCCACCCTTTGCCCATTGATGGTGACCCACTGCCTATACTTGGAAGTATTGGCAGGCATGTGGGCTTTTGCCACCATCTCTGCATCCCCCAGGGACACTAGGGTTACCTCTATCTGCTCCCCAAAACTATCTGGGACCACCTCCTCCCCGAGCGCTACAACATCCAACCCAGGTGTCTGCCCTCCTTTGGGGGGCTGTGCCCTCTTGGAACACTTGGAGTCACCCTCAGAGTGCCCATGCTTATTGCACTCTGCACATTGATGTACAAATCTCCCTGTCTTATGGTCAATGAACCCTTTCCTTTTGGAATCATACCGGGACTGGTAACCACTGTTCCCTTGGGGACTGTTTTGGGGGCCTTTTGAGAACTCCTTGTTTTTAAGTTTTTCTCCCCCCTCTTTCTTCTGATGGGAACCCTGACCACCTTTGTGGGTGTCCCCCCAGATATCTTTCTGGACACTCTGGTGCTAGTCCAGAGGTCCGCCTCCTCAGCAGGCTTCCTGGGATCAGTCAGCTTACTGTCTTCTAGGTGCTGGTGCAACTCTGTAAAACAAGTACTGAGCATATGCTCTCTCAGAATCAAATTATACAGTCCTGTGTAATCATTTACTTTGCAGCCCGCACCCATCCATTCAGTGCCTTACTGGAAAAGTCAAAGAAATCTACCCATGTTTGTATGGACTGTTTGGTGCTGTCCCTGAACCTCTGACGGTATTTCTCAGGGGTCAGCCCAAACTTGGCAAGTAAAATGGCTTTCATGTGTTGTAGGAAGTTGGCTCTGTATGCACTATTTCAAAGTAAGGAATAGTATGCACAGAGTCCAGGGGTTCCCCTTAGAGGTAAGATAGTGGCAAAAAGAGATAATACTAATGCTCTATTTTGTGGTAGTGTGGTCGAGCAGTAGGCTTATCAAAGGAGTAGTGTTAAGCATTTGTTGTACATACACACCGGCAATAAATGAGGAACACACACTCAGAGACAAATCCAGCCAATAGGTTTTGTTATAGAAAAATATCTTTTCTTAGTTTATTTTAAGAACCACAGGTTCAAATTCTACATGTAATATCTCATTTGAAAGGTATTGCAGGTAAGTACTTTAGGAACTTTGAATCATTACATTAGCATGTATACTTTTTACATAAAACACAATAAGCTGTTTTAAAAGTGGACACACTACAATTTTCACAGTTCCTGGGGGAGGTAAGTTTTTGTTAGTTTTGTCAGGTAAGTAAATCACTTACAAGTCTCAGGTTTGGGTCCAAGGTAGCCCACCGTTGGGGGTTCAGAGCAACCCCGAAGTTACCACACCAGCAGCTCAGGGCCGGTCAGGTGCAGAGGTCAAAGAGGTGCCCAAAACGCATAGGCTTCAATGGAGAGAAGGGGGTGCCCCGGTTCCGGTCTGCCAGCAGGTAAGTACCCGCGTCTTCGGAGGGCAGACCAGGGGGGTTTTGTAGGGCACCGGGGGGGACACAAGTCAGCACAAAAAGTACACCCTCAGCAGCGCGGGGCGGCCGGGTGCAGTGTGCAAACACGCGTCGGGTTTTCAATGGTTTTCAATGAGAGACCAAGGGATCTCTTCAGCGGTGCAGGCAGGCAAGGGGGGGGCTCCTCGGGGTAGCCACCACCTGGGCAAGGGAGAGGGCCTCCTGGGGGTCACTCCTGCACAGGAGTTCCGTTCCTTTAGGTGCTGGGGGCTGCGGGTGCAGGGTCTTTTCCAGCCGTCGGGAAATGGAGTTCAGGCAGTCGCGGTCAGGGGGAGCCTCGGGATTCCCTCTGCAGGCGTCGCTGTGGGGGCTCAGGGGGGACAACTTTGGTTACTCACGGTCTCGGAGTCGCCGGAGGGTCCTCCCTGAGGTGTTGGTTCTCCACCAGTCGAGTCGGGGTCGCCGGGTGCAGTGTTGCAAGTCTCACGCTTCTTGCGGGGAGTTGCAGGGGTCTTTAAGTCTGCTCCTTGAAACAAAGTTGCAGTTCTTTTGGAGCAGTGCCGCTGTCCTCGGGAGTTTCTTGTCTTTCTTGAAGCAGGGCAGTCCTCAGAGGATTCAGAGGTCGCTGGTCCCTTGGAAAGCGTCGCTGGAGCAGGGTTCTTTGGAAGGCAGGAGACAGGCCGGTAGGACTGGGGCCAAAGCAGTTGGTGTCTTCTGGTCTTCCTCTGCAGGGGTTTTTCAGCTCGGCAGTCTTCTTCTTCTTGTAGTTTCAGGAATCTAAATTCTTAGGTTCAGGGAAGCCCTTAAATACTAAATTTAAGGGCGTGTTTAGGTCTGGGGGGTTAGTAGCCAATGGCTACTAGCCCTGAGGGTGGGTACACCCTCTTTGTGCCTCCTCCCAAGGGGAGGGGGTCACATCCCTAATCCTATTGGGGAATCCTCCATCTGCAAGATGGAGGATTTCTAAAAGTTAGAGTCACTTCAGCTCAGGACACCTTAGGGGCTGTCCTGACTGGCCAGTGACTCCTCCTTGTTATTCTCATTATTTCCTCCGGCCTTGCCGCCAAAAGTGGGGGCCGTGGCCGGAGGGGGCGGGCAACTCCACTAGCTGGAGTGTCCTGCGGTGCTGGCACAAAGGGGTGAGCCTTTGAGGCTCACCGCCAGGTGTGACAGCTCCTGTCTGGGGGAGGTGTTAGCATCTCCACCCAGTGCAGGCTTTGTTACTGGCCTCAGAGTGACAAAGGCACTCTCCCCATGGGGCCAGCAACATGTCTCGGTTGTGGCAGGCTGCTGGAACCAGTCAGCCTACACAGATAGCCGGTTAAGGTTTCAGGGGGCACCTCTAAGGTGCCCTCTGGGGTGTATTTCACAATAAAATGTACACTGGCATCAGTGTGCATTTATTGTGCTGAGAAGTTTGATACCAAACTTCCCAGTTTTCAGTGTAGCCATTATGGTGCTGTGGAGTCCGTGTTTGACAGACTCCCAGACCATATACTCTTATGGCTACCCTGCACTTACAATGTCTAAGGTTTGGCTTAGACACTGTAGGGGCACAGTACTCATGTACTGGTGCCCTCACCTATGGTATAGTGCACCCTGCCTTAGGGCTGTAAGGCCTACTAGAGGGGTGACTTATCTATACTGTATAGGCAGTGTGAGGTTGGCATGGCACCCTGAGGGGAGTGCCATGTCGACTTACTCGTTTTGTTCTCACCAGCACACACAATCCGGCAAGCAGTGTGTCTGTGCTGAGTGAGGGGTCCCCAGGGTGGCATAAGATATGCTGCAGCCCTTAGAGACCTTCCCTGGCATCAGGGCCCTTGGTACCAGGGGTACCAGTTACAAGGGACTTACCTGGATGCCAGGGTGTGCCAATTGTGGAATCAAAAGTACAGGTTAGGGAAAGAACACTGGTGCTGGGGCCTGGTTAGCAGGCCTCAGCACACTTTCAATTCAAAACATAGCATCAGCAAAGGCAAAAAGTCAGGGGGTAACCATGCCAAGGAGGCATTTCCTTACACAACCCCCACCCAAACGAAAGAGGATGAGACTAACCTTTCCCAAGAGAGTCTTCATTTTCTAAGTGGAAGAACCTGGAAAGGCCATCTGCATTGGCATGGGCAGTCCCAGGTCTGTGTTCCACTATAAAGTCCATTCCCTGTAGGGAGATGGACCACCTCAACAGTTTTGGATTTTCACCTTTCATTTGCATCAGCCATCTGAGAGGTCTGTGGTCAGTCTGAACTAGGAAGTGAGTACCAAAGAGGTATGGTCTCAGCTTCTTCAGGGACCAAACCACAGCAAAGGCCTCCCTCTCAATGGCACTCCAACGCTGCTCCCTGGGGAGTAGCCTCCTGCTAATGAAAGCAACAGGCTGGTCAAGGCCATCATCATTTGTTTGGGACAAAACTGCCCCTATCCCATGTTCAGAGGCATCTGTTTGCACAATGAATTGCTTGGAGTAATCTGGAGCTTTTAGAACTGGTGCTGTGCACATAGCTTGTTTCAGGGTGTCAAAGGCCTGTTGGCATTCTACAGTCCAGTTTACTTTCTTGGGCATTTTCTTGGAGGTGAGTTCTATGAGGGCTGTCACAATGGATCCATATCCCTTCACAAACCTCCTATAGTACCCAGTCAAGCCAAGGAATGCCCTGACTTGAGTCTGGGTTTTTGGAGCTGCCCAGTCCAGAATAGTCTGGATCTTAGGCTGGAGTGGCTGAACTTGGCCTCCACCTACAAGGTGTCCCAAGTAAACCACAGTTCCCTGCCCTATCTGGCATTTGGATGCCTTGATAGAGAGGCCTGCAGATTGCAGGACCTTCAAAACCTTCTTCAGGTGGACCAGGTGATCCTGCCAGTTGGAGCTAAAGACAGCAATATCGTCAAGATAAGCTGCACTAAAGGACTCCAAGCCAGCAAGGACTTGATTCACCAACCTTTGGAAGGTGGCAGGGGCATTCTTTAAACCAAAGGGCATAACAGTGAACTGATAATGCCCATCAGGTGTGGAGAATGCTGTCTTTTCTTTTGCTCCAGGGGCCATTTTGATTTGCCAGTACCCTGCTGTCAAGTCAAAGGTACTTAAGAATTTGGCAGCCCCTAATTTATCAATCAGCTCATCAGCTCTAGGAATGGGATGGGCATCTGTCTTGGTGACAGAGTTAAGTCCTCTGTAGTCCACACAAAACCTCATCTCTCTCTTTCCTTCTTTGGTGTGAGGTTTGGGGACTAAGACCACTGGGCTGGCCCAGGGGCTGTCAGAGTACTCAATTACTCCCAATTCCAGCATCTTGTGGCCTTCCACCTTGATGCTTTCCTTAACTTGATCAGACTGTCGGAATATTTTGTTTTTGACAGGCATGCTGTCTCCTGTGTCCACATCATGGGTACACAGGTGTGTCTGACCAGGGGTTAGGGAAAAGAGCTCAGCAAACTGTTGCAGGACCTTCCTACAGTCAGCTTGCTGTTGGCCAGAGAGGGTGTCTGAATAGATCACTCCATCTACTGAGCCATCTTTAGGGTCTGATGACAGAAGATCAGGGAGAGGCTCACTCTCACCTTCCTGATCCTCATCTGTTACCATTAACAGATTTACATCAGCCCTGTCATGGAAGAGCTTAAGGCGGTTCACATGGATCACCCTCTTGGGGCTCCTGCTTGTGCCCAGGTCTACCAGATAGGTGACCTGACTCTTCCTCTCTAGCACTGGGTAAGGGCCACTCCATTTGTCCTGAAGTGCCCTGGGAGCCACAGGCTCCAAAACCCAGACTTTCTGCCCTGGTTGAAATTCAACCAGTGCAGCCTTTTGGTCATACCAACACATCTGGAGCTGCTGGCTGGCCTCAAGGTTTTTGTTTGCCTTTTCCATGTACTCTGCCATCCTTGAGCGAAGGCCAAGTACATAGTCCACTATGTCTTGTTTAGGCTCATGAAGAGGTCTCTCCCAGCCTTCTTTCACAAGAGCTAGTGGTCCCCTTACAGGGTGGCCAAACAGAAGTTAAAAGGGTGAGAACCCTACTCCCTTCTGAGGCACCTCCCTGTAAGCGAAAAGCAGACATGGCAAGAGGACATCCCATCTCCTTTTGAGTTTTTCTGGGAGCCCCATGATCATGCCCTTTAATGTCTTGTTGAATCTCTCAACAAGGCCATTAGTTTGTGGATGATATGGTGTAGTGAACTTATAAGTCACTCCACACTCATTCCACATGTGTTTTAGGTATGCTGACATGAAGTTGGTACCTCTGTCAGACACCACCTCCTTAGGGAAGCCGACTCTGGTAAAGATACCAATGAGGGCCTTGGCTACTGCAGGGGCAGTAGTCGACCTAAGGGGAATAGCTTCAGGATACCTAGTAGCATGATCCACTACTACTAGGATGTACATATTTCCTGAGGCTGTGGGAGGTTCAAGTGGACCCACTATGTCCACACCCACTCTTTCAAAGGGGACCCCCACCACTGGAAGTGGAATGAGGGGGGCCTTTGGATGTCCACCTGTCTTACCACTGGCTTGACAGGTGGGACAGGAGGTGCAAAACTCCTTAACCTTCTGGGACATGTTGGGCCAGTAGAAGTGGTTGACTAACCTCTCCCACGTCTTGGTTTGTCCCAAATGCCCAGCAAGGGGAATATCATGGGCTAAGGTCAGAATAAACTCTCTGAACCCCTGAGGCACTACCACTCTCCTAGTGGCACCAGGTTTGGGATCTCTTGCCTCAGTGTACAGGAGTCCATCTTCCCAATAAACCCTATGTGTTCCATTTGTCTTGCCTTTGGACTCTTCAGCAGCTTGCTGCCTAAGGCCTTCAAGAGAGGGACAGGTTTCTTGTCCCTTACACAACTCTTCCCTTGAGGGTCCCCCTGGGCCCAAGAGCTCAACCTGATAAGGTTCCAGCTCCATAGGCTCAGTTCCCTCAGAGGGCAGAACTTCTTCCTGAGAAGAGAGGCTCTCTTTTTCTTGTTGTGTTGCAGCTGGTTTCCCAGCTGACTTTCCTTTTCTCTTGGTAGGCTGGGCCTTTCTTCCAGACTCCAGCTCTACTTTTTCACCCTGTGCCTTGCACTGTGCCCTTGTTTTGACACACACCAGTTCAGGGATACCCAGCATGGCTGCATGGGTTTTCAGTTCTACCTCAGCCCCTGCTGAGGACTCCAGGTCATTTCCAAGCAAACAGTCTACTGGGATATTTGAGGAGACCACCACCTGTTTCAGGCCATTGACCCCTCCCCATTTTAAAGTTACCATTGCCATGGGATGTACTTTAGTTTGATTGTCAGCATTGGTGACTGGATAGGTTTGTCCAGTCAGGTATTGGCCAGGGGAAACCAGTTTCTCTGTCACCATAGTGACACTGGCACCTGTATCCCTCAGGCCCTCTACACTTGTCCCATTAATTAAGAGCTGCTGCCTGTATTTTTGCATGTTAGGGGCCAGGCAGCCAGTGTGGCTAAATCCACCCCACCCTCAGAGACTAATGTAGCTTCAGTGTGACACCTGATTTGCTCTGGGCACACTGTTGATCCCACTTGGAGACTGGCCATTCCAGTTTTAGCTGGAGTGGAGTTAAAAGTGGTATCTTTCTTGGGACAGGCCTTGTCTCCAGTTTGGTGTCCAGGCTGACTACAGCTACGACACCAGGCCTTTTTGGGATCAAAGTTTTTACCCTTGTACCCAGAATTGTTTTGTGAAGAGGCTCTGGGCCCACCCTCCTGTGCAGGTTTTTGGGGGCCTGTAGAAGACTCTTTACTATTTTTGTTTTTGGCTGTCTCACCACCTTTCCCCTGGGGAGGTTTTGTGACCCCTTTCTTTTGGTCACCCCCTGTGGAAGTTTTGGACACCCTAGTCTTGACCCAATGGTCCGCCTTCTTTCCCAATTCTTGGGGAGAAATTGGTCCTAGGTCTACCAGATGCTGATGCAGTTTATCATTGAAACAATTACTTAATAGGTGTTCTTTCACAAATAAATTGTACAGCCCATCATAATTACTTACACCACTGCCTTGAATCCAACCATCTAGTGTTTTTACTGAGTAGTCTACAAAGTCAACCCAGGTCTGGCTCGAGGATTTTTGAGCCCCCCTGAATCTAATCCTATACTCCTCAGTGGAGAATCCAAAGCCCTCAATCAGGGTACCCTTCATGAGGTCATAAGATTCTGCATCTTTTCCAGATAGTGTGAGGAGTCTATCCCTACACTTTCCTGTGAACATTTCCCAAAGGAGAGCACCCCAGTGAGATTTGTTCACTTTTCTGGTTACACAAGCCCTCTCAAAAGCTGTGAACCATTTGGTGATGTCATCACCATCTTCATATTTAGTTACAATCCCTTTAGGGATTTTCAACATGTCAGGAGAATCTCTGACCCTATTTATGTTGCTGCCACCATTGATGGGTCCTAGGCCCATCTCTTGTCTTTCCCTTTCTATGGCTGGGATCTGTCTTTCCAAAGCCAATCTTTTGGCCATCCTGGCTAACTGGATGTCCTCTTCACTGGAGTTATCCTCAGTGATTTCAGAGAGGTTGGTCCCTCCTGTGAGGGAGCCAGCATCTCTGACTATGATTTGTGGAGTCAGGGCTTGAGAGGCCCTGTCTTCCCTAGATAGGACTGGTAGGGGGGAATCACCCTCCAAGTCACTATCATCATCCTCTGTGTTGCCATCCTCAGAGGGGTTGGCTCTTTCAAACTCTGCCAAAAGCTCCTGGAGCTGTAGTTTGGAAGGTCTGGGGCCCATTACTATTTTCTTTAGTGTACAGAGTGACCTTAGCTCCCTCATCTTAAGATGGAGGTAAGGTGTGGTGTCGAGTTCCACCACATTCATCTCTGCACCAGACATTATGCTTCTAAAAGTTGGAATACTTTTTAAGAATCTAAAACTAGTTCTAGGTTCTAATTCAAACTTTTACCAAACTTTTAAACTCTAAAAGGAAATGCTAACAGGGACTAAAACAAGGCCCGAGCAGGACTTTTAAGAATTTAGAAAAATTTCAAATTGCAAAAAATCAATTTCTAATGACAATTTTTGGAATTTGTCGTGTGATCAGGTATTGGCTGAGTAGTCTAGCAAATGCAAAGTCTTGTACCCCACCGCTGATCCACCAATGTAGGAAGTTGGCTCTGTATGCACTATTTCAAAGTAAGGAATAGTATGCACAGAGTCCAAGGGTTCCCCTTAGAGGTAAGATAGTGGCAAAAAGAGATAATACTAATGCTCTATTTTGTGGTAGTGTGGTCGAGCAGTAGGCTTATCAAAGGAGTAGTGTTAAGCATTTGTTGTACATACACACCGGCAATAAATGAGGAACACACACTCAGAGACAAATCCAGCCAATAGGTTTTGTTATAGAAAAATATATTTTCTTAGTTTATTTTAAGAACCACAGGTTCAAATTCGACATGTAATATCTCATTTGAAAGGTATTGCAGGTAAGTACTTTAGGAACTTTGAATCATTACATTAGCATGTATACTTTTTACATAAAACACAATAAGCTGTTTTAAAAGTGGACACAGTGCAATTTTCACAGTTCCTGGGGGAGGTAAGTTTTTGTTAGTTTTGTCAGGTAAGTAAATCACTTACAAGTCTCAGGTTTGGGTCCAAGGTAGCCCACCGTTGGGGGTTCAGAGCAACCCCAAAGTTACCACACCAGCAGCTCAGGGCCGGTCAGGTGCAGAGGTCAAAGAGGTGCCCAAAACGCATAGGCTTCAACGGAGAGAAGGGGGTGCCCCGGTTCCGGTCTGCCAGCAGGTAAGTACCTGCGTCTTCGGAGGGCAGACCAGGGGGGTTTTGTAGGGCACCGGGGGGGACACAAGTCAGCACAAAAAGTACACCCGCAGCAGCACGGGGGCGGCCGGGTGCAGTGTGCAAACACGCGTCGGGTTTTCAATGGTTTTCAATGAGAGACCAAGGGATCTCTTCAGCGGTGCAGGCAGGCAAGGGGGGGGCTCCTCGGGGTAGCCACCACCAGGGCCTCCTGGGGGTCACTCCTGCACAGGAGTTCCGTTCCTTTAGGTGCTGGGGGCTGCGGGTGCAGGGTCTTTTCCAGCCGTCGGGAAATGGAGTTCAGGCAGTCGCGGTCAGGGGGAGCCTCGGGATTCCCTCTGCAGGCGTCGCTGTGGGGGCTCAGGGGGGACAACTTTGGTTACTCACGGTCTCGGAGTCGCCGGAGGGTCCTCCCTGAGGTGTTGGTTCTCCACCAGTCGAGTCGGGGTCGCCGGGTGCAGTGTTGCAAGTCTCACGCTTCTTGCGGGGAGTTGCAGGGGTCTTTAAGTCTGCTCCTTGAAACAAAGTTGCAGTTCTTTTGGAGCAGTGCCGCTGTCCTCAGGAGTTTCTTGTCTTTCTTGAAGCAGGGCAGTCCTCAGAGGATTCAGAGGTCGCTGGTCCCTTGGAAAGCGTCGCTGGAGCAGGGTTCTTTGGAAGGCAGGAGACAGGCCGGTAGGACTGGGGCCAAAGCAGTTGGTGTCTTCTGATCTTCCTCTGCAGGGGTTTTTCAGCTCGGCAGTCTTCTTCTTCTTGTAGTTTCAGGAATCTAAATTCTTAGGTTCAGGGAAGCCCTTAAATACTAAATTTAAGGGCGTGTTTAGGTCTGGGGGGTTAGTAGCCAATGGCTACTAGCCCTGAGGGTGGGTACACCCTCTTTGTGCCTCCTCCCAAGGGGAGGGGGTCACATCCCTAATCCTATTGGGGAATCCTCCATCTGCAAGATGGAGGATTTCTAAAAGTTAGAGTCACTTCAGCTCAGGACACCTTAGGGGCTGTCCTGACTGGCCAGTGACTCCTCCTTGTTATTCTCATTATTTCCTCCGGCCTTGCTGCCAAAAGTGGGGGCCGTGGCCGGAGGGGGCGGGCAACTCCACTAGCTGGAGTGTCCTGCGGTGCTGGCACAAAGGGGTGAGCCTTTGAGGCTCACCGCCAAGTGTGACAGCTCCTGCCTGGGGGAGGTGTTAGCATCTCCACCCAGTGCAGGCATTGTTACTGGCCTCAGAGTGACAAAGGCACTCTCCCCATGGGGCCAGCAACATGTCTCGGTTGTGGCAGGCTGCTGGAACCAGTCAGCCTACACAGATAGTCGGTTAAGGTTTCAGGGGGCACCTCTAAGGTGCCCTCTGGGGTGTATTTCACAATAAAATGTACACTGGCATCAGTGTGCATTTATTGTGCTGAGAAGTTTGATACCAAACTTCCCAGTTTTCAGTGTAGCCATTATGGTGCTGTGGAGTCCGTGTTTGACAGACTCCCAGACCATATACTCTTATGGCTACCCTGCACTTACAATGTCTAAGGTTTGGCTTAGACACTGTAGGGCCACAGTACTCATGTACTGGTGCCCTCACCTATGGTATAGTGCACCCTGCCTTAGGGCTGTAAGGCCTACTAGAGGGGTGACTTATCTATACTGTATAGGCAGTGTGAGGTTGGCATGGCACCCTGAGGGGAGTGCCATGTCGACTTACTCGTTTTGTTCTCACCAGCACACACAATCCGGCAAGCAGTGTGTCTGTGCTGAGTGAGGGGTCCCCAGGGTGGCATAAGATATGCTGCAGCCCTTAGAGACCTTCCCTGGCATCAGGGCCCTTGGTACCAGGGGTACCAGTTACAAGGGACTTACCTGGATGCCAGGGTGTGCCAATTGTGGAATCAAAAGTACAGGTTAGGGAAAGAACACTGGTGCTGGGGCCTGGTTAGCAGGCCTCAGCACACTTTCAATTCAAAACATAGCATCAGCAAAGGCAAAAGGTCAGGGGGTAACCATGCCAAGGAGGCATTTCCTTACATGTGTGAGTATGTGTTTTGATCCTTTGGGTCCAATGTGAGGAGTGTGTCCCTCCCAATTGCTGGCACATACTCCCACATAGCCGTACCCCATTGCTCTTCAGGAACCCCATGAGACCTTTGTGCAACTTCATAAGCAGCTAGCCATTTATCAATGTAATCTCCCACCACAAACATGGGCACCACATTTTTGGGTATACAAACCTTCTTTTCTCCAGCAGGACCTGCCTGTATGCTGCCACCATTACTGCTCTGCTCAGACTGCTTCGCCTTAAGATCCAGTTCCTTGAGACTCCGTTAATGAGCCAACAAACGTTTCTTCTCAGCCAAGGGTCTCTCCGCTGCAGCCTCAGCTGTCCTCTCCTCTGTCACTCTTTGAGCTTTCCTTTCTTCAGCCTCCATGTTTAACTTTGCCATTTGTAGTTTAAATTCTCTCTCCTCCCTCCTTTCTTCTGCGGTCAGGCCACGGTCAGAGACACTGCTCCCTGGTTTACCATGAGTCACAATTCCAGGGGAAACACCCCCCTCTACTGGCAAGAAATCCTCTGAGGTGCCATCCTCTGGACCCTCTATATCCACATCCTCCTCTGAATGGGCTTCTGCCCAGGCCCTCAACACCTTTTGAAATTCCTCCTTTCTGCAGACAGCCTGAGTGGGTACTCCCATCTCCTTGCAGAACCCCTTCAGCTGTTTGACAGTATATGTCTCCAGCTTGGCTAGACCAAATTTTTCAGCTCCTGCTTGAGACCCAGCCAGAGACATGCTGAGTGAGGATTTAGTTAAAACTCGGCAGAAAAACGAAATTGCAGAAAAAGGAAAAAAAAAATCAAGTTGACCATTAACTGTGGGTAGGTAGTGAAAGACTTAGCTACTGTATGTCACTGCATAAATACAAGTCCTATCCTCACCGCTGATCACCAATGTTAGAAATGGGGTCTTTGGTTGGCAGTCAGATTACCCCCTGTCCAAGCAAAGACCCTCACTCTAGTCAGGGTAAGTCACACACAATCCAAATTATCCAGTGCCCACCCTCTGGTAGCTTGGCACTGAGCAGTCATGCTTAACTTAGAAGGCAATGTGTAAAGTATTTGTGCAATAAATCATACAATAACACAATATAGAATCACAAAAATACACCACACAGTGTTTAGAAAAATATATAATATTTATCTGATAAGATGCAGGTCAAAACGATTAAAATGCAATGAGTATATGTTGAGATATCACTGAAAAGTGATATAAAGGTGGTCATTACAACATTGGCGGGTGGCGTGTGCGGCCGCCAATGCAGCCGCACTCCCGCGGTACCCATTACAACATCCCCGCTGGGCCGGCGGGCGCAAACCTAGTTTACGCTGCCGGCCCAGCGGGGATGCGGCCGCAACATAGGAGCCGGCTCCTAATGGAGCCGGTGGTGTTGCGGCCCTGCGACGGGTGCAGTTGCACCCGTCGCGCTTTTCACTGTCTGCTATGCAATGATAACCAATGAGGAGTTGCGCAGCGGTCTTCGACCGCCTACCACAACGCTGCACATCGCCAGCGCAGTTAGCTCATTTCCCCTTGTCCCTTCTCACAGGTCAGGCAGCCGCCATTTCAGGGGGGCACATGGCATGGCACCTAACTGCGTCACAGCACATATTGGCACATATACCTACTCTCGATTTCACACACTGCTTCTGTAACATTAATTCAGACACAGTTGTGCTATCTATGTGGTAAATAACCTTCTGCTCACCGTTCTCCTCCATAGGCTACAACCGCTGAGGCAGATGATGAGATGGCGGAATCCTCCGGTGTACAGAACCCTGGTGGATCTGTCGACAATGGTGGACAGACACATTATTATCACATACAGACTTGATTGTGCCGCAATCCAAGAACTGTGTGCCCAATTGGAGCCATACCTGATGTCAGCTATCTGCCAGCCCACAGGCATCCCTCCTCTAGTGCAGGTCCTGCCAGTGCTCCATTTCCTGGCAAGTGGCTCCTTCCAAACTACAGTGGCCATGACATCAGGGATGTCTCAGCCAATGTTCTCAAACGTGTTGAGCAGGGTGTTGTCTTCCCTGCTGAAACATATGCACAGCTACATCCTGTTCCCCCAGGTGGAGGATTTGGCCACAGTGAAAGCTGACTTCTATGCCCTGGGACATATCTCCAACATCATGGGTGCCATTGATGGTACACATGTGGCATTTGTCCCCCCGCAGAAATGAACAGGTGTACAGGAATAGAAAAAGCTACCATTCGATGAATGTGCAAATGGTGTGTTTGGCGGACCAGTACATCTCCCATGTGAATGCCAAGTATCCTGGCTCTGTGCATGACGCCTATATCTTATGAAATAGCAGCATCCCTTATGTGATGGGCCAACTCCAGAGGCACCGGGTGTGGCTAATAGGTGAGCCCAAGGTCCCCACACAGTATGAGTAGGTGTCTGGGTATGGGGTTGTCCCTAAGGGTTAGTGTGTGTCTCACAATTGTCCCTCGATATTTGCAGGGGACTCTGGTTACCCCAACCTGTCATGGCTACTGACCCCAGTGTGGAATCCCAGGACACAGGCAGAGGAACATTACAATGAGGCACATGGGCGAACTAGGAGGATTATTGAGAGGACATTCGGCCTCCTGAAAGCCAGATTCCGGTGCCTCCATCTGACAGCTGGCTCCCTGTACTACTCACCCAAGAAGGTGTGCCAGATCATCGTGGCATGCTAAATGTTGCACAACCTGGCATTGAGACGCCAGGTGCCTTTTCTGCTGGAGGATGAGCCTGGTGATGGTCTTGTGGCAGCAGTGGAGCCTGTGGACAGTGAGGAAGAAGAGGCAGAGAAAGAAGATGTTGAGAACAGAACGAACATTATCCTGCAGTACCTCCAGTGACACACAGGTAAGAGACTGTAACTCCCTTCACATTTCAGTATACTTTAGGACATTGTACATGGCATCCTCTTACCCTCTGTCTATGGACACTGACTGTTCCCTTTGGGTTTCCTTGTTTCAGATCTGTGTACCCCATTCTGGCTTCTGCTATGTGTACTGCTGCCCAACAACGGACATACATTGGTATGAGTAAATGAACATATACCTTGCAATGCTTTGCTAATGTTGTAGTAATACATTTGTGAATCATCAGACTGACTCCAGATTGGTATTTGTTTCAAGGGTGTTTATTTAGGTGCTAACAAGTATAGGGGTATGTGCGAGGGGCTGGGGTATAAGGTGGAGGAAGGTCCATGATAGAGTCCAGTCTCATGGCATCACAGGTGCATTGTGCAAGGTGGCATAGGAAGGGGAGCAATGGCAGTTCAAGGTGGACAGGGTAACAGAGTGGGACAGAAGGGTGACAATCAGGAGGGTCCTATTTACTGGTGGGGGTCTTGGCAATGTTCTCTGTCTTCTTCCTGGATCGCAGGGACCGTTTGCGGGGTGGTTCTCCTTCTGCAGGGGGTGGGGTGATGGTGGCCTGTTGTTTGTGTGGCGGGGCCTCCTATCCATTAGCGCTGGCGGAGGTGGAAGGCTGTTCATCGGTTTGGCTAGTGTCAGGGGCCCTTTGTTGTGCCACTGCCTCCCTCATGGTCTTGCCCATATCAGCCAGCACCCTTGCTATGGTGACCAGGATGGTGTAGATTTTTGTGTGGTCATCCCTGATCCCCATGAACTGTCCCTCCTGCAGCCGCTGGGTCTCCTGAAACTTGGCCGGTATCGTGCCCATCGTCTCCTGGGAATGATGGTATGCTCCCATGATGTTGGAGAGTGCTTCGTGGAGGGTCTGTTCCCTGGGCCTGTCCTCCCCCCTGTCACACAGCAGTCCTCCCAGCTTCCCTGTTGTCCTGTGCCTCTGTCCCCTAAACTGTGTGCCCACTGCCACTGACCCCAGGTCCCTGATCGTCCTGGGTTAGTGGGTTTGCCTGGTGTCCCTGTAGTGGTGGACACACTGCTGATTGATGTGTCCTGGGGACAGTGGCATGGGCCAGCTGGGTGGGTGCTGTGGTGGTGTTTCCTGAGGGGGGAGGCTCTGTGGTGGTTTGGGACTGTGGCAGGGTAACCGACTGTCCAGATGTCCCAGATGGGCCAGGTTGGTCATCGTGATCCAGGCGTGCAGAGTTGCTGTCATCTCTGTGGGCCTCTTCTAGGGGGGGGGACTGGATGTAGCTGGTACCTCCTGTCCGGTGACGTTGGGTAGGGGTCCTGTTGGGATGCAAATGCATTGTTATTGTATCTGTGTGTGCCATCTTGTGCAATGGGTGTGTTTCCCTTATAGAATTGTGCTTTCCCTGTCGCCTTCGCCTTGTGTGATTGCTGATTGTGTGGCTGGGTGAGTCTCTCTACTGGGCATGCTGTGGTGATGGGTGTCCATGCAGGGCTGGTATGGGTGTCCATGGATTGTTGTTGCATGCAGGGCTTGGTATTGGGATGTGTGGGTTGTGATGGTGGGGTGGATGTGAGGTGATGGAGTGATGGGAGTGAGAGTACGGGTCGGGGTATGTGATTCAGTAGCAAAGATTTGCCTTACCAGAGTCCAGTCCTCCTGCTACTCCTGCGAGGCCTTCAGGATGCATGATCGCCAAGACTTGCGCCTCCCATGTTGTTAGTTGTGGGGGAGGAGGTGGGGGTCCACCGCCAGTCCTCTGTACTGCTATCTGGTGTCTTGGTACCACGGAACGCACCTTCACCCGTAGGTCGTTCCACCTCTTCCTGATGTCATCCCTGGTTCTTGGATGTTGTCCCACAGCATTCACCCTGTCGACGACTCTCCGCCATAACTCCATCTTCCTTGCAATGGACGTCTGCTGCACCTGTGATCCGAATAGCTGATGACAGGATGATTTCCTCCACCATGACCCTTAACTCCTCCTCAGAAAACCTGGGGTGTCTTTGAGGTGCCATGATGTGGTGTGAGTGATATGTGTGAGGTGATGTGTGGGGTTCTGTGTTGGGATGTATAATGTGATGTGCGTGGATGGTGTATGAGTGATGGTGTTCCGTGCCTCTGAGTGATTGTGTGCTCTTTGATTGTCTCTCTGTGCTTGGTCTCTTTTTTTTGGTTGTAAGGGGTTGTGGGTAGTGTGGGTATGTGTTTTATAGTGATGTGGGTGTGGTGTGTGTATGTGTGCCAGGTGTGTGTATTTTGAATTGTCCAATGTGGTGTAGTTTTGTAAGTGTGTGTGTATTTTGAGCACGGCGGTGTGTACTGCCAATGGTTTACCGCAGTTGAAAGACCGCCGCATTGGTTTGTGGGTTGTGATACTGTGGGCGTATTCCTGTTGGCGTGATGGTGTGGGTTTTGCTATCGCCAGTTTATCAATGACCTTTGGTCTGGCGGACTTGTGTGGGTGTCTGTATTGTGGCGGTATTCTCTGTGTGGGTCATAATACCCGTGGTGGATTACCACCGCGGTCACGGTATGTTGGCGGCCATCAGCACGCAGTAGGCGGCATTTACCGCCATGGTTGTAATGAGATCCATAATCCTTTCCATCATCTGTGTTCACCTTCTGTCTCAGTTCACCGTCCATAGGCAAAATCTATTTGCATGGGTTCATCTCCAGAAGAAGCTTGATTCTCTTCTAGACGATGAACAACTGTACGTGTGGTTCCCATATGTGATTGGACATGGCCTTTTTGTTTCTCCAATCTACGCTCACAGAGGTGGTATTCTATGGATAATGCTAAGTCCATCAGAGCTTCATATTGTCTACTGAAGGAGAATGTACTAATCCGTCCTTTATATCACCATGCAACTCCATATGAAAGAGTGATAAGGGTGCGTTCCATCCAAGTGGTTTTTGCCGCCAGTTGACTAAAACGTCTTATGTATTGTAAGACTTCCTGGTTCCCTTGCTGGATATTGCATAAAGCTTCTTCCGCAGAGGACTCCAGTTCGGGTTGCTCGAACATTTGTTTGAAGGCATCAACAAAAGTGGTATAAGTAGACAACCTGGGCTCATCCATGGCTACCAAAGGAGTCGCCCAAACCAGAGCTGGAGCAGACAAGATGCTGACCAAATATCCCACATTAGTCTTGTACTGAATAAATTGAGATAGTTGAAATGCAAAATAAACCATCAAACAATCAAGGAATTCTCTTAACTTGTTTGGATCTCTGGAAAAACGTGATGTAGTAGCGGAGACGTCTGTGGTTCTAGAGGCCAAGGTATGTCATAAAGCCTCGTTTTCGGCACATAGCTGTGGCATTTCCTGTGCCTGTTGTTGTACAGTGTGTATTAGCGACTGGGCTGTCTCCACCACGTCCTCCGATTGATCTTCCATAATCTTTGACTACGAGATTTTTGGAGTTGCAATCTGTCACAATTCACCCTTCTCTTACTGCCCTGGTCAGATGGAACTGGAGTGCTACTTTGATTCTTGCACGTTCTGATCTGGCCAAGGTAGGGGCGACCCTTTCTGGTACCCATGGTGCTGCTGACAAGAGAATGCCAAGGCAGTCCGTGCCCTCCAGAAAAAGTCCCAGAAGAAAAACCCAAAAGGGAAAAAATCTTTTTCGCAGGAACTCCCAGAACCAGAAATAAGGTGAGCGTCAGAATACCAGGACTTCAAGGACTGGAACCTCAAAAAGCTGCAGGAAAATACTCCACAGGTATAGCAAGCAGGAGGGAGGACCACCGCCCCCAGGAAGTGTTGCAATGCAAGGAGGAAAATAATCTGGCTTCTTATATACAAATGAACAGGAAGTGACATACAGGAAAGAATCAAAAACATCATCTTGGATTGGCAATGCACCATAGGATAACTGGAGAAGGCACCATCATAAAAAAGGAAAGAGAAAAGGAACCAGAGCATGCAGGGGGGTGAATGGCACTCTGGGAAGATGAAAACGTGACCCAGAAAGAAGAAAAGAAGACAATAAACCCCATGGAATAAAGAAGGTAAGTATTAGTATAGGGGAGCTGCGTTTGCGGTGCAACACCATTCCACATGTTGATCGGGGCGAGGTCCAAAGCCCTCTCATGTGCCACCCGCCCTCGCTGCAAGCATCAAGGAAAATGCAGCCCACAGCGGGTC
Organism: Pleurodeles waltl; assembly: GCF_031143425.1. NCBI lineage: Eukaryota > Metazoa > Chordata > Amphibia > Caudata > Salamandridae > Pleurodeles > Pleurodeles waltl. The sequence goes on along the minus strand of NC_090440.1, from coordinate 748,085,883 downwards.
CGACGGCCCGAGAAATGGACCGCAGACCTCACCACGGGCTGAAAATGAAATTCCACAGGCGCCAGTGGCATATCATCACTATTTTCTTATTAAAGAACCACCAAGCAAGAGGAAGAATGTTTTCTGAGCAAACCTTTCCTTGGAAAACAATATCCTCCACTAAAGAGATCTGCGAAATTATTACTGGCTGTGATTGGTCCAAAATACACAAGGTGCCAGGGTATTCAAAAAACTTAGAAAGAGAATTACCTTTCTAAGTTAACAAAACCTTCTTACTTAATGGCTCAAAAGTAAATGTTTGAGAGATCGCCTCACCTGCAACTTATTGTGATATGCTTCATCCTCGACAACCCCCCACACTGGTGTAAGATGGTACTACACCATTGGACTCAACCAAAACTGGGAGTTCTCTGATATTATCATCCGGACAGGAGACACATGTCTGTGTCTACTGTCTAGAAAGTAAAGTCCACTGGTGTAGTACCACTTTGAGCCAGTGTGGTAGTTCACCAAGGATGAAGCATGCCACAGTAGGTTGTTGGAAAGGCATCCTCTCAAATATCTATTTTTGACCCAGTAGGTAAGGAGTTTTTTTCAGCTTAATTTAGAGAGATAACCCTCTCTTTTAGTACTTTCTATACCCAAGCACATTATGTATTTTCAGGTTTATTAATAGGAGGATGTGCCTTAGTGTATTAACTCTGACTCGCTCCTTATGATTGTATGTGACGTGGCCCACCCATGGATTATGTTTCCTTAGCCAGGTCACTCTTGCAATCACTATAAAAGCAGGGGCAGCAATGAAATTAAACACTAGAGTTTGAAGATGTCCTGTTTCTGAGGCCATACCAAAGGGACTTGTTTCCCACTCTACCTTTCCTGTTATTAAAGACATGGCACCCCCCTCTAGGACTTCTTCACGTATTGATTTCTTGTCACATGAAATCTTTTCTTGTTGGAATTGGATAGCAGTGAAACAGCCAGATTCCTGACAGTCAAAGCCCACACTTGGAAAGCACCACTTGAAGTAATGAAGTAATTAATTGTACTGACAAATACTAAGAGGCTTCTGAAGAGGCAAACCCCTTAGTTTGATTATGGCTCACCCTGTATGTGTGTGTGTATATATATATATATATATGGTATTTCTGTAGTGCAAACCTAGCCAAAATTCAGCTAAACAGTGTACACGGTAAGCATAAAGTCACTGAGTTGAAGGAGCTGGGTGGAGGATGGTTAATGCTTGTGATGTAGAGTTCTTTAAGCCCTACGTTGCCCAGGACGAGCTGGTCTCGCCCTCGGCCATGGTTGCCCGTGCCCAAGACGAGACCAGCTTGTCCTGCCATGGGCCCTCGGGGGGAGCACTAGCGCTCCCCCCAAGGGCCAAGCACCCCTTCCCCTGGGCAGGGATGAAAGGGGAATCGCTTCCCCTTCCACCCCCAACCCCCACCCGTGGTGTCTGATGACTTCAGCGCACGATTGCGCTGTAAGACTTCCAGTGCGGATCGGAGGAGAAATGCAAAAGCATTTCTCCTCCGATCACGTGAAGGGGGCGAGAGAGGCATGAAAGGAGAGGAAAGGCCTTTCCTCTCCTTTCATGTCTCTCTCTGCATCGCGATCAGGCAGAAGAAATGCCCACTAGACACCAGGGAATTATTTTACTTTTTATGTTGATGAATAAGGGGAGCTGCCCCTTGGGCAAGAGCCGCTCCCCAGGGGGGCAAAACATTTTTAGTCCTTTTCTGCCCCCATGGGGGCAGATAGGCCTATTATAATTAGGCTGATCTGCCCCGGGGGCAGAAACCCCTAGACACCAGGGATCTTTTTTTAATTTTTTTATTTTTGTTTATTTTGTGCTTTACATGTGGGGAGCAACCACTTAGGCAACGGTCGCAAGTTTATTTTAGGCTATTTCTGCTCCCCTTGGGGGCAGATTGGCCTATTTCTTTTAGGCCGAAAACACCAGGGATTGGTGTTTGTGTGTGTATTGTTTGGGGGTGGGGGGAGGGCAGCCCCTTGGGCAAGGGTTGCTCCCCATGGGGGCACATTACTGTTGCCCATATCTGCCCCCTTTGGGGGCGGATAGCCCACCAGAGACCAGGGAAGATTTTGTTGTTAAAAAAAGAGGGTGGGGGTGTGGCCATACCCCCACCACAAATAAAATGGGGCCAAAGTTGTTCTGCCCCCGGTGGTCAGATGGGGCAATTACCCCCGATTTACCTACTAGATGCCAGGAAATAAAAATAAAAAATAAAAAAAATGTTGGGGTGGCAGCTACCAACCACCCCAACTGAAAGGGGTAACAGTCTTTCAGCTTTTCCCCCGCACACTAAAATATCTTATCCTACCGCAAGCAAGAGGACATTTGATTATTTTGGGTTTTGGTTTTACATTTGGGCCATGAGAGCTTGGCTAACTCTCAAAATCGTTCCACTTGGAATGTTGAGGGCTGCACTTTTTGGACTCTAGTAGGTTTCCCTCTATGGTTGCTGAGCCCAGGACCAAAAACGCAGGCCCACCAAAACAGTTAGTTTTGTGTTCTATAGTTTTGATGTCTCCAGATAGTGTTTTGGGGCATTTCCTTTCGCGGGCACTAGGCCCACCCACACAAGTGAGGTTCCATTTATATCAGGAGACTTGGGGGAATGCTGGGTGGAAGGAACTTTGTGGCTCCTCTCAGATTCCAGAACTTTCTGTAACTGAAAAAGTGTTTTTTGGGCAAATTCTGAGGTTTGCAAAGGATTCTGGGTAACAGAACCTGGTGTGAGCCCCACAAGTCAGCCCATCCTGGATTCCCCTAGATGTCTAGTTTTAAAAAATGTGCAGATTTGGTACGTTTCCCTAGGTGCCGGCTGAGCTAGAGGCCAAAATCCACAGCTAGGCACTTTTCAAAAAACAGCTCTGTTTTTTTAGGAAAATGTGATGTGTCCACGTTGTGTTTTGTGGCATTTCCTGTCGCTGGCGCTAGGCCTACCCACACAAGTGAGGTACCATTTTGATTGAGAGACTTGGGGGAACGCTGGGTGAAAGGAAATTTGTGGCTCCTCTCAGATTACAGAACTTTCTGTCACCAAAATGTGAGGGAAAACGTGTTTTTTTGGCCACATTATAAGGTTTGCAAAGGATTCTGGGTAACAGAACCTGGTGAGAGCCCCACAAGTCAGCCCATTCTGGATTCCCCTAGGTGTCCAGTTTTCAAAAATGTGCAGGTTTGGTATGTTTCCCTAGGTGCTGCCTGAGCTAGAGGCCAAAATCCACAGCTAGGCACTTTGCAAAAAACAGCTCTGTTTTTTTTAGGAAAATGTGATGTGTCCACGTTGTGTTTTGAGGCATTTCCTGTCGCAGGCGCTAGGCCTACCCACACAAGTGAGGTACCATTTGTATCTGGAGACTTGGGGGAACGCTGGGTGGAAGGAAATTTTTGGCTCCTCTCAGATTCCAGAACTTTCTGTCACCATAATGTGAGGAAAAAGTGTTTTTTTGGCCACATTTTGACGTTTGAAAAGGATTCTGGGTAACAGATCCTGGTGAGAGCCCCACAAGTACGCCCATCCAGTATTCCCCTAGGTGTCTAGTTTTAAAAAATGCGCAGGTTTGGTAGGTTTCCCTAGGTACCGGGTGAGCTAGAGGCCAAAATCCACAGCTAGGCACTTTGCAAAAAACAGCTCTGTTTTTTTTTAGGAAAATGTGATGTGTCCACGTTGTGTTTTGTGGCATTTCCTGTTGCAGGCGCTAGGCCTACCCACACAAGTGAGGTACCATTTTTATCGGGCGACTTGGGGGAACGCTGAGTGGAAGGAAATTTGTGGCTCCTCTCAGATTCCAGAACTTTCTGTCACCGAAATGTGAGGAAAAGGTGTTTTTTGGCCACATTTTGAGGTTTGCAAAGGATCCCAAAGTGATACCTTGGTGTCAGACATCTCTTCAACCTTATCCCTTTCATCACTCTACAGATGAAAGGACTTTTTCCTATTGAGACTCCTTGAATGAGAGAATGACCTGCTGCCACTGCAAACTATAACAATTAAAGGTTCTGTGTGGAAACTCTTTGTCAAAGAGATCTGCTAAAAAATGTGCAACCTCTACCGCATCAGCCTCCACGAGATCCAAATCCCTCGCCGTGCACCTACGTAACCATACTCCCCATGCACTCCTGTACCTTTTCTTAGTTCCTGGTGCCCAAGATTCACTGAGCAACCCTGAAGCTGTCTCTGAAAGCTTATTAACTCTTTCTGATTCCCTGATAATTTCCAAACTAAAAAGTTGAGCAAACCTTCCAAATCTAGTAGATGCTCACCATCTACTGCTCCTGTTAGAAAACCTTTCCTGGACCTGCTCAAATAAAGCTGCTTTATAGCCTTTTCCAAAGCAGTAAAAACCATGCCTTAGCTTTCCAAAAAGGCATCACCAACACTATCTGCCAACTCTGTCTCCTGCAATGCAGCAGAACTCTATGTATCATTGAAAATGGGGCAATGCATATCCCTTCTTCCTTGTCTAATCCTGCATACATGTATCCACTGCTCCTGAATACGGTCTCAAAGTGTAATAGTTTTCCAACTGAAACGTTAGTCTGGATGCAAAAACATCCACTTCTAATGGACCTAACAATCCTTGTATTTGTACAAAACAACTGCTCTCCACTTTCAAATTGCTGTAATTTACATGACGCCTTGAATTCCAATCTGCAATCAAATTGCAATCCCCGGGAAGTACTCTGCTTTCAAAACAATCTTGTGCTCCAAACAAAAATTCCACATTTGTAATGCTATATCTACTAATGTCTTTGACCTGCTTCCCCTTAGCTTGTTGATATGTTACTGCTCTTATATTCATCTTTAAGAGGACTGAATTACCTTGCAGTACAAATAATCCTACTTCCATCTCTAAACAATTGATGTGTTGCGTCTTTTCCAACATACTCCAAATTACTCCTGTCTCTTGATGTGAACACATTGCTCCCCAGTCTGACATACTGGTGTCCGCCTCCAATGCAAAATCTGTTTTTGTTCCAAAAATAGCATGGCCATTTCATGCCTCCAATTTTTCCAGCCACCATTTCAACTTCTCCATTGTCCCTGTGCTCCCGGTATCCTGTCCTCATGCCACAACCCCTTTGCTAGTGCAACTGTTTTTAACCTCTGCAACTCCCTGTATTGCAAAGGACCTGGAAAGACTGCCTGGATTGAAGATGAAAGTAGTTCAATCACATGAGCCAAGCCTCTCAGTTATATATTTCTCTTTCATTACTTTATTTCCTCGCTTATTTTCGTCATCTTCTTTACAGGTAACTGCAGTTGGCACTCTTGTGTATTCACTATGAAACCTAAAAATTCCAAAATATTTGGAATAAATACAGACTTTTCCATGTTCACTTTGAGACCTAAACTTTCAAGAAGGTGTCTTACTAGATCCAAATGCTCCATCAATTCTTCCAAACTCTGATTCATTATCAGAATGTCGTTCAAATAAACAATCATTCTTATGCTTCTCTCTCTTAAATATCCTACTACAGACCACATCACAAAACACCAAGGGGCCGATGACAAACCGAAAGGAAGACAATGAAACTGGAAAAGTTGACCTTTTATTAGATATTACTTTATGTTAAAAAAAAATAGAAATAGACTGAAAAAAACAAAGCTTACAGGGACGTTATAGTTAGTGTTAACGTGTCCGTCTATGTTAATTTATACACATCAGGACTCGTTTTAGGCCAATGAATCTTTGGGCCCAGTGGTGAGACACCGTAGGACGAGATAACTGATCAAAACATCAATCAATATGTCAATAACATTGCCAATATTTAACACCAAAATATCTCTCACTCCAGACATTTAATAAACATTCGACGCAATCATGACCTTTCAGTCATGAATAACCACACCTTAATGACGTTTTATGAGTTTTATTCCCTATTGATTACAATCTAGTAGCAAATGCATCAATCTCAAAGTCAAGAAGCATATAAGCACAGTCACAAGATGACAACCACAATAAGCTTTCAATAATGCAAAAATCAGGAGCATAGACAATCAGATGGATATAACCAGATCACAATACATCGAATGTTCTAAGATACTAGTTCAGCATAGCATCACGTCAGTCACGTCGGTTTGTCAGTCAAAATGAATACCTTGTCTAACCTTCAATCAGCATTAGCATGTTGGGCTTCATGCTAAATAATTTGAACCCCAATTTGGAAAACATCTAACTAAGGTCTCTAATCAAAACATACAGCAGTTGGTACGTAGAAAGAAAAGGCAAATAAATGAATTTTCATTAGCAGCATTATAATTACCCTCCTCTGATTAGGTCAGCATTCAGGATTAGTCTTCGTCTTCAGGACATCAGTTAGATCGCCGTCAGTCTATCTAAGTTAAAAGGCAAAGACACTCTCCTCATAAGGAGAAAAGTGTAAGGGGCAGTCTATGGGCAAGGATGGTTTTCTCTAAGTCTCAGGTCACCTAATAGAGTGACAGAGTTTCGAGACGCAATCGATATCATTCCCTACCTAATGAGCTGTCTGTTTCCTGTGTCATGGTTTTTTTTATCCCTTTTTCGTGATTCATTCCCCCAAAATTCTATTGGTCAGTCAATACACCCCACCATTGTTAACCTATCAAATTATACATTAAGTAATGCATTTTGTCATTTTTGATAAATCATCATGTTCTAATTGGTCATCATAATTGACGTATTTTCGTAGGTGGCTCATCCGGGGTTACTTCATTGTCTTTGCACGTATCAGGTCAAAAGTTCTCTTCTTCTCGCTCCATCGTCCTTGGAAGTGTCCAATAATGTTTCGAAGCACATAACTCTATACTAAAAGCTGCTAGCATGCGGATGAGAAAATATGGCTCTGTTGCAAAGTATTGAAGGGAAAAGAACAATCGCTGGGTCATGGTCTTTTGCAAGTCTGCATACTGAAGAGACAGAAAAATACATTTTAATATGAGAGCTACACAGCTTTGCTTGACTCTCGCTAACTTAAAATATACGAGTTCTAATGAATGCAGTTTTATGCGTTTTAAATGTGCACAGTTTTAGCAATTTATGAATGATTATTTCTTATAGTTGACATTAGTTTACACACACATAAAATCCTTTATGTTAATGAATATATTCAATGAATATTTTATTTAATGCAGCATTGTTAATCATAAGCATTTCACGTCTATAATATGTAATATAAAGCTACGCTCTCTCATTAGGTTAGTTATAGCTCATGCCAGAAAGTAACGTTAGGCCACAAGTTCCTTCAGATATATCTAATTACCGCACGTTAATACAACCACCGCCATGCATGGCCTTTCTTATACATATACCTTTTGATTTTGAATGGACTGGTGTGCATTGAAAATCTGCTTTTTAGTTTGTAAGTACAATTTAAAAAACCATAGAAATTCACTGAAAAAAACAAAGATTACAGAGACATTATAGTTAGGAAATAGAATACAAAAAACCTTAGAAATTCACTGAAAAATACAAAGTTAAAGGGACGTTATATGTAGGTCCTGAATTTACTCGCAGAAAACCACAGAAATTCTGCAGTTATAGTTACCGCAGCTAACTATAACTTGTGCCCCAGTAATGCACTTCTTATGACCTCACATCACTCATAACAAAGTCAGTGACATCACTGGTGACATCATCCAGTGTGTGTAAGTGGTCATATGTATGTATTAGTGGATATGTGAGTGCTTGCAGTAGTGAGTGAGTGATTATCCTGGTGTAAGACCAAGTGAGTGGATGTGTAAATGGGTGTATAGGTAAGCAGTTTACTTTGTGATAGAATGTATTGGTATTTTGAGTGAATGTCTGAGTGGCTGAACAGTTAAGTGACTGTGTGTGAGAGTGTTTGGAAAGAGTAGTCACTCCATGTATAATTGATTAAATTGGTGTGCTCTTTTTTAGGTTACTGACTTTATGGATGAGTCAATTTATGTATGAGTGGCTGTATCCCAAGCCTCACAGCCCCAGGGACCACCAGCTTCCCGGGGCAAATTGGTTTAAGTGCGTGGGGGAGGCCTGCCGGCCTTCCACCCCCCCTCAGAGCCCTGGGGACCACCACTTTCCCAGGGCAATGTCTAAATCTAGTGCAGGGTTGCTACAAGGCCTCCCCACGGCCCCCTTGCAGCCCCGGGGGTCACACTGGGGCAAACAATAAAAATATGGAAAGGGGGTCCATTTTGGATATCCAAGCCCTGGGGGTCACCACTTCCTTGGGGCTATCTGCATGTTGGGGGGGGGGCGCGTGACCACCCTCGAGGAACCTCTGATGGCCTTGGAGACCACCACACCCCAGGGCCTGCTCCTGCTATGTCCCAGCGTGGCCACCCCTGGAACATAGCTGTTTTCTGTGGCTTAGCTGCAGCTTTGCAGCTGCAGCCAAGCCACAACAAACACTTTGCTTTGTGACAGTGGGACCTGTCAAATAGGTCCCGCTGCCAAAAAAGGAAGTTTTCATCTGTGTTCTCTGCACGCGTGCAGGAAACAGAGATGAAATGCTTCAGCAAGCATGGAGCTGCTGTTAAAGCAGCTCTTTGCTTGCTGAAGCAATGGCACTGCAGGGGGGTCCTTGAGGATTCCCCCCAGTGCCAGGTAGCCCGTAAAGGGTTTGTTATATATTGAAAGAAAATTTGTAAAAATATATATAAAAAAAAAATCTGTCCCAGATAGCCCATAAAGGGCTAAAAAACATACAATTAAAAAAAAAACGAACAGCTCAGTGTGAAGGTCATAGACCTTCACACTGAGCGTTCAGGGTTCATGTCCAGCTAGACTCGTTTCCCTCTTTTTGTTTTTTATTTTAATTTTACCACAAATCTTTAAGGCTCATACTGAAAGGTAAACTTACTCTTTTTAAATGACAAATATATTTTTCTTTTAAATTTGCCAATAAATATGTAATTCTAAATATGTCATATATCAAAGCCTGAAAAAATTATTTCTCTCTTCCCTCACTCTCGCTATCGGTTTCAATCTTTTACCCACTCTCACACCCACTCAGACACTCACGCACCCACTTACAGACCCACTTAGACCCTCATCATCTCACGCACAGCCCAGTCAGACCCTCGCGCACCCACTCATAAACCACTCAGTTAAACACTCACTCACACACCCACTCAGACTGTCACACACCCACTCACAGACCCACTGACACCCTCATGCACCCACTCACAGACCCACTTACATACTTACGCACCCACTAAAACACTGATGTACGCACTCTCACACCCAGACACTCTGACAGCCACTCTCACCCCACCCCCCTCTCACACCTATTCTCACACCCAGAGATGCTGTGGCCAACTGCCGCAGTGCACGGCCAAAGGGCCATGCATAGCATGGGGTTGGGTGGTTAGGGGGGGTTGGCCGCTGGGACTGGCTGCAGGCCAGCCCTTGCGGTCAACCCCTACTGGGCACAAGCGAAGGCTGTGCAAGGTTGGGTGCTTATAGGGGGTTGGCCTCAGGGCCTGGCCGAGCGCGGCGGTGGTTGGATTAATTTATAGTAATGAAAATTACTATACGTAAAAAAAAAACATAGAAATTCACAAAAAAAAATTAAAGGTTACCTGGACATTATAGTTAGGTTCTGAATTTATTCTTACAAAACCATAGAAATACAGCAGTTATAGTTAGAGTTCTTTCAAGTAACTATAACTTGCACCCTAAGGCAAGTCTAACTCGCACCTTTGCCATGCTCAGCTAATTACTCCACATATTATGATAAATTATGACATTTTCTATCCCATCTTTCATATTATCACTGCAACATTTGCAATAAAATTATTGATGAGACAACTGTGCAAGGTGAGGGCACGAGTTATAGTTACCTTAAGGCGCTATTCTTACAGGCATGGGGGAGGTAGGAGCTACTGAGTCCAACTGTGGGGGTTGAGACCTTTTACTCCTGATTTCCCAGAGCCTGACCTACTGTTCTGAGTTCCAACCTACTGTGGATCCTGAGCATTTAGACCAAGTACCCCTTCAACACTTGACAATCAGTGGTAGCGCAGGTCGAGCAGTCCAAAGCTTCTCGGGGGAGGTAGATACAGCGGGGTGTACACAGGCTCACAACTCAAAGTACGTTCAATAGCAGCAATAATTGTCCAGCCAGATACTGTCATTTATGATAAAACATAAATATGGCATACACAGACTGTACACAAAGCCCCTGAGGTCAGGGTTCAATAGGCAGGCCCCTGTTTCCCACTTCCTTTCCTTAGCAGTAGTTGTTATTCCCCATACACTGAATGCGGCATTCACAGTAGGCTCTACTAGCAGTCCGAGTTTTAAGAGTCCCAATCTGACTCTGTTGGAAAAATCAAGTGTTCCATCGCCAAAGCTCTGTCTGGCACCCAAGTTCCACCCGGGACCCTTCCATCAGTCACACCTGCAGGAATTGTCCAAGCAGAGTCCCCAAGAGCGTCTCTCTTGTGGGTATAGTGGCTGCAGGAGCTGCCTTCAGTGAGTATCACACATACAGCTCTGCAAGGGCCACGGCTGGATGCCCTCAGTGCTCCTACTTTGCAAGGCTAAGTTTTATTTGCTCTTCCCCACAGGGGAGGAGGGAATTTCACAGCTTCTGGTTCCAATCCGCAGTCAGGGCTCTGACCCTCATGAGTCACCACAGCGGCGTCTCCTCACCACAATGGGATCAACCAGGCTACAATCCTTGTCTCTTCCAGTGGCTCCCTCTGGCACAGTGGGTCACACACCTGCTTTGTACTCAGGGGACGGCCCTATCAGCACAGTAGCAGGTTCATCTTCACAGCAGCCCCCTCTGGCATGCAGGGTCACTGACTTAGACACCGCACACAGGCGAAGGCCCTATTGTCATTGTTAACTTCACTGTGACCCCTGTAGGCATACAGCGCTGCCAACTTACACAATGCACATGGGTGATGGACTGATCGACCCATTGCTAACTTCACTGTGGCCCCCCCTGGAATACGGGGTCACTGACTTGATCCTGCACAAGAACAACTACCCAATTGGAGCAGCAGCTGACTCCTCACACCTAGCTACAGGGATTCACTCACCAGGATCTTCCACTGGATCCCGCTCCGTCCAGCCCTCTCCTCTTCCTTACAGGGCTCACTATCCTGGCATGCAGGTAGGTGCTGGTGCTCTAGGGGCAGGTGGTCTTGGATGTCCTTGTGTGATATCCCCTCACCCAGCTCGGAGACTGGCAGGCTTTAGCCTCCAGCCCTGGTTACAGGTAGAAGTCTTGCAGAGCTTCCCTTTCTCACACAGCCCAACTTGCCAGTTGACAGTTATAGGGGCCTCAAGCTTCCCTTTTCATAGTCCTATTCTAAACAGCAAATGTGATTGAGGGTCTGGGTCTTTGAAGTTTTTGCTGGGAGTCTGCTTTCTTTTGCTGTGCCCTTCCTTGAGAAAGCCATCTGTCACTGCAGAAGCAACTCTAAATCTGATAGACGTGCAACACTGGTCAGGGGAGTGACTAGAGGTACATTCCTGGATGTCAGCCTCTGTAGTATGTGTATCAAAAGGCAGCCCCAGGGCTATAGCCCTACTATTTTTGATTCTACTATCAACCTCATGATCTTCCTGACGTGCCCAACCCCATTGTCAATAACCAATTTTGGAATCACAGAGCACTCTTTGAAGTGTGCTGGAGATCCTGGCTCTCCTTCCTCCAGTATATGTCCCACCCAGCTCACACGAAAGCAGCAATCCACATATCTGTTTGGTGGCTTCCTCTACCTCCTCATGCTACTTCAGTCAGCCCAGGGTCTCTCCAGCTGGAACCCAGAATCTTCCATGTATTGTAAAAATTCACAGGTACACATACACCAAGCACAGGCATACACTAGGGGGGTTATTACAACTTTGGAGGAGGTGTTAATCCGTCCCAAATGTGACGGATATACCACCAGCCGTATTACGAGTTCCATAGGATATAATGGACTCGTAATACGGTTGGTGGTATATCCGTCACTTTACTGTCACTTTTGGGACGGATTAATGTAGGAGGCTGGACTGGCTTGTAGTGAGTACCTAGAGGTACTTGCACCTTGCACCAGGCCCAGTTATCCCTTATTAGTGTATAGGGTGTCTAGCAGCATAGGCTGATAGATAATGGTAGCTTAGCAGAGCAGCTTAGGCTGAACTAGGAGACGTGTGAAGCTACTACAGTACCACTTAGTGTCATATGCACAATGTCATAAGAAAACACAATACACAGTTATACTAAAAATAAAGGTACTTTAGTTTTATGACAATATGCCAAAGTATCTTAGAGTGTACCCTCAGTGAGAGGATAGGAAATATACACAAGATATATATACACTATAGCAAAAATATGCAGTATAGTCTTAGAAAACAGTGCAAACAATGTATAGTTACAATAGAATGCAATGGGGACACATAGGGATAGGGGCAACACAAACCATATACTCCAAAAGTGGAATGCGAACCACGAATGGACCCCAAACCTATGTGACCTTGTAGAGGGTCGCTGGGACTATTAGAAAATAGTGAGAGTTAGAAAAATAACCCTCCCCAAGACCCTGAAAAGTGAGTGCAAAGTGCACTAAAGTTCCCCTAAGGATAAAGAAGTCGTGTTAGAGGAATAATGCAGGAAAGACACAAACCAACAATGCAACAACGATGGATTTCCAATCTAGGGTACCTGTGGAACAAGGGGACCAAGTCCAAAAGTCACAAGCAAGTCGGAGATGGGCATATGCCCAGGAAATGCCAGCTGTGGATGCAAAGAAGCTTCTACTGGACAGAAGAAACTGAGGTTTCTGCAGGAACGAAAAGGGCTAGAGACTTCCCCTTTGGTGGACGGATCCCTCTCGCCGTGGAGAGTCGTGCAGAAGTGTTTTCCCGCCGAAAGAACGCCAACAAGCCTTGCTAGCTGCAAATCGTGCAGTTAGTGTTTTTTGGATGCTGCTGCGGCCCAGGAGGGACCAGGAGGTCGCAAATTAGACCAGGAGGTAGAGGGGATGTCGAGCAAGACAAAGAGCCCTCTTAGCAGCAGGTAGCACCCGGAGAAGTGCCAGAAACAGGCACTACAAGGATGCATGAAACGGTGCTCACCCGAAGTCGCACAAAGAAGTCCCACGTCGCCGGAGAACAACTTAGGAGGTCGTGCAATGCAGGTTAGAGTGCCGTGGACCCAGGCTGGACTGTGCACAAAGGATTTCCGCCGGAAGTGCACGGAGGCCGGAGTAGCTGCAAAAGTTGCAGTTCCCAGCAATGCAGTCTAGCGAGGTGAGGCAAGGATTTACCTCCACCAAACTTGGACTGAAGAGTCACTGGACTGTGGGGGTCACTTGGACAGAGTTGCTAGATTCGAGGGACCTCGCTCGTCGTGCTGAGAGGAGACCCAAGGGACCGGTGATGCAGCTTTTTGGTGCCTGCGGTTGCAGGGGGAAGATTCCGTCGACCCACGGGAGATTTCTTCAGAGCTTCTAGTGCAGGGAGGAGGCAGACTACCCCCACAGCATGCACCACCAGGAAAACAGTCGAGAAGGCGGCTGGATCAGCGTTACAGAGTGGCAGTAGTCGTCTTTGCTACTATGTTGCAGTTTTGCAGGCTTCCAGCACGGTCAGCAGTCGATTCCTTGGCAGAAGGTGAAGAGAGAGATGCAGAGGAACTCGGATGAGCTCTTGCATTCGTTATCTAAGGAATCCCAAGAGACAGAGACCCTAAATAGCCAGAAAAGAGGGTTTGGCTACTTAGGAGAGAGGATAGGCTAGCAACACCTGAAGGAGCCTATCACAAGGAGTCTCTGACGTCACCTGGTGGCACTGGCCGCTCAGAGCAGTCCAGTGTGCCAGCAGCACCTCTGTTTCCAAGATGGCAGAGGTCTGGAGCACACTGGAGGAGCTCTGGGCACCTCCCAGGGGAGGTACAGGTCAGGGGAGTGGTCACTCCTCTTTCCTTTGTCCAGTTTCGCGCCAGAGCAGGGCTAAGGGGTCCCTGAACCGGTGTAGACTGGCTTATGCAGAAATGGGCACCAAAAGTGCCCATGAAAGCATTTCCAGAGGCTGGGGGAGGCTACTCCTCCCCTGCCTTCACACCATTTTCCAAAGGGAGGGGGTGTCATACCCTCTCTCAGAGGAAGTCCTTTGTTCTGCCATCCTGGGCCAGGCCTGGCTGGACCCCAGGAGGGCAGATGCCTGTCTGAGGGGTTGGCAGCAGCAGCAGCTGCAGTGAAACCCCGGGAAAGGCAGTTTGGCAGTACCAGGGTCTGTGCTACAGACCACTGGGATCATGGGATTGTGCCAACTATGCCAGGATGGTATAGAGGGGGCAATTCCATGATCATAGACATATTACATGGCCATATTCGGAGTTACCATTGTGAAGCTACATATAGGTAGTGACCTATATGTAGTGCACGCGTGTAATGGTGTCCCTGCACTCACAAAGTCCGGGGAATTGGCCCTGAACAATGTGGGGGCACCTTGACTAGTGCCAGGGTGCCCACACACTAAGTAACTTAGCACCCAACCTTTACTAGGTAAAGGTTAGACATATAGGTGACTTATAAGTTACTTAAGTGCAGTGAAAAATGGCTGTGAAATAACGTGGACGTTATTTCACTCAGGCTGCAGTGGCAGGCCTGTGTAAGTTTTGTCAGAGCTCCCTATGGGTGGCAAAAGAAATGCTGCAGCCCATAGGGATCTCCTGGAACCCCAATACCCTGGGTACCTCAGTACCATATACTAGGGAATTATAAGGGTGTTCCAGTAAGCCAATGTAAATTGGTAAAATTGGTCACTAGCCTGTCAGTGACAATTTGAAAGAAATGAGAGAGCATAACCACTGAGGTTCTGATTAGCAGAGCCTCAGTGAGACAGTTAGTCACTACACAGGTAACACATTCAGGCACACTTATGAGCACTGGGGCCCTGGGTGACAGGGTCCCAGTGACACATACAACTAAAACAACATATATACAGTGAAAAATGGGGGTAGCATGCCAGGCAAGATGGTACTTTCCTACAATTAACACCTCCTCCAAAGTTGTAATAACCCCCTAGATGTGCTGCACATCTACTGCACAGCGCTACATATTAACTTGATGTAGGCCAAGGGTGAGTTACACACTGCAGTGGAACATTCACGAATGATGCTGTATGCCTCACTTCGGTGACACAGGTAAAAAGGCTTGTTCACTTCCACTGATCACGTTATGGTATGCAGTCCCCACTGCACTTCTGCTGCTTAACTCCTGGTAAATGTACTAGCCTTTCACCATAATGAGGGTAGCACTTTGGGTGCCCCTCCTGGGCCAGTAAGTCTGCAAATCCGTGAGACAGGACTATGGCCCTCAGTACGAGTCTGGTGGTCTTAAGAAGGCCAAACCTGCAGTGGCAGTCTCACCGCCGACGGGCCGGTGGTGAAGACCACCAAATTACGAGTTTGGCCGTTTGGCCTATGCCACCCTGCCGATACTCTGCCCGTGCTGCCACTTTTCTGTGATCCGCCAGGCTGGACCCATATGTCTTGTGAGTACAATATTAAGATTCCATGCAGGAGTTGGTAGAACTCTAGGTGGAATAATATGTTTGAGCCCTTCCAGAAATGCTTTTACGAAAACAACTCTAAACGGAGAGGTATGTTGTTTTAATAGAGGAATAGGCAAGATTTGCTTTCTGTAAATAAAGCAAACAACACACAATATCCTGTACCGATGCTTTAAGTGGATCTATATTTTTAGGTTGACAGTAGTATACAAACCGTTTCCATTTATTTGCATAGCACTGTCTGGTTGTTGGTTTACGTGCTTGTTTTAGAACGTCCATACTTTGTAATGGAAGCTGTAGGTATCCAAATTCTATGACCTCAGGTGCCAAATCGCCAAGTTGAGCACACTGGGATTGGGATGCCTGATCTAACCGCTGTTCTGAGTTAGCAGTCTGGTCTGTTTGGAAGCTTGTGATTTGGTACTACTGACAGATCTAGCAGTGTTGGCATGCCCATGTGGGATCTATGAGTATCATGGTGAGGGAAGTGTGATGCATTTTGTTGACCAGAAATGGAATTAATGGGAGAGGGGGAAAAGCGTATGCAAATATCCCTGACAAGTTGATCCGTAGAGCATTGCCCTTGGACTGAGGGTGTGGGTATCTGGATGCAGAGTTTTCGCATTTTGCGAAAAGGTCTGTTTGGTGTTCCCCACATTTTGAAAGTGATATTGAATTACTTGTGGGTGAATCTCCCATTCGTGTATTTGTGCTGCGTCCTGCTTAGAAGGTCCGCTAGCTGGTTGTGTATACCTGGGATATATTCCACTAGCAGGTGAATGTGATTGTGAATCGCCCATTTCCACATTGTTTGGGCTAGAAGGGACAATTGGGATGAGTGAGCTCCCCCCCTGCTTTTTCAGATAATACATTGTTGTCATGTTGTCTGTTCTTATTAAGACTATTTTGTGTATGATTTGTGGTTGAAATGGCTTGATGGCTAAGAACAACGCTAATAATTCCAAGTGGTTTATGTGATAAGTTTTGAATTGAGTCCCTGTAGCCGGGTGTCGGAACACCCGGCTACCACCAATGGCGGCCTCCAGGCAGCCTGATACCCTGGGGGCACCGCCGGGGAGGAGCCGGAAGGCACATGCATCGGAATCCAGATATCTGTATTTCCGTACTCCAAAAAGCCGAACGTCCGCGGCAGCGGAAGAGAAAGAAAGGGAAAACGCGGTTACAGGAGAGAGACGGGCAGAACGATTGCACGACGAACGGAGACGGCCAGAACAGCTGACTCCTGGAGGAAACCCTGACGACGGGCAAGGAGGCCCAGAAACGCAAGGACTCCGCCACATCCCTGGAGGGGCGTAGCTCAAGCAGGTACGGTCCTGCTTCCAAAGCGGGATAAAAGCCTTGGTGGGGAGGGAGGAGGGGTGAGAAGTGAAAAGGGGTGAAAGGAGAAAGAGGGAGGAAGGGAAGGGACTCAAAGGAATTACGGGCAAAGAATTACCATATAAAACATTTCCCTTGATTGTTTGTTTTTATTTGTTTTTGTTTTGTTTTGTTGTTGGCTTGAAAAAAAGAAGAGAACTATTCTCTAAGTGTTGCCCCTTTTTTACTAATACCCACACTTACCTTTGTTACACGGGCGGTGTGAGTTTGAAGTGCCTTCTAGAGGGATTTTGCTCTCAAAGGTGATTGCATTATTTGGTTACCCCTGCTTTCTATACACCCTTTTTCCTATTATCTCACTGCCCTCTCTCAAGACCCTCCCACTATACTAAAACAACCGAAGAGCAAACCCAGAGTTAAGACTTACCTTACCTTCTTTCCTTTCCCGGTTTCTCCCACGACGCCACTCCACCACGAGACCCTCGGCTGGACCAAAGAAGACCTTAAAGAGAAAAGAGGAAAGAAAGAGTTATATTTACTGGGAAAGAGAGACTTATGGACTGATAGGAAGGACTTGTGTATTATCAATAAACACCCATCTTTCACACCACCTAAACCAGAGTTGTCTCATATGTCCTTGCCGCTACACCCGCCGCTACAGTCCCATTCCCCTTGTATCGTTAGATTGTTGAGATGGGCTCCTCAACCTGTCATTGACGCATCTGTTGTGATTATGGTCTGTGGCACAGGGTCTTGAAATGGATGCCCCTTTGTTAAGTTGTTGTGATTCCACCATTGCAAAGATTTGTAAGTTTGGTGGTCTAACAACACTAGGTCCTGTAGCCGACCCTGTGCCTGAGACCATTGTTGCGAGACACTATTGCAGTGGTCTCATGTTTAGCCGTGCATTTGGTACTATCACTATGCATGATGCCATCATTCCCAATAGTGTCATGACAAATCCTACTGTGTAAGCTTGATTGACCTGGATTTGTGATATGAGGTAGTGAAAGGCTTGTATCCATTGTGGATTTGGGTAGGCTAATGGTGATTGAGTATTCAGAATTGCGCCTAGATAAGGTTGAATTTGTGCTGGCTGAAGATGAGATTTCTGGTAATTTATTGTGAGCCCTAATGTGTGTAGGGTATCTATTGTGTATTGTGTGTGTTGTTGGCATTTTAGAATGGTGCTGGATTTTATTATCCAATCATCTAGATAAGGGAAGACATGTATGTGCTGTTTTCTAAGGTATGCCGCTACTACAGCTCAACATTTTGTGAACATTCTTGGTGCTGTTGTTACTCCAAAGCGTAGTACCTAGAATTGGTAGTGCTTGCCTGAAATTACGAACCATAAATACTTCCGGTGAGCTGGATGTATGGGAATGTGGAAGTAAGCGTCTTTTAGATCTAGTGCTGTCATGTAATCTTGTTTTTGTAGTAGGGGAAAGACATCGTGTAGAGTGACCATGTGAAAATGTTCTGAGAGGATATATAGATTTAGAGGTCTGAGATCCAGATTGGGTCTGAGAGTACCATCCTTCTTTGGTATAAGGAAGTATAGGGAGTATACTCCTGGTCCTTGCTGTGAGATGAGAACTATTTCTATTGCCTTCTTGAGTAATAGATATTGTACCTCTTGTTTTAGTAAAATAGTGTGTTCTGGAAAGAGTCTGTGAGAATGAGGTGGAATATTTGGTGGAGTGGAGTTGAGGTCTAGGCCATAACCATTGCAGATAATTTAGAGTACCCATTGATCTGTGGTGATGTTTTGCCAGTGAGAATGGAATTGTTGCATTCTTCCTCCCACAGGAGACATATGGGATTGTGGGATGTTTGGGAAGTCATTGTTTAGTGGGTGTGGAACTACCCTTTGAGGCTGCAAATTTTCCTCTGGCCCTGAAACATTGTCCTCTGTAAGAGCCTCTACATGACCCCCTTGGGTAGTACTGCTGTCCTTGCTTTGGAAGGGAGGTAGAAGCCTCTGCAGTCTGGGTTTTAAAACCTCCCCTAACTTGCAGTTTCCGAAAGGAACCCCAAAATGGTGTGGTATAAAGGGCTCCCATGGCTTTTGCTGTGACAGTCTTTTTTTAGTTTCTCTATGGTTGCGTCCACCTCTGGTCCAAAAAGTTGCTGTTTGTTAAATGGCATATTAAGGACCACCTGTTGCATCTCCGGTTTAAAACCTGAGGACCTCAACCATGCATGTCGTCTAATTGTGATGCTGGTGTTAATTCCTCTAGCTGCAGTGTCAGCTGCATCTAGCGCAGACCTAATCTGATTATTTGTTATGGCCTGACCCACTTCCACAATTTGATGTTCCTTGAGTAAGTATTGCAAGAATTCTTGCATCTCATCCCAATGTGCCCTGTCACATCTTGCTACTAGGGCCTGGGAATAGGCAAATCGCCATTGGTTGGCTGCTTGTGTTGCCACCCTTTTCCCCGTAGCATAACTTTTTCTGCTTTGTTTGTCAGGGGTGGTGTATCCCCAGAAGACTGACTATTGGCATGCTTCCTGGCTGCACTGACCACAATAGAATCTGGTGGTAATTGTTGTGGGATGTAAATTGCATCTGTTGGCACAGCCTTATATTTTTTGTCCATCCTCGGTATTAGAACCCTAGCATTATCTGGTCCTTTAACTATTTCTTCTGCATGCTTAAGCATACCAGGAAGCATTGGTAAACATTGGTATTGCTTATGAGTTGAGGATAGTGTATTAAAAACGAAATCCTCTTCTAAAGGTTCTGCATGCATTTGTACCCCATGGTATGCAGCTGCCCTAGATATTACTTGGTTATAAGCTGTACTATCCTCTGGTGGGGATGGTCTAGTAGGGTAGAGATCCGGATCATTAGATGGTATAGGATCCGAATCATACATGTCCCATGGCTCTACAGTGTAACTGGAATCACCCCTTTATTCTTCTTGTGAAGAAGTGTGAGAGTCTGATGGTGAAGGTGGTGGTGGTGGAGTGAGAGGTTGTGGTGAAAAAGAAAGTTGCAGTGAATGTGGTGGAGAAAGCTGAAGAAGTTTCAGCTTTTACTTCTTCTTGAAATTTGTTGTCAGTGGTGGGGCAGTATCAAGAGTCTCCTGAAACGCTAACTTTCTTTTAGTCTGTGGAGGTGGAGAAGTAATAATTTTTCCAGTCTCTGTCTGGATTTGGATTCTTCTCTGCTTGCTGTCCATAACCTCTAAAATAGGTTGAATGCCCAGTTCCTCCATTTGATGTTCAGAGGTATGTTTTTTGCTCTTAGAGGAAAGTTCAGTCAATGTTTTGGGCACCTGCCTCATCCGAGCTGAAAGCCCTGTCTGCTCTGTATAAAATGATGTTTTCGACTCCGAAGTCTGGCCGAGATGTTTTGGGTCCGAAGCTGTTGGCCTAGGCTTCGGCTCCAAAGCAGAGTGTACTCTTTTCGGATCCGATGATGTTGGGCGTTGGCTTGGTTCGGAGGTTGAGGCTTGTAATTTTCAGCTTGACCCGACACCGAAAGAGGCTTGGTAACCTTTTGATGGACTGTTTTGACCTTTTTCGGTGCCCAACCCAAAGGTCGGTCGACGATTAATTTTTTTTGGGTGGAACCTTGGCTTGACAGCAATGATGCACTCAAGGCCTTGCCTGATCTTTTAAAAGCTGGTGTTGGGGCAGGTGTACTCCCGTAATGCGCCGCTGCTATTGGCTGGCTGTCATCGTCTGAACCATGCTCGGATTCGGAGTCTGGGATCGAAACTGCCATTCGTGCCTTCTCCTTTTCAAGGGTGGACTCCGTGTGCTTGGATGCCATCTCCAGTCTTTGTGCCCTTCGATCGCGTAATGTTTTCTTTGATTGAAAAGACCAACATGCCACACAGCTGTCTTCTCGGTGTTCTGGAGAAAGACAGATATTACAGGCCAAGTGCTGGTCCATATAAGGATATTTTGTGTGGCAACGAGGACAGAATCGGAATGGAGTCCAATCCATCAGGGAATAACACAGTAGGCCCGAACAGGCCCAATGAGGGCGAGAGTGCCCGAAATGGCATTTCCTTGATCCCAACGGTTCTATCGGATCGAGTGCAGAAGAAACTGCGTTCGAAACAATACTGACGGTATGAGAAAAGTTTGAGAGGATATAGAGTTTCCGAATTGAAAGTCCAGGAGCAAGAGGGAACACATCCGAACCCGATGGCAGCAAGAAAAAAATCTAACAAAGGAGTCGATGCCCATGCGCACTATCACCGAGAGAAGGAGTCACTCGATCCTGTGACTCGAAAAAAAGACTTCTTCGAAGAAAACAACTTGTAACACTCCGAGCCCCACATTAGATGGCGAGATATGCACAGCACGTGAATCTGCAGCACTACATGCCACGAACAGATGTACACAAGGTAAGCAATATTTTTCATATATGTATATATATATATATATATATGTATATATATATCAATGGCCTCAGGTAGTAATAGTTAGGTCTCCATTTCCATCGGAAAAGCATATTTTATTTTCCTAATAGCTGTGATGCCGTTTGACGAATCTTCTTGAAAATTGCCACAAAAACGTCTCATCCATTTCAGTTCTTTACCGGAATGTTTCAGCGAGATTTGTCAAGTGAGGCCAAGAAAAAGGGAGAGTCCCAGGGCACATTTTCCTATTCATTTTTCCATAGGAAAGTTGAACACGGATTCCGCAAAAACTGCTGAATGGAATGACACAGGTTTTGGCAGAATGCTAGATCTTGGTACAGCAGGAGTGCTTTTTGTGATTGGTTGTAAATTGGTTTAGAATTTTTTTTTCAACTATTGCTCAAAAACTTTGTATTTTTCACATTGAAGAGGGTCCGCGGGTCGAACAGATCTCAAGATGAAATCTGATTGTCCAATAAATTATTGATGAGAGAACTGTGCATGGCGGAGTGGAGTTATAGTTACCTTAGGGCACAAGTTATAGTTACTTGAGGATATAATATATATATATATATTTTATATATATATTATTCATGGCGTTGTTCCTTAGAACAAAAGTATGAGTCACACAATTTTCAGGCTTCATGCTCTGCCAATTTTATTCTGTTAAAACGGACAATTTGCAGAAACCCAACGCTTTTCGGTCCCTCTGAACCTCGATCACGGATAATTACATCAGTCCTCTTTTCATGTGTAAAAAGCCCCCACAGTTATTGTGTCATTACGTGCTTTACGTTTCCCCTCCTTGGTATTTGTAGTTCACTTCAAAGTGTCATATGTGCTGAGAAAAACAAAGAAAAGGGCTTTTGCCTCACTGCTTACAAACATGTGCAAAGTGACTGTAGGAAGTTGGCTCTGTATGTGCTATTTCAAAGTAAGGAATAGCATGCACAGAGTCCAAGGGTTCCCCTTAGAGGTAAAATAGTGGTAAAAAGAGATAATACTAATGCTCTATTTTGTGGTAGTGTGGTCGAGCAGTAGGCTTATCCAAGGAGTAGTGTTAAGCATTTGTTGTACATACCCATAGACAATAAATGAGGTACACACACTCAGAGACAAATCCAGCCAATAGGTTTTTATATAGAAAAATATCTTTTCTTAGTTTATTTTAAGAACCACAGGTTCAAATTCTACATGTAATATCTCATTCGAAAGGTATTGCAGGTAAGTACTTTAGGAACTTCAAATCATCAAAATTGCATGTATACTTTTCAAGTTATTGACAAATAGCTGTTTTAAAAGTGGACACAGTGCAATTTTCACAGTTCCTGGGGGAGGTAAGTTTTTGTTAGTTTTTCCAGGTAAGTAAGACACTTACAGGGTTCAGTTCTTGGTCCAAGGTAGCCCACCGTTGGGGGTTCAGAGCAACCCCAAAGTCACCACACCAGCAGCTCAGGGCCGGTCAGGTGCAGAGTTCAAAGTGGTGCCCAAAACACATAGGCTAGAATGGAGAGAAGGGGGTGCCCCGGTTCCGGTCTGCTTGCAGGTAAGTACCCGCGTCTTCGGAGGGCAGACCAGGGGGGTTTTGTAGGGCACCGGGGGGGACACAAGTCCACACAGAGATTTCACCCTCAGCAGCGCGGGGGCGGCCGGGTGCAGTGTAGGAACAGGCGTCGGGTTCGCAATGTTAGTCTATGAGAGATCTCGGGATCTCTTCAGCGCTGCAGGCAGGCAAGGGGGGGATTCCTCGGGGAAACCTCCACTTGGGCAAGGGAGAGGGACTCCTGGGGGTCACTTCTCCAGTGAAAGTCCGGTCCTTCAGGTCCTGGGGGCTGCGGGTGCAGGGTCTCTCCCAGGCGTCGGGACTTTAGGTTCAAAGAGTCGCGGTCAGGGGAAGCCTCGGGATTCCCTCTGCAGGCGGCGCTGTGGGGGCTCAGGGGGGACAGGTTTTGGTACTCACAGTATCAGAGTAGTCCTGGGGTCCCTCCTGAGGTGTCGGTTCTCCACCAGCCGAGTCTGGGTCGCCGGGTGCAGTGTTGCAAGTCTCACGCTTCTTGCGGGGAGCTTGCAGGGTTCTTTAAAGCTGCTGGAAACAAAGTTGCAGCTTTTCTTGGAGCAGGTCCGCTGTCCTCGGGAGTTTCTTGTCTTTTCGAAGCAGGGGCAGTCCTCAGAGGATGTCGAGGTCGCTGGTCCCTTTGGAAGGCGTCGCTGGAGCAGGATCTTTGGAAGGCAGGAGACAGGCCGGTGAGTTTCTGGAGCCAAGGCAGTTGTCGTCTTCTGGTCTTCCTCTGCAGGGGTTTTCAGCTAGGCAGTCCTTCTTCTTGTAGTTGCAGGAATCTAATTTTCTAGGGTTCAGGGTAGCCCTTAAATACTAAATTTAAGGGCGTGTTTAGGTCTGGGGGGTTAGTAGCCAATGGCTACTAGCCCTGAGGGTGGGTACACCCTCTTTGTGCCTCCTCCCAAGGGGAGGGGGACACAATCCTAACCCTATTGGGGGAATCCCCCATCTGCAAGATGGAGGATTTCTAAAAGTTAGAGTCACTTCAGCTCAGGACACCTTAGGGGCTGTCCTGACTGGCCAGTGACTCCTCCTTGTTTTTCTCATTATTTTCTCCGGCCTTGCCGCCAAAAGTGGGGCCTGGCCGGAGGGGGCGGGCAACTCCACTAGCTGGAGTGTCCTGCTGGGTTGGCACAAAGGAGGTGAGCCTTTGAGGCTCACCGCCAGGTGTGACAATTCCTGCCTGGGAGAGGTGTTAGCATCTCCACCCAGTGCAGGCTTTGTTACTGGCCTCAGAGTGACAAAGGCACTCTCCCCATGGGGCCAGCAACATGTCTCGGTTTGTGGCAGGCTGCTAAAACTAGTCAGCCTACACAGATAGTCGGTTAAGTTTCAGGGGGCACCTCTAAGGTGCCCTCTGGGGTGTATTTTACAATAAGATGTACACTGGCATCAGTGTGCATTTATTGTGCTGAGAAGTTTGATACCAAACTTCCCAGTTTTCAGTGTAGCCATTATGGTGCTGTGGAGTTCGTGTAAAACAGACTCCCAGACCATATACTCTTATGGCTACCCTGCACTTACAATGTCTAAGGTTTTGCTTAGACACTGTAGGGGCACAGTGCTCATGCACTGGTACCCTCACCTATGGTATAGTGCACCCTGCCTTAGGGCTGTAAGGCCTGCTAGAGGGGTGTCTTACCTATACTGCATAGGCAGTGAGAGGCTGGCATGGCACCCTGAGGGGAGTGCCATGTCGACTTACTCATTTTGTTCTCACCAGCACACACAGGCTTGTAAGCAGTGTGTCTGTGCTGAGTGAGGGGTCTCTAGGGTGGCATAAGACATGCTGCAGCCCTTAGAGACCTTTCTTGGCATCAGGGCCCTTGGTACTAGAAGTACCAGTTACAAGGGACTTATCTGAATGCCAGGGTGTGCCAATTGTGGATACAATGGTACATTTTAGGTGAAGGAACACTGGTGCTGGGGCCTGGTTAGCAGGGTCCCAGCACACTTCTCAGTCAAGTCAGCATCAGTATCAGGCAAAAAGTGGGGGGTAACTGCAACAGGGAGCCATTTCTTTACACAAGCCCCCCCCAGCCTACAGGCCAGGAGACTCAGCCCAAGCTGGGAGAGTCTTCCTAGTCTGTCAGGCGAGGAAGAGTAGGAGAAATAGGCTGGTTAGTTGCAGGGCCTACTCTGCCTTACATCCTTCTGTTCAGGTCATTCCATTTGGGGAACTGACCCACTTCCACAGTGATAGGACCTAGTCTGAATTGCCTCTTGTCTGCCTCTTCAATGTCTCCACCCATTCTTTCTATTTTGGTCTTAGAGGTGTCCACCTCTGCTAACCTTATCTTGGCCAGGGTCACCCCTAGCTTACCCAGAGAGGTTACCCAGAGCTGGAGTAACCCCACCATGACCAATAGGGTCAGGGGGCCTAACTTGCTATTTGGCATGGGGTCAGACCACCATGCTAAGGATAGTGCAGCCATAAAGGCTAACACCCAGCAGAGGCCACTGACAGCTGTCAGTGCCCAGAACCACACCTTTAGCTCTTCACCTAAAAGGGAAGGGGCTAAGTTACAGGCTTCTTTGGGTTCAGGTTGCCTGTCTGCTGTATTGGAGTGGGGGGTTACCACATCTTGTAGTAAACACCCTTCTTCCACTCTTTCTTCTGTTAGCTGAGGAGCCACCCACTCAGGTTTAACAGTTGCCTGACTAGCCAGGACTTCTTGTGGGTCAGGTTGGACTTTATCAGGGCCATTTTTGGAGTTCTCCCCTACTGGAGCAGAATCTCCCTGGCTTGCTGTAACCTTGGCTAAAGGTTGTCCACCCCTCCTACTCTGTTTTCTTTTCTTCTTCTTCTGGGGCCTGCTTGCATTTACTGCAGAGGCAGGATTTCCAGAATCCTTGGGAGAGGACTGGCACTGGACCAGTTCCTCTCTTGGGCTCTGACTAACCTCTGGGTAGTCATTTCCAAGGAGACAATCAAGGGGGAGGTCTGTACTGACTACTACCCTTCTCCAGCTAAGAGTGCCACCCACTTCTATGGGCACTAAAGCCACAGGCCTCTTAGTGACCCTGTCTAGGCTAACTCTTACCCTGGCAGTCTCACCTGGGATGTACTGGTTCGAGAGCACCAGCCTGTCATGCACAATAGTGTGACTGGCACAAGTGTCTCTCAGGGCAGTGGTTGGGATTCCATTCACCAGTAGGTGGTGGAAGTGTCTACTTCTCTCTGGAATCTCCAACTCACCTGTTGGGCCCTGTTTCCAGTTGAAGGCTATGAAGACCTCCTCATCTGAGGAGTCATCTCCCATGGCTACACTGGTTACCCCTGGAATTTTGTTCTGGGGTTTGTTTTTGGGACAAGAAGTGTCCTTGGTGTGGTGCCCAGACTGTTTACAGTTGTGGCACCATGCCTTAGTGGCATCCCAGTTCTTACCCTGGTACCCACCTTTGTTTTGGGTTGTGTCTTGGGGCCCACCCACCTGTTCTGGTTTTTGGGGGCCTACAGAGGACTCTTTTTCTTTGTTTCTAGTGTCACCCACTTTCTCCTGGGGAGTTTTTGTAACCCCTTTCTTTTGGTCACCCCCAGTGGAAGTTTTGGTTACCCTAGTCTTGACCCAGTGGTCTGCCTTCTTTCCCAATTCTTGGGGAGAAATTGGACCTAGGTCTACCAGATACTGATGCAACTTTTCATTGAAGCAGTTACTTAAAATGTGTTCTTTCATAAACAAATTATAAAGCCCAACATAGTCACACACTTCATTTCCAGTTAACCAACCATCTAGTGTTTTTACTGAGTAGTCTACAAAATCAACCCAGGTCTGGCTCGAGGATTTTTGAGCCCCCCTGAATCTAATTCTATACTCCTCAGTGGAGAATCCAAAGCCCTCAATCAGGGTACCCTTCATGAGGTCATAAGATTCTGCATCTTTTCCAGAGAGTGTGAGGAGTCTATCCCTACACTTTCCAGTGAACATTTCCCAAAGGAGAGCACCCCAGTGAGATCTGTTTACTTTTCTGGTTACACAAGCCCTCTCAAAAGCTGTGAACCATTTGGTGATGTCATCACCATCTTCATATTTTGTTACAATCCCTTTGGGGATTTTTAGGATGTCAGGAGAATCTCTGACCCTATTTAAGTTGCTGCCACCATCGATGGGACCTAGGCCCATCTCTTTTCTTTCCCTTTCTATGGCTAGGAGCTGCTTTTCCAAAGCCAATCTTTTGACCATCCTGGCTAACAGGGGGTCATCTTCACTGGAGTTATCCTCAGTGATTTCAGAGGTGTTGGTCTCTCCTGTGAGGGAACCAGCATCTCTGACTATTATTTTTGGAGTCAGGGTTTGAGGGACCCTGTTCTCCCTAGATAGGACTGGTAGGGGGGAATTTTCCTCCAAGTCACTATCCTCTTCCTCTGAGTTGCCACCCTCAGAGGGGTTGGCCTTTTCAAACTCTGCCAAAAGCTCCTGGAGCTGTATTTTGGTAGGTTTGGGGCCCATTGTTATTTTCTTTATTTTACAGAGTGACCTTAGCTCCCTCATCTTAAGATGGAGGTAAGGTGTGGTGTCGAGTTCCACCACAGTCACATCTGTGCTAGACATTTTGCTTCTAAAAGTTGGAATACTTTTTAAGAATCTACAACTGGTTCTAGAATCTAATTCAAACTTTTACAAACTTTTAAACTCTAAAAGAAATGCTAAACAGGATCTAACACAAGGCCCTAGCAGGTCTTTTAAGAATTTAGAAAACTTTTCAAATTGCAAAAATGAATTTCTAATGACAATTTTGGAATTTGTCGTGTGATCAGGTATTGGCTGAGTAGTCCAGCAAATACAAAGTCTTGTACCCCACCGCTGATCCACCAATGTAGGAAGTTGGCTCTGTATGTGCTATTTCAAAGTAAGGAATAGCATGCACAGAGTCCAAGGGTTCCCCTTAGAGGTAAAATAGTGGTAAAAAGAGATAATACTAATGCTCTATTTTGTGGTAGTGTGGTCGAGCAGTAGGCTTATCCAAGGAGTAGTGTTAAGCATTTGTTGTACATACCCATAGACAATAAATGAGGTACACACACTCAGAGACAAATCCAGCCAATAGGTTTTTATATAGAAAAATATCTTTTCTTAGTTTATTTTAAGAACCACAGGTTCAAATTCTACATGTAATATCTCATTCGAAAGGTATTGCAGGTAAGTACTTTAGGAACTTCAAATCATCAAAATTGCATGTATACTTTTCAAGTTATTGACAAATAGCTGTTTTAAAAGTGGACACAGTGCAATTTTCACAGTTCCTGGGGGAGGTAAGTTTTTGTTAGTTTTTCCAGGTAAGTAAGACACTTACAGGGTTCAGTTCTTGGTCCAAGGTAGCCCACCGTTGGGGGTTCAGAGCAACCCCAAAGTCACCACACCAGCAGCTCAGGGCCGGTCAGGTGCAGAGTTCAAAGTGGTGCCCAAAACACATAGGCTAGAATGGAGAGAAGGGGGTGCCCCGGTTCCGGTCTGCTTGCAGGTAAGTACCCGCGTCTTCGGAGGGCAGACCAGGGGGGTTTTGTAGGGCACCGGGGGGGACACAAGTCCACACAGAGATTTCACCCTCAGCAGCGCGGGGGCGGCCGGGTGCAGTGTAGGAACAGGCGTCGGGTTCGCAATGTTAGTCTATGAGAGATCTCGGGATCTCTTCAGCGCTGCAGGCAGGCAAGGGGGGGATTCCTCGGGGAAACCTCCACTTGGGCAAGGGAGAGGGACTCCTGGGGGTCACTTCTCCAGTGAAAGTCCGGTCCTTCAGGTCCTGGGGGCTGCGGGTGCAGGGTCTCTCCCAGGCGTCGGGACTTTAGGTTCAAAGAGTCGCGGTCAGGGGAAGCCTCGGGATTCCCTCTGCAGGCGGCGCTGTGGGGGCTCAGGGGGGACAGGTTTTGGTACTCACAGTATCAGAGTAGTCCTGGGGTCCCTCCTGAGGTGTCGGTTCTCCACCAGCCGAGTCGGGGTCGCCGGGTGCAGTGTTGCAAGTCTCACGCTTCTTGCGGGGAGCTTGCAGGGTTCTTTAAAGCTGCTGGAAACAAAGTTGCAGCTTTTCTTGGAGCAGGTCCGCTGTCCTCGGGAGTTTCTTGTCTTTTCGAAGCGGGGCAGTCCTCAGAGGATGTCGAGGTCGCTGGTCCCTTTGGAAGGCGTCGCTGGAGCAGGATCTTTGGAAGGCAGGAGACAGGCCGGTGAGTTTCTGGAGCCAAGGCAGTTGTCGTCTTCTGGTCTTCCTCTGCAGGGGTTTTCAGCTAGGCAGTCCTTCTTCTTGTAGTTGCAGGAATCTAATTTTCTAGGGTTCAGGGTAGCCCTTAAATACTAAATTTAAGGGCGTGTTTAGGTCTGGGGGGTTAGTAGCCAATGGCTACTAGCCCTGAGGGTGGGTACACCCTCTTTGTGCCTCCTCCCAAGGGGAGGGGGACACAATCCTAACCCTATTGGGGGAATCCCCCATCTGCAAGATGGAGGATTTCTAAAAGTTAGAGTCACTTCAGCTCAGGACACCTTAGGGGCTGTCCTGACTGGCCAGTGACTCCTCCTTGTTTTTCTCATTATTTTCTCCGGCCTTGCCGCCAAAAGTGGGGCCTGGCCGGAGGGGGCGGGCAACTCCACTAGCTGGAGTGTCCTGCTGGGTTGGCACAAAGGAGGTGAGCCTTTGAGGCTCACCGCCAGGTGTGACAATTCCTGCCTGGGAGAGGTGTTAGCATCTCCACCCAGTGCAGGCTTTGTTACTGGCCTCAGAGTGACAAAGGCACTCTCCCCATGGGGCCAGCAACATGTCTCGGTTTGTGGCAGGCTGCTAAAACTAGTCAGCCTACACAGATAGTCGGTTAAGTTTCAGGGGGCACCTCTAAGGTGCCCTCTGGGGTGTATTTTACAATAAGATGTACACTGGCATCAGTGTGCATTTATTGTGCTGAGAAGTTTGATACCAAACTTCCCAGTTTTCAGTGTAGCCATTATGGTGCTGTGGAGTTCGTGTAAAACAGACTCCCAGACCATATACTCTTATGGCTACCCTGCACTTACAATGTCTAAGGTTTTGCTTAGACACTGTAGGGGCACAGTGCTCATGCACTGGTACCCTCACCTATGGTATAGTGCACCCTGCCTTAGGGCTGTAAGGCCTGCTAGAGGGGTGTCTTACCTATACTGCATAGGCAGTGAGAGGCTGGCATGGCACCCTGAGGGGAGTGCCATGTCGACTTACTCATTTTGTTCTCACCAGCACACACAGGCTTGTAAGCAGTGTGTCTGTGCTGAGTGAGGGGTCTCTAGGGTGGCATAAGACATGCTGCAGCCCTTAGAGACCTTTCTTGGCATCAGGGCCCTTGGTACTAGAAGTACCAGTTACAAGGGACTTATCTGAATGCCAGGGTGTGCCAATTGTGGATACAATGGTACATTTTAGGTGAAGGAACACTGGTGCTGGGGCCTGGTTAGCAGGGTCCCAGCACACTTCTCAGTCAAGTCAGCATCAGTATCAGGCAAAAAGTGGGGGGTAACTGCAACAGGGAGCCATTTCTTTACAGTGACTATGTGCAAATATATTTCAACCCAGAAAGGAAATACTGGGGCTACAGAGTGAATCGCTCACTTTAGCATATCCAATTTGAATTCTTCTAACTAGGGACAATGTAGGTCCGTATTTTTCTATTCAAACCAGTGAATTATGGTCATCATAGTTTTCCACGTCATTTTTTTCACATCTCTTTCAATAATTATCCTTGTGATGGATTTGACAACTTCTAAGCCTGGCACCAACTAACTCCCTCGCACCCAAAAAGAGTTAACACATATTTGAAATATCGCACAATTGCTCCATTGCTGTGTTCGACGTTCTCCCGTCATCCTACTCGATACTTTTTCTATATTCTGTTCTTGTGGTGATGTTTTTCGGAGTCAGACTTGGTCGCCCTTGCAAATCTGAAAGGGATAGTCCCTCTTCAATGATGTTGACATGTTTTCTCTTTCTAGCCACTCTGTGATTTATGCTCATTTACTCTGTTGTGCTGGAAGGAAAAATAGGGGGCTCCGATTTTCAGGTAAGTGGGAACATTTGGAAGGGAATATATAGTTAGGCTTACATTTTAAATTTACAATAAAGTAGGATAATTAGTAGATTACAGAAGTGGACCTTGAACTTGGGCACCTGCTTTGTTTATATCTGTAAGTGCTTCCATTATGGTTTGATTTCTGTCAAACGAGCATCATGCCAGAATGAATCCTGCCCTGCATATTTATCCAAGAAGAGGCCACCGTTTTGTGCTGAATGTCTACCCAACTGAAGTACTTCCTACTGGGTAATTAGTGAGTGCTACCTCCTTAGGTAAATGTGTAGTGCATCTCCTATACTACAGCTGCTTAAAAGACGCTGTGATATTGTCTCCAGTGACCTTGTGTCTGTAACTTTGCCATTGTTATTGTTCATCGAGCGTCTTTATCACATAGCTTTTCAAGGTAGAACTGCTGATCTGCAGTTCCACCTCAAATTTTTTTTTTCCTCAATCTCAGGGACCCACAAGCAGAGGGGCTTTAATTAGCAGCTTCCTGCTTGCAGGAGCAATGTTTTCATCTGTTTCCCTACATGCTAACAGACATAAGAAACTTGAAAAAATATATTTCTAACCCTAAAACATTCGTATTTTTGCCAACTGTATTTGTGCTCACCATATTTCCGTGTCACGATATTTAAAACGCAATACTTCTGCAACTCAATATTTTTAAAACAATATTTTGTATATACACCTTCAGGAAGTGGGTGGGAGCTGTTTGACAGCTGCCACTTGCTGAAAGCCGAGTCATGTTTGATTTTGCTTGACAGGAACTGTCAGCTCCCGCCAAGCAATGCAAAGTCCAACCTCACGGGCGGCAGCGGCAGTGTTGTGGAGGGTTGGCTTTGGCCAAACTGCTGAACTCGTAATGCGGCGGTATTTACCACCGGGACCGTGGCAGTAAGACTGCCACACTCGTAATGAGGGCCTAAATAATTTTAGCCCAGGTGTCCTGGGGGGGGGGCTTCCACCCATTTATTTTCTAATATTTGCCCATGGAGGTGGTGGTCCCCGCATATTTTAGAACTGTGTCTCCGGGGAGGTGGTCGTCCCGGGAGCTTTGATAAGCCCTATTTTGTAAATGCCCCTCAGACCTGGGCCACCCAAGGAAAATTTTCTTTTTTTGTATTTTTTGTTTTTTGTTTTTTAGACTTGGTTGAAGCCGAGTATCAAAATTGTTGCCAACACTTCCTGGTTGAAGTGTTGGCAGCCAGCTAGATCTCTGCACAAGATCAGCAGTATTCACCTTGTTGCGACCCTATATATATACATTTGGATTTCCTTTATTTTCCTCTAAACTACTGAACATATTTACATCAAATAAATAAAATGTCATCTGCAGACCAAAAGTTATCTTTCTGCCATATTTGGTGCAATTCCTTCGGGCTGCAGGCATGTCTAAAGAGTCTATGGGAATTAACATGGGAAACACACTTTTTTTACTCCCCCTTTTTTCTTGGCCCTCGCTTGACGGATCATCCTGAAACTATTCATGCACAACATGAACCTAGAGGGCACTTTTTGGAAATTTTTGTGAAGATTCGTCAATTGAGCCAAAGATATAGGCAAGTCAAAAAACGTTTTTCTATGGAAACTAGGTTCTAACTCTCTCTCTATTAATATATCTATATGTATATATATATATATATTTTTTTTTTTTTAGTGAAACAACCAAAGGTTACAGGGACCTTTTACTTAGGGTCACATTTTAAACGTACAAAAGCATAGAAATTCATCTGTTATAGTTATCTCAGGTAACTATATAACTTATGCCATAAGGTTACTGTAACTTGCGCTGCCGTTGTGTACAGATTTTACTGCAAATATTACATTGATATTATCAATGATGTTATCAAAGATGCCATGACTTCTGTAATTTGGGGGGTAATTAGAAGTGCATGGTGTGGGCGAAAGATATAGTTACACCCCAGGTCCCCCAAGCGGACCCAGACTGACAACAATCTTAATAGTGCTCCCTGGAACATGGTTGAGCCCGACCTTCTCTTTAGAGACCAAGATGCAAACCGATGATGAAGCATGCCACTACTAGAGTGACTGATGTTCTCCTATAAAAACAACTGAAATTGTGTAGTTTTGTCTCCATGGGGGCCGTACCATGAGCAATCACCTACCTTACCATCTGGCCTGAGGAATACAAAGTAGTAGAATACCTGCATGTGTTAGCCTAACTATAACCACCCATTGGCGACTGCCACAGGGTGGGGGCGGAGGGTTGTGTATTTGGGTTGCATGGAATCGGGAAATCACTATGGGTCAATGTGATTAATTAGGGCACATTCTGTAGGGCATATTTAAATTCAATCCTCCATCAGGACATAAGGTAGGTCACCAGTTGCTTAGTTGGTGCAGTGCTGCCATATTGGCGAAAGCAGCACATCGACAATGTACTTTTGAAACAGAAGGAGAGGCTCTAGTTCTTCTTTCCATGTCATTGTAATCTACACACTGTCTGACTGTGTGTGAGGCTGCAGTGGTTTGCTTCATGTGACAACAATCCACACACATACTGTCTAACTGTGTCGCGTTACTAGTGTAACATCAGAGTTATGAAATTCGTGTACCAGACGTTTTGGGAATTTCCTGATAGGGTTTGATAGTCTAGACAGTGCTAATGTAATTCTGATACACTTAAATCCCTTACAGCTGATTGAGTCTCGAATCATGTCAGTAGGATGTGTTCATGGTACATGAAGGAATAGATTTTTTTTTTTTAAACCAGCTTCTGGTAAGCCTCATTACTGTTTGTTATTTCAAGGTTTTGCTGATCCTCATTGTTTGGTATATTCACTAGAACAGATTATTAGAATGAGAAAGTCTGTTGGTCACCGCACAATGGTGTCTAGGAAAACCATGCAGTAGAAAGCATTAAGGTTTTTAGTATTAAGAAAGTTGAAAACCTCACTAGAGGAAGCTGTTACTTTAGCCTTGGAGAAGAGTAAGAAAGATGATGCCTCAGAAAATAAATTGTTTGCCTTATCAAAGGACAAAAAAGGGGGGATGCCTCAGAAAATCGAGGCATTTCTAAAAGGCAAGGGAAAGGAAGAAAATTGTTACAGAGTTTGGAGTGAGCCTGGGGCCAGATGTATGAAGCATCCGGTTACCGAGTTCCTAACTTCAAGAATTTGCAAATCAAATTTAGGAAATCCTCTTTGAAATGTACGATAGTAGTTGCAGGTAACCTAGCGATCCATTATTTTGTCAGTGCGCTATTTAGTTAATCTCATTCTGCGATTTCCTAAATTGTGAATCAGGTCGCAGTTAGCGACTGTCACATTTTTGCATTGTCTGACCACATCACAACCAGTAAGTGGTGTTCAGTATAGGAAAGAGTAGGGTGTGAATGAGCTTGTTGACAGTATAGAGAGAACACCTACTTGTGTGTTTGCCATCCACCCAAAAAATCTAAACGACACAGAGAAGGGGGTGGGTCCCAGAATTTAAAAATTATATTTTCAGAAAAAGAGCACAAAATATTAACTAAGGAGTGTGTGGATCACTACAACAAACTCTTTTGAAAATCATCCATCACATTGCCTGAAGCCCTGAAAATATGGGAAACAGTGCAAAAGAAAATCAACTCTGTTGGAGTGACACAGAGATCTACTGAAGGAGATGGTACAATCTAAGATCAAGAACAAAAGAAGATGTTGCAAACTGGCTAAGGGCCTCAGTATGACTTGGGTTGTCAGAATGATGCGACCTCCAAAGCCGCGGCCAGGAGGCTACAGTCATACCAGCGGCCTCCCCCCTGTAGTATTACGATGTTTCCACCGGGCTGACTGGCAGAAACATCATATTATGACGTTTCCGCCAGTCAGACCAGCGGAAACAGTGCCACTGCACTGGCCTCAGGTGCCTTAAGGGAGCTGAGGCCAATGCCTTGGCTTAACAGCACCCTTGGAATGAGTACTGTCTGCAGATGGTGCTGGCAGGGGGGCCCTGGGCATGGGCAGTGCAGGGCCCCCCTGTGCCCCCAGCACTGGCTTTCCACCAGCCTTTTCATGACGGTAACCGTGCCATGAAAAGGCTGGCGGAAAGAGGACTTGTGATCAGCTCAGCACTGTTGTGGCTGACCATGACCCTGACTGCCGCCACCCCATCAGGATCTATGATCATGAAGGTAGCGGCTGTCCCCTAGCTGTCAGACCACCAGGGTCGTAATCTGACAATCCATCCGCCAGGAGTGTGGCAGTCTGACCACAGGTTTGGCGGTCCTCAGTCAGCCTGTTTCATACTAGAACCCTAATTGAGGCCAGAGCCACTGTGTCCACCAAATACCATGGAAGAAATAATAGAAACTACTCTGAAGCCAGAATCAGTTGTTGGATGAAGTACCATTGATACATCTGACATTCCTGGAACCTCTCAATGTAAGTGCACTATATCATTGTTACTTAAAAAATTGTAAGTGTGTAGGCTTTACATAAATAGTGCATCATGATAAATGTAGTGAAAACACATTAGCTCTGCACGTCAGCCCGCTCTGCACGTCAGCCTGGGGTGGGACTACATCCCCCAGGCTCTTTAAAAACTGTCAAGGACCTGCGTGCCGCGGGACGCTCTGCATGCAGCCCGGGGTGGGACTACATCCCCCAGGCTCTTTTAAAACCTTCAAGGACCCGCTCGCCGCTGGACGCTCTGCACGTCAGCCCGGGGTGGGACTACATACCCCAGGCTCTTTAAAAACTGTCAAGGACCTGCGCGCCGCCTTCGCCCGTCATCGCCCAGAAGAGGCCGGGCAGGGCCGACTATCTTAGCTGCAGAAGAATCCAATACGCAAGTAAGGAAACTGTATAAACTGTATTTATTGGCCCTGTGACCATCTGTGAAATATGGGGAAAAGAAAGGCCATAGACATACCGGCATCAACCAAGGGAACCAAGAAAGCTAAAAAACGCTCAGGCAAATCTTTGAACCCAGCCCCCTTGAGTGGGCCCAATCCATTCGACGAAATCGACCTCCTTTTCGAGGAAGTCGAGTCCATATTAAGCACCCATCCAACGGGGGTAAGGCTCCCAAAGAAGGATTCTTCCAGGTACAGGAAAATTCCGGAAATATTTAATTAGAAGGGAAGGAGACAATCTCCTGACACTATAACAGAGACCGATGGAAGTGAGGGTCTGCATACCCACAGGAACCTTGCTGCAGTACCTACGCTGACTTCATCCAGCAGTGTACCATGTCCCCTAGTATCCCAGAAGGGCTCCTCTCTTGAGGCAGCTATGCCATCCTTTTTTCCGCTGAGCCCGCTGATCAAGGTGGCTCCAAATTTATTATGTACTAACCGCTTTGAGCCTCTGTCGGAAAAAGGGGACCAGCCTATGTCTATGGGCATGCCCTAATCTTCGCATGGAACAGTTATCCCTGCTGTCAGCCCACTTACCCCCTGTACGATTTGAAAGGTCCTGAGCCACCAGACAGTAATATCAACTTGGCTTCAGTCCTCCAGAGAGTGGATGAAGTCAGGGGTCTGGTTTTAGCACTAACAAGATTAATGAAGGAAAAATCATTGTACCAATGTTTATGTAAATGTCAAGTGGTTAAAGGGGAGGTAAGGGGAAGTGAAGTGCTTACCCTGGTTAGTTTATCCATTGGGTCTGTGACATGGCTTCCTCCGATTGCGGGAAATTATCCACATCAGGTAGAGAGAGCTATTACTCCAATCATACTAAAGATAATACGAGATACAGAGGAGTGCCCGATAGAGCATTTAGATGCAGAGATCGCCAAGGGACTTGGGCAGGTAATTCTGTCCATCCTGATGCCGACATAAATAGTGGAAGGGTAAGGGAAAATAATCCCTTGAAAGTAGCTGATCAGGAGGGCAGTCTTCTTCCGCTCCCAACCAGGTCATCGGAACCCCTCCATAAAAGTAATGCCCCCTCCTGCAATGATATTGGTGGTACAGTAAATAAGGTCCAGGACCTGGGTATGGGAAGTGGAGACAATATAATCTATTTGGCTGATGTCCCAAAATTGCCACCAGGATCAGTTGAGAGTCACGATTCTTTAACCAATAAGGTAATACACTGGTTACGCTCTCGACGGAATTGTCTTTCTGTTATTCGCTCGGATATATTAGCAGTAGACAGAAGCTGCATCCCAGACACTAATTTTGACAACATTTTCTATTCATTTTGTAGACAAGACCTTGGTGACTCAACTTATGGATTTCGACACCCGTACCCGTCTGAATAAGGTGTCGAGCGGGGGGGATAAGGCTTACACTGAATCCATTTGGTCCCTGTCAAGATATAGGCCTAGGTGGCCCAAATTGTCCCCGTAGAGGTGCTACATCTATTGTAACCACTAATCCTTGTTTGCTGCCCGATACTGTATGACTGGCCACCGATCTGGCAGCTTATATGGAGACTAGCCCTGAGGTCCCACATACTAAGGAGAGTGGTAGGATGTTGTTGCTGGATACCTTTGGTAATGATATGGACCTGAAGGATCTAGGATGTTCGACCCTTGAAAACGACCCAGATAAATGTACACTCACTCTAATGTCTTGGAACATAGCTGGTCTCGATAAGAAATTGGTTGATCCAGAATGGGTTACTTACATTAAAGATATAGATATCTGCTTGTTCCAGGAAACCTGGGCAGAGGCTGCCAATAATATAGATGGATTCCTTTCATTCTGTGTTCCTGCCCTACCTCCAGAGAAGGGTCTGGGTCGTGCCAAAGGCGGGCTGTTCTTACTTTTAAATAAGAAACTGCAATGTGATTTTTTGTCGTTGGACATTGATTCCGTTGATCTAATGGGTATGCAAATTAAGTTTAAACAGGATCTTACAATTGTCATTGTTAATGCTTACATTCGATCAGTCTCACAAGACTTGGAAAGTCTACAACCTTCGACTCTTTTAATCATCGCTGGTGACATGAACTGTACCTTTGAACCCTCCTCCTTGCTCAGTGGTCTAACCGATGAAGAAGATGAGCTATGGGGAATACCACAGTCAACCAGTACTCGGTTCTGCACACACTCTCGTGTGGCCTCACAACTGGCCACATTATGCCTAAAACATGGCCTTTGGGCCTGCAACGGTAGAACACCATCCGACTCAAATACTGCGCCTACTTTTAAATGGGGTATGTCTACAAGTACTATTGATTATTTTCTGGTGGATGTTAGGTTGTGGCCTCACCTGAGGGACATGAGAGTGGAAGTGAGATGCCAGAGCGATCATTTTCCACTGCTTCTCACCTTGTCCGGGGAGATGTTTAGGAGGACACTAAATAACCTACACACAGTGGTTCCATTACCATGCTGGAATAACAACTTCACCAAGGTTGCCTGGCCAAAAGTGATGTCCAACCCCCACCTGATAAGAGGGAGCTACCAAGTTTTTTTAGATAATTTGTGTGGCGTATGAGGTCCAGGCTGTTAACAACATCCCGATTCTCTACATACATGACAGCTTGGCCAAACAACTGCAGAGTTTTTTTTGTAAAAAGGGAGGGTTAAGGCATAGCGGAGGGAAAAGGGTCCGCAAGGGATGGTTTGATGAGAGCTGTTCAAGGGCAAAGTCTGGGTTAAAAGCAGCCGTTACTTCAGGCCTCCAGGGGGAGGTCCAACAAGCCAGACGTATATTTAAAGACACTTTAACACAAGCAAAAAGGCTGTGGGAGGACCACTTGTGGCAGGAACTATTACATGCCTCAAGAGCAAATAACAACAAGCACTTTTGGGAACTTTTGACCAAAAGACAAAACGGAGGCAGGAATTCCCCTGATAATTATATACAACCTGAAAGCTGGGTGGAGCATTTTTCTAGCCTTTATGCTCTGCCAGCGGATCTGATGGCATATGACGAAGTTTATCCCCTCACAGCACGGCCAAATTCCAGTTCTAGTTTGCCTCTATCTGGGGGGGGGTGCATACGCCCCTGATGATTTAATTTTTTTCTCCATGGAAGAAACTCTTGACGCTATTAATTCCCTAAAACCCGCAAAGCACCCGGGCCGGATAAGCTCCCAGGAGATCTTTATAGATCAGATCCAAATATATGGTCCTTGTAAGGAAATGCCTCCTTGGCATGGTTGCCCCCTGACTTTTTGCCTTTGCTGATGCTATGTTTACAATTGAAAGTGTGCTGAGGCCTGCTAACCAGGCCCCAGCACCAGTGTTCTTTCCCTAAACCTGTACTTTTGTATCCACAATTGGCAGACCCTGGCATCCAGATAAGTCCCTTGTAACTGGTACTTCTAGTACCAAGGGCCCTGATGCCAAGGAAGGTCTCTAAGGGCTGCAGCATGTCTTATGCCACCCTGGAGACCTCTCACTCAGCACAGACACACTGCTTGCCAGCTTGTGTGTGCTAGTGAGGACAAAACGAGTAAGTCGACATGGCACTCCCCCCAGGGTGCCATGCCAGCCTCTCACTGCCTATGCAGTATAGGTAAGACACCCCTCTAGCAGGCCTTACAGCCCTAAGGCAGGGTGCACTATACCATAGGTGAGGGTACCAGTGCATGAGCATGGTACCCCTACAGTGTCTAAACAAAACCTTAGACATTGTAAGTGCAGGGTAGCCATAAGAGTATATGGTCTGGGAGTCTGTCAAACACGAACTCCACAGCACCATAATGGCTACACTGAAAACTGGGAAGTTTGGTATCAAACTTCTCAGCACAATAAATGCACACTGATGCCAGTGTACATTTTATTGTAAAATACACCACAGAGGGCACCTTAGAGGTGCCCCCTGAAACTTAACCGACTGTCTGTGTAGGCTGACTAGTTCCAGCAGCCTGCCACACCAGAGACATGTTGCTGGCCCCATGGGGAGAGTGCCTTTGTCACTCTGAGGCCAGTAACAAAGCCTGCACTGGGTGGAGATGCTAACACCTCCCCCAGGCAGGAGCTGTGACACCTGGCGGTGAGCCTCAAAGGCTCACCCCTTTGTCACAGCCCAGCAGGGCACTCCAGCTTAGTGGAGTTGCCCGCCCCCTCCGGCCACGGCCCCCACTTTTGGCGGCAAGGCTGGAGGGAACAAAGAAAGCAACAAGGAGGAGTCACTGGCCAGTCAGGACAGCCCCTAAGGTGTCCTGAGCTGAAGTGACTCTAACTTTTAGAAATCCTCCATCTTGCAGGTGGAGGATTCCCCCAATAGGGTTAGGATTGTGACCCCCTCCCCTTGGGAGGAGGCACAAAGAGGGTGTACCCACCCTCAGGGCTAGTAGCCATTGGCTACTAACCCCCCAGACCTAAACACGCCCTTAAATTTAGTATTTAAGGGCTACCCTGAACCCTAGAAAATTAGATTCCTGCAACTACAAGAAGAAGGACTGCCTAGCTGAAAACCCCTGCAGAGGAAGACCAGAAGACGACAACTGCCTTGGCTCCAGAAACTCACCGGCCTGTCTCCTGCCTTCCAAAGATCCTGCTCCAGCGACGCCTTCCAAAGGGACCAGCGACCTCGACATCCTCTGAGGACTGCCCCTGCTTCGAAAAGACAAGAAACTCCCGAGGACAGCGGACCTGCTCCAAGAAAAGCTGCAACTTTGTTTCCAGCAGCTTTAAAGAACCCTGCAAGCTCCCCGCAAGAAGCGTGAGACTTGCAACACTGCACCCGGCGACCCCGACTCGGCTGGTGGCGATCCAACACCTCAGGAGGGACCCCAGGACTACTCTAAGACTGTGAGTACAAAAACCTGTCCCCCCTGAGCCCCCACACCCCGCCTGCAGAGGGAATCCCGAGGCTTCCCCTGACCGCGACTCTTTGAATCCTAAGTCCCGACACCTGGGAGAGACCCTGCACCCGCAGCCCCCAGGACCGGAAGGACCGGACTTTCACTGGAGGAGTGACCCCCAGGAGTCCCTCTCCCTTGATCAAGTGGAGGTTTCCCCGAGGAACCCCCCCCTTGCCTGCCTGCAGCGCTGAAGAGATCCCTAGATCTCCCATTGACTTCCATTACAAACCCGACGCTTGTTTCTACACTGCACCCGGCCGCCCCCGCGCTGCTGAGGGTGAAATTTCTGTGTGGGCTTGTGTCCCCCCCGGTGCCCTACAAAACCCCCCTGGTCTGCCCTCCGAAGACGCGGGTACTTACCTGCAAGCAGACCGGAACCGGGGCACCCCCTTCTCTCCATTCTAGCCTATGTGTTTTGGGCACCACTTTGAACTCTGCACCTGACCGGCCCTGAGCTGCTGGTGTGGTGACTTTGGGGTTGCTCTGAACCCCCAACGGTGGGCTACCTTGGACCAAGAACTAAGCCCTGTAAGTGTCTTACTTACCTGGTTAACCTAACAAATACTTACCTCCCCTAGGAACTGTGAAAATTGCACTGTGTCCACTTTTAAAACAGCTATTTGTGAATAACTTGAAAAGTATACATGCAATTTTGATGATTTGAAGTTCCTAAAGTACTTACCTGCAATACCTTTCGAATGAGATATTACATGTAGAATTTGAACCTGTGGTTCTTAAAATAAACTAAGAAAATATATTTTTCTATATAAAAACCTATTGGCTGGATTTGTCTCTGAGTGTGTGTACCTCATTTATTGTCTATGTGTATGTACAACAAATGCTTAACACTACTCCTTGGATAAGCCTACTGCTCGACCACACTACCACAAAATAGAGCATTAGTATTATCTCTTTTTGCCACTATCTTACCTCTAAGGGGAACCCTTGGACTCTGTGCATGCTATTCCTTACTTTGAAATAGCACATACAGAGCCAACTTCCTACATTGGTGGATCAGCGGTGGGGTACAAGACTTTGCATTTGCTGGACTACTCAGCCAATACCTGATCACACGACAAATTCCAAAATTGTCATTAGAAATTCATTTTTGCAATTTGAAAGTTTTCTAAATTCTTAAAAGTCCTGCTAGGGCCTTGTGTGTTAAGTCCCTGTTTAGCATTGTCTTTTTAGAGTTTAAAAGTTTGTTAAAAGTTTGAATTAGATTCTAGAAACAGTTTTAGATTCTTAAAAAAGTATTCCAACTCTTAGCAGAATAATGTCTGATACAGAGATGCAGGTGGTGGAACTCGACACCACACCTTACCTCCATCTTAAGATGAGGGAGCTAAGGTCTCTCTGTAATATAAAGAAAATAACCATTGGCTCCAGACCTACCAAAATTCAGCTCCAGGAGCTGTTGGCAGAGTTTGAAAAAGCCAACCCCTCTGATGATGACATCACAGAGGAAGAAATTAGTGACTTGGAGGCCAATGTCCCTCCTCCAGTCCTAAATAGGGAGAACAGGACCCCTCAAGTCCTGTCTCCAACTGTGTTAGTCAGAAATAGTGAGTCCCTCACAGGAGGGTCCCACATTTCTGAAATCACTGAGGATGCTCTCAGTGAAGATGACCTCCTGTTAGCCAGGATGGCCAAAAGATTGGCTTTAGAGAGACAGCTCCTAGCCATAGAAAGGGAAAGACAAGAGATGGGCCTAGGACCCATCAATGGTGGCAGCAATATAAATAGGGTCAGAGATTCTCCTGACATGTTAAAAATCCCCAAAGGGATTGTGACAAAATAT
Source organism: Pleurodeles waltl (assembly GCF_031143425.1). NCBI lineage: Eukaryota > Metazoa > Chordata > Amphibia > Caudata > Salamandridae > Pleurodeles > Pleurodeles waltl. The sequence goes on along the minus strand of NC_090440.1, from coordinate 748,043,539 downwards.
GAAGATGGTGATGACATCACCAAATGGTTCACAGCTTTTGAGAGGGCTTCTGTAACCAGAAAAGTGAACAGGTCTCACTGGGGTGCTCTCCTTTGGGAAATGTTCACTGGAAAGTGTAGGGATAGACTCCTCACACTCTCTGGAAAAGATGCAGAATCTTATGACCTCATGAAGGGTACCCTGATTGAGGGCTTTGGATTCTCCACTGAGGAGTACAGGATTAGGTTCAGGGGGGCTCAAAAATCCTCGAGCCAGACCTGGGTTGACTTTGTTGACTACTCAGTGAAAACACTAGATGGTTGGATTCAAGGCAGTGGTGTAAGTAATTATGATGGGCTGTACAATTTATTTGTGAAAGAACACCTATTGAGTAATTGTTTCAATGATAAACTGCATCAGCATCTGGTAGACCTAGGACCAATTTCTCCCCAAGAATTGGGAAAGAAGGCGGACCATTGGGTCAAGACAAGGGTGTCCAAGACTTCAACAGGGGGTGACCAAAAGAAAGGGGTCACAAAGACTCCCCAGGGGAAGGGTGATGAGACAACCAAAACTAAAAATAGTAAAGAGTCTTCTACAGGCCCCCAAAAACCTGTACAGGAGGGTGGGCCCAGAGCCTCTTCACAAAACAATGGGTACAAGGGTAAAAACTTTGATCCCAAAAAGGCCTGGTGTCATAGCTGTAAACAGCATGGACACCAAACTGGAGACAAGGCCTGTCCCAAGAAAGGTTCCACTCCAAACTCCCATCCAGGTAACACTGGTATGGCTAGTCTCCAAGTGGGATCAACAGTGTGCCCAGAGCAAATCAGGGTCCACACTGAAGCTACTCTAGTTTCTGAGGGTGGGGTGGATCTAGCCACACTAGCTGTCTGGCCGCCTAACATGCAAAAATACAGACAGCAACTCTTAATTAATGGGACTAGAATAGAGGGCCTGAGGGATACAGGTGCCAGTGTCACCATGGTGACAGAGAAACTGGTTTCCCCTGGCCAATACCTGACTGGAAAAACTTACACAGTCACCAACGCTGACAATCAGAGAAAAGTACATCCCATGGCAATGGTTACTTTAGAATGGGGAGGGGTCAATGGCCTGAAACAGGTGGTGGTCTCCTCAAATATCCCAGTGGACTGTCTGCTTGGAATTGACCTGGAGTCCTCAGCATGGGCTGAGGTAGAACTAAAAACCCATGCAGCAATGCTGGGCATCCCTGAACTGGTGTGTGTGAAAACAAGAGCACAATGCAAGGCACAGGGTGAACAAGTAGAGCTGGAGTCTGGAAGAATGGCCCAGCCTACCAAGAGAACAGGAAAGTCAGTTGGGAAACCAACTACAACACAGCAAAAGAAAGGGAACCTCTCTTCTCAGGAAGAAGTTCTGCCCTCTGAGGGAACTGAGCCTTTGGAGCTTGAACCTTATCAGGTTGAGCTCTTAGGCCCAGGGGGACCCTCAAGGGAGGAGCTGTGTAAGGGACAAGAAACCTGTCCCTCTCTTGAAGGCCTTAGGCAGCAAGCTGCTGAAGAGTCCAAAGGCAAGAAAAATGGAACGCATAGGGTCTATTGGGAAGATGGACTCCTGTACACTGAGGCCAGAGACCCCAAACCTGGTGCCACTAGGAGAGTGGTAGTGCCTCAGCTGTTCAGGAAGTTCATCCTAACATTGGCCCATGACATTCCCCTTGCTGGACATTTGGGACAAACCAAGACGTGGGAGAGGTTAGTCAACCACTTCTACTGGCCCAATATGTCCAACATGGTTAAGGAGTTTTGCCTCTCCTGCCCCACCTGTCAAGCCAGTGGTAAGACAGGTGGGCATCCAAAGGCCCCCCTCATTCCACTTCCAGTGGTGGGGGTTCCCTTTGAAAGAGTGGGTGTGGACATAGTTGGTCCACTGGAACCTCCCACAGCCTCAGGAAATATGTATATCCTGGTAGTAGTGGATCATGCTACCAGGTATCCTGAAGCTATTCCCCTTAGGTCGACTACTGCCCCTGCAGTAGCCAAGGCCCTCATTGGTATCTTTACCAGAGTGGGTTTCCCTAAGGAGGTGGTGTCTGACAGAGGTACCAACTTCATGTCAGCATACCTAAAGCACATGTGGAATGAGTGTGGGGTGACTTATAAATTCACTACACCATACCATCCACAAACTAATGGCTTAGTTGAGAGATTCAACAAGACATTAAAGGGCATGATCATGGGGCTCCCAGAAAAACTCAAAAGGAGATGGGATGTCCTCTTGCCATGCCTGCTTTTCGCTTACATAGAGGTGCCACAGAAGGGAGTAGGATTCTCACCCTTTGAACTTCTGTTTGGTCATCCTGTAAGGGGACCACTTGCCCTTGTTAAAGAAGGCTGGGAGAGACCTCTCCATGAGCCTAAACAGGACATAGTGGACTATGTACTTGGCCTTCGCTCTAGAATGGCAGAGTACATGGAAAAGGCAACCAAAAACCTTGAGGCCAGCCAACAGCTCCAGAAGTTTTGGTATGACCAAAAGGCTGCACTGGTTGAGTTCCAACCAGGGCAGAAAGTCTGGGTTCTGGAGCCTGTGGCTCCCAGGGCGCTCCAGGACAAATGGAGTGGCCCTTACCCAGTACTAGAAAGGAAGAGTCAGGTCACCTACCTGGTGGACCTGGGCACAAGCAGGAGCCCCAAGAGGGTGATCCATGTGAACCGCCTTAAGCTCTTCCACGACAGGGCTGATGTGAATCTGTTGATGGTAACAGATGAGGATCAGGAAGCAGAGAGTGAACCTCTCCCTGATCTTCTGTCATCAGACCCAAAAGATGGCACAGTAGATGGAGTGATCTACTCAGACACCCTCTCTGGCCAACAGCAAGCTGATTGTAGGAGAGTCCTACAACAGTTTCCTGAACTCTTCTCCTTAACCCCTGGTCAGACACACCTGTGTACCCATGATGTGGACACAGGAGACAGCATGCCTGTCAAGAACAAAATCTTTAGACAGTCTGACCATGTTAAGGAAAGCATCAAGGTGGAAGTCCACAAGATGCTGGAATTGGGAGTAATTGAGCGCTCTGACAGCCCCTGGGCTAGCCCAGTGGTCTTAGTCCCCAAACCTCACACCAAAGATGGAAAGAAAGAGATGAGGTTTTGTGTGGACTACAGAGGGCTCAATTCTGTCACCAAGACAGATGCTCATCCAATTCCAAGAGCTGATGAGCTCATAGATAAATTAGGTGCTGCCAAATTCCTAAGTACCTTTGACTTGACAGCAGGGTACTGGCAAATAAAAATGGCACCTGGAGCAAAAGAGAAAACAGCATTCTCCACACCTGATGGGCATTATCAGTTTACTGTTATGCCCTTTGGTTTAAAGAATGCCCCTGCCACCTTCCAAAGGTTGGTGAATCAAGTCCTTGCTGGCTTGGAGTCCTTTAGCACAGCTTATCTTGATGATATTGCTGTCTTTAGCTCCACCTGGCAGGATCACCTGGTCCACCTGAAGAAGGTTTTGAAGGCTCTGCAATCTGCAGGCCTCTCTATCAAGGCATCCAAATGCCAGATAGGGCAGGGAACTGTGGTTTACTTGGGACACCTTGTAGGTGGAGGCCAAGTTCAGCCACTCCAACCCAAGATCCAGACTATTCTGGACTGGGTAGCTCCAAAAACCCAGACTCAAGTCAGGGCATTCCTTGGCTTGACTGGGTATTACAGGAGGTTTGTGAAGGGATATGGATCCATTGTGACAGCCCTCACTGAACTCACCTCCAAGAAAATGCCCAAGAAAGTGAACTGGACTGTGGAATGCCAACAGGCCTTTGACACCCTGAAACAAGCAATGTGCTCAGCACCAGTTCTAAAAGCTCCAGATTATTCTAAGCAGTTCATTGTGCAGACTGATGCCTCTGAACATGGGATAGGGGCAGTTTTGTCCCAAACCAATGATGATGGCCTTGACCAGCCTGTTGCTTTCATTAGCAGGAGGTTACTCCCCAGGGAGCAGCGTTGGAGTGCCATTGAGAGGGAGGCCTTTGCTGTGGTTTGGTCCCTGAAGAAGCTGAGACCATACCTCTTTGGGACTCACTTCCTAGTTCAAACTGACCACAGACCTCTCAAATGGCTGATGCAAATGAAAGGTGAAAATCCTAAACTGTTGAGGTGGTCCATCTCCCTACAGGGAATGGACTTTATAGTGAAACACAGACCTGGGACTGCCCATGCCAATGCAGATGGCCTTTCCAGGTTCTTCCACTTAGAAAATGAAGACTCTCTTGGGAAAGGTTAGTCTCATCCTCTTTCGTTTGGGGGGGGGGTTGTGTAAGGAAATGCCTCCTTGGCATGGTTGCCCCCTGACTTTTTGCCTTTGCTGATGCTATGTTTACAATTGAAAGTGTGCTGAGGCCTGCTAACCAGGCCCCAGCACCAGTGTTCTTTCCCTAAACCTGTACTTTTGTATCCACAATTGGCAGACCCTGGCATCCAGATAAGTCCCTTGTAACTGGTACTTCTAGTACCAAGGGCCCTGATGCCAAGGAAGGTCTCTAAGGGCTGCAGCATGTCTTATGCCACCCTGGAGACCTCTCACTCAGCACAGACACACTGCTTGCCAGCTTGTGTGTGCTAGTGAGGACAAAACAAGTAAGTCGACATGGCACTCCCCCCAGGGTGCCATGCCAGCCTCTCACTGCCTATGCAGTATAGGTAAGACACCCCTCTAGCAGGCCTTACAGCCCTAAGGCAGGGTGCACTATACCATAGGTGAGGGTACCAGTGCATGAGCATGGTACCCCTACAGTGTCTAAACAAAACCTTAGACATTGTAAGTGCAGGGTAGCCATAAGAGTATATGGTCTGGGAGTCTGTCAAACACGAACTCCACAGCACCATAATGGCTACACTGAAAACTGGGAAGTTTGGTATCAAACTTCTCAGCACAATAAATGCACACTGATGCCAGTGTACATTTTATTGTAAAATACACCACAGAGGGCACCTTAGAGGTGCCCCCTGAAACTTAACCGACTGTCTGTGTAGGCTGACTAGTTCCAGCAGCCTGCCACACCAGAGACATGTTGCTGGCCCCATGGGGAGAGTGCCTTTGTCACTCTGAGGCCAGTAACAAAGCCTGCACTGGGTGGAGATGCTAACACCTCCCCCAGGCAGGAGCTGTGACACCTGGCGGTGAGCCTCAAAGGCTCACCCCTTTGTCACAGCCCAGCAGGGCACTCCAGCTTAGTGGAGTTGCCCGCCCCCTCCGGCCACGGCCCCCACTTTTGGCGGCAAGGCTGGAGGGAACAAAGAAAGCAACAAGGAGGAGTCACTGGCCAGTCAGGACAGCCCCTAAGGTGTCCTGAGCTGAAGTGACTCTAACTTTTAGAAATCCTCCATCTTGCAGATGGAGGATTCCCCCAATAGGGTTAGGATTGTGACCCCCTCCCCTTGGGAGGAGGCACAAAGAGGGTGTACCCACCCTCAGGGCTAGTAGCCATTGGCTACTAACCCCCCAGACCTAAACACGCCCTTAAATTTAGTATTTAAGGGCTACCCTGAACCCTAGAAAATTAGATTCCTGCAACTACAAGAAGAAGGACTGCCTAGCTGAAAACCCCTGCAGAGGAAGACCAGAAGACGACAACTGCCTTGGCTCCAGAAACTCACCGGCCTGTCTCCTGCCTTCCAAAGATCCTGCTCCAGCGACGCCTTCCAAAGGGACCAGCGACCTCGACATCCTCTGAGGACTGCCCCTGCTTCGAAAAGACAAGAAACTCCCGAGGACAGCGGACCTGCTCCAAGAAAAGCTGCAACTTTGTTTCCAGCAGCTTTAAAGAACCCTGCAAGCTCCCCGCAAGAAGCGTGAGACTTGCAACACTGCACCCGGCGACCCCGACTCGGCTGGTGGCGATCCAACACCTCAGGAGGGACCCCAGGACTACTCTAAGACTGTGAGTACAAAAACCTGTCCCCCCTGAGCCCCCACAGCGCCGCCTGCAGAGGGAATCCCGAGGCTTCCCCTGACCGCGACTCTTTGAATCCTAAGTCCCGACACCTGGGAGAGACCCTGCACCCGCAGCCCCCAGGACCGGAAGGACCGGACTTTCACTGGAGGAGTGACCCCCAGGAGTCCCTCTCCCTTGATCAAGTGGAGGTTTCCCCGAGGAACCCCCCCCTTGCCTGCCTGCAGCGCTGAAGAGATCCCTAGATCTCCCATTGACTTCCATTACAAACCCGACGCTTGTTTCTACACTGCACCCGGCCGCCCCCGCGCTGCTGAGGGTGAAATTTCTGTGTGGGCTTGTGTCCCCCCCGGTGCCCTACAAAACCCCCCTGGTCTGCCCTCCGAAGACGCGGGTACTTACCTGCAAGCAGACCGGAACCGGGGCACCCCCTTCTCTCCATTCTAGCCTATGTGTTTTGGGCACCACTTTGAACTCTGCACCTGACCGGCCCTGAGCTGCTGGTGTGGTGACTTTGGGGTTGCTCTGAACCCCCAACGGTGGGCTACCTTGGACCAAGAACTAAGCCCTGTAAGTGTCTTACTTACCTGGTTAACCTAACAAATACTTACCTCCCCTAGGAACTGTGAAAATTGCACTGTGTCCACTTTTAAAACAGCTATTTGTGAATAACTTGAAAAGTATACATGCAATTTTGATGATTTGAAGTTCCTAAAGTACTTACCTGCAATACCTTTCGAATGAGATATTACATGTAGAATTTGAACCTGTGGTTCTTAAAATAAACTAAGAAAAGATATTTTTCTATATAAAAACCTATTGGCTGGATTTGTCTCTGAGTGTGTGTACCTCATTTATTGTCTATGTGTATGTACAACAAATGCTTAACACTACTCCTTGGATAAGCCTACTGCTCGACCACACTACCACAAAATAGAGCATTAGTATTATCTCTTTTTGCCACTATCTTACCTCTAAGGGGAACCCTTGGACTCTGTGCATGCTATTCCTTACTTTGAAATAGCACATACAGAGCCAACTTCCTACAGTCCTGGTATATAAATGCAGTCTCAAATAGTATAGCTGCAGGGGGACAAATTCCTGACACGTGGAAGGGGGCTGAAATTATACCAATTTATAAAAAAGTTAATGCAGATCTCCCAACCAACTACAGACCGATCAGCCTCATTGATAATTTACCCAAAAATTACGCTAAACAACTTTTACAGAGGCTAACCAGTTGGGTTGAAGATCACCAGATTCTTTCCCCATTCCAGGCAGGATTTTGTCTGAAAACAAGTACGGTGGATCAGGTCTTTAGGTTGGCTGTTCTGTATTGGAAATATGTAGTTCTTTCTAAACAGTGCCTTTATGTTGTATTTATAGATCTACGATCTGCCTTCGACTTGGTCCCTTGAGCCAAATTGTGGGAAGTGTTGGGTAGATTGGGGGTTCCAGCCGACATACTACTTCTGTTAAAGCGATTACATGAAAACACCTATGCGCAAGTGAGATGGGGCAATCAAGGCGAGCTGACCGAAAAATCCCAATTAAAAGGGGAGTTCGCCAAGGTTGTGTGTTGGCCCCCCTACTATTTACCCTAATTATCAATGAGGTGGTGAAGGCCATGATCACATGCCAGAATGACGCCCCTTCCTTGAACGCACAAAAAATCCCCATTCTTCTTTTTGCAGATGGCTCACTTCTCATCTCAAAGACACCAAAGGGGTTGCAAAATCTTGTTGACAGATGTAATTTATTTTGTAGAGAACATGGGCTGGAGGTAAACGTCAGTAAAACTAAACTGATGGTGCTTTGCATAGGCCTCAGTAAAAGATGCACTATCAATATTGACGGACTCCCTCTGAACAAGGTTAGCTCTATGGATTATTTGGGTGTTAGGCTAACCAGCAAACTATCTTGGGAAGATCAGATTATGAAGAGTGCGGATCTGTTACAACATAGAGCTGCATCCATACTGCGCTTTTACGAAAGCTCTACAGTAAAAGCAGTATCTCCTGCGATTAAAATCTATATAGCTAAGGCGCAGGGAGCAGCTCTGTATGGTGCGGAAGTGTGGGGATCTTGCAATTGCAGTAAGATATCAGTGGGCGAAAACAATTTTGCGAGGGCCCTACTTGCATGTCCCCACAGTACACCTTTGATTCCACTTTTTTTTTACTTGGGGATAAATCGAGTAGCTGACCTAATTGTTTTAAGACTCCTTTTATATTGGATAAGGATATGGACTACTCCTGAATTGGACATATACAAGGCCTCACTACTCGATTTACTAAACAGTCAGAATGTTACCACAATTCCTTAGATCAGACATGTGTCCCATTGGTTTCGCTTGTTGGGATTGGGCGACTATTGGGAAAATGTCCTAAAATCAGTCTACTGGTCTTATGTAAGGGATAATTACATAATTTGTAAATCACATGGCCGCCTAACAAACCTTTTTATTGATTTTAAATGGTTCCCGCAGTATGAACCATATTTAGACACCATACCTGACCTGCATGGCAAGGGCCTATGTGCAAGATTTCGGTTTGGAACCTTGCCATTGTTGTCTTTAACTAGCAGTTGGGGGCAGACCACTTTTTCTGATATATGTCCTGCTTGCGGTGGTGCCCCAGAAACTGTTGAATATTTTATGTTTTTCTGCCCTGCTTATTTTACCCCACGGTCAAAATGGATCCGTAAAATTTGCTGAGACATGGGACTAAATAATTGTACTTCTGCAATAAGGATCCTAAAAAGTCACAGCTCAAACGACTTAATTCTTGCAGTTAGCAAGTTTTTAGTGGCAGCGTGACACATACGTCGCTGTCTTTTAAAAAATAAGGACCCACGAAGTTGATCTGGATGAGACTTTTATGTGTAATTTGAGTTTATCTATATGTATTAATGTTTTATATCAGAATATTGATGATTGTACTTAAATGAGACTATTTATTGTACTGTGCTGCTTTGATGGTCAATTGACTGAATAAAGCTTGTTGTTGTTGACAACAAAATTTGATCATTTGAACAGATTAGCTTGAGGTTAAGTAAAAAAAAAAAGTATTTGTAGCTACAAGTAACATGCTAAATACAATGTAACATTAGTCCAGACATTAATTAAAAAATGTTCCTAACAGATAACTGTGTTTATTAAAATGATGTGTCAGAAGCCAAGGGAATTGAGGAATCTCACATGTACCTTGATTAACCAATTAACCTTGACAGCCAGGACACAGGACCCCAAGCAGAATCTGAGTCCCAGAGCCTCAAAGCACACACAGTCATAAACAAAAAGTCTGTGGAAGAGGCACAGAGAGTATTATCCAAGAAGCTGTAGTGAGGCAAAGACAACATTCTCTGGGTTGCACACAATCAATCCAAACAAAACTTGGCACTGCTAATACTGATAATTATGTTGAACTCTTTGGCGGCATTAATGCTTAACGTTTAGCACCTGCAACAAAAAGAATCAGAAACTGATAAACATGGCTGAAAACCAGAATGCCATGAATGAAAAATGCGAGGTTTTGAATTAAAATATGAGTCATAGGCATAGCACATATTGATGGCTTAAGTAGGTCAGTTAATCACCTTGTACTTGACACATCCACATTGTCAAGGCCTACTGTCAGCCTTCAAGTTGAAATGAGCTACTATGGCAGAGATGTAGCTAGAGGCCTCACCAAATTACAAATGTGGTAGAAACATTGCAGACCACACAAATTGCAAATGGCACTCATGTAGTAGGTGCTGACAGTGAGAATCAGTCCAGTGTCAGCAGTATATCTGCCACAGATAGTATGACTATTTATAAAACCAGCCGTTGCAAACGTTTTGTGAGGAATCTAGGAGATACAACATCTTCGTGTGGCAAACCCAATACATAGAGAATTTAATTGTCATTTGTTAGATTCTGTATGTTTACGTTAACAATATATGTTATACCGTTTGTTTGCCACCAGACACTGCATGGTAGTCTGTGCAATTTCTCCAAACTGGCGGTGCAACACAGCAGGTTTGGAGAAACCTAAGTGTGAAAGTCTGTTTGGCCGGCCAAACAGACATGTGTACTTAGTGCACTCCACTCCTACTCCTCCCAACCCCCTCCTATGGCCCAGCCCCACCCCTTCCTTCACGCACTGGCTGAGCCAACAGCTGAAAAATATTTCTTTCAGCTGCTGGCTCTTAGCAAGGGTGATGACGCTCCATCACCATTTCAAAGGAGCCACCTTTGCTGTTGTTCTCATGTGTGCAACATAGTAACAACGTTCACTCTGTGTAGAAGGGTTCAGATAAGGTGTCATTATCCCTGGGCATACAGCGTAAGCATGCACCGCCAACAACGACAATGTACATATTAGCACATCATATGCAAAATGTTGTGGTAAAAATATAAAGAGTGAATAAAACACAATTTACCCAATAATTATCCAGCTTCATAATCTCCTCTTTGTAGCCTTCTGTAAATGCGACTGTGTCTAAACATAAATAGATCATGGGTGCTCCCTGGAAAGCGTACTGCAATATCCTTAATTTTTACATCACACACCAGTTGTATGTTTAATGAGTGTGTATTTTTTACTGTTGTGGAATAAATACTCAATGGCATACAGTGGGCAGATTGGCACATGTGTACTGTGTATACAGCCAATCATGTATGTAAAACTGGCAATCAGAATCCAATTTTGTATTTAGTGCTTCTTGTGCATTGCAAGGAAAGTAAATGTGAGAATGTAGACGCTTTAACATAGCATCCAGGAATGCATCTAAACATCGAGACACCCCACCAGTTGCAACTTTAAAAATAAATATATATATTTAATTGTTTTGCAAAATAACACAAGAAAGAAACATACATGCAATAATTTTACAGCACACCGAGCGAAGCACTGACAGCAGAGCCAGGACCGATCATTCTGGATCAGTCAAATACACTAGGGTGTCATCTGCATACATCATTATTTTCTCTGCCTCCACTGAGACTGGGGAAACCTAACCCCATAATGTCCCCTCTCCTGCTCACCCAGCACGCCAGCAGCTCCATGCACAAAGAGGAGAGGTGTCACCTGGCAGCCCTGCCTCATTCCTCTCCCAATCTTGAACAGCTGAGAGAACACACCATGGACCTTCACTGTTGCCTTTGGTGTCTGGTACCGGAGTGCCACCCACCTGCAGAACTTTGGCCCAAAGTCAAGGCACTTCAGGAGCTCGAACAAGTAACACCAGTCAATAGAGTTAAATGCTTTTTCAGCGTCTAATGTTAGTAGTGCCCATGGAGTGGGATCCACCTTGTACCTGTCTATCCACAAGAACAATTCGCAGAGGTTCAGCCGTGTGGTCTGCCGCAGCAGAAAGATGGTTTGCATGGATCAGGTCAGAGATCACTTCCCTCAGTCTAGACCTGAGGATCTTTGCCATTATCTTGCTATTGGAGTTGAGAATGGAGATGCGTCGATATGAAGAGCAAAGAGCAGGAGACTTGCCCTTCTTTGAGATGACTGTAATGATATTTGTGTCTTGACCACTGACTCCACGTTGCACTTAGCCTAGCAGCACACCGTCACATTAGTGACCACCAACTTCATTTTGCCTATTGACTTTATTTTACCATTAGCCACTGCCACGTTAAAAGCTGCAAGTATTTTTCCATCCCCACAATATATGATGTGCTCATGTTTTTATTCTGTGTGTTTGCATGTTCTTTCTCACCAAGGGCTTAGGCTGATAAGAATGTACTAGGATGATGTTTATGGTGCACAGGGAACGGTTTTGCTTTGAGAGAGGGCACCTTGGGATCTTGGCCAATTCCTGACGTGTTCTTTTCAAAACTGACCTGAATTAGCCAGCATTTTTGAGTAATAAACTTACGGAGTGGGAGGAGGTTTCTAGAATTCTCCTCTCTGGTTTGTTTGAAGTATATAAGAGGTCGAGACCAGATGGGCCAGGGAGTGACTCAGATCTCAGACATGCTCAGGATGCTGAGGTGTGTCATCCTTCCCATGAGGATAATTGATCTCTCTCTCTCTCCACGATCGATTCTCGGATCTGGTGGTCTGATGCTGATAAGGAGGAAGATGACGCAGATTTACACACATTTGCAGTGGAGAATCATTTGTACATGTTTTTATTTCATTGCTGTGACCATTTTTAAACGGGTGCTTTCAGCATGCTGATCTTCCTCTACGAACCTTGAAGAGTCATTTATGTCTTCTTTAGACTAAGAAGCACATTCCAGAGATTTTTTAGTCAGTGCATGAGGGTTTCATCTCGGTCATTAGTGAAGCAAAACAATGACCATGATAATAGTGTTGTTGAGGTCTAGAGGCAGGGTCCCTTACACGTTTTCTGCCTCAAATAAATTCAGGAGATGAAGGTGGAGCAGGGCCACAAAGCATTTGTAAAGCTCTACAGGGAGGCCTTTGGTGCTTGTTTCCCAGAACATGTAGCCTGGACCACATCATTTAATTCTGCGATCGTCAAGCTGGCCTCCAGGGCAGCCCTACTGACAAGCCCAGGCCTGGGAGAGGCAATTCCATCAAAATTTCTGTGACCTTGTGGGTCGCACGCTCGCGCCGGGCCTTGTATAGGCCCCTGTAGTAAGCCATGGAGCCTTGGATGATCTCCACATCGGAGCACACCACAGTCGGTCGTTAGCTTAGCCACCCAAAACTCCTCCTCCTCTCTCCTACTCAACCACGCAAGAAGGCAGCCCGCTTTATTGCCTGTGTGTAGAGGTGATTTTTACCCCCCTCCCGGTAGTTTTGCCACACCATCTGCGTCACATGGTTGTGGTACCAGATCTTTGTGCCTGTAGGCACACATCGGAGTGCTCAACACACATGGTCATCCACCTCCGTTCCTGTTGCAGGAGATGCTGCTCCAAGAGTAATGTATCCTCCTCCCTATGATGGGAGGCCACTCTGCCACTTCTACATTCTTTAAAACCCAAGAATCCAGTCTGCTAGACTATGAATTATGGCTCATGGCCAAACCCCCCAGTGTGACCAGGAGAGGAGAATGGTCCAATAACCCTCTGCCCTCTTCACCCGCAGATCCTTCGACCACAAGAGGAAGACATAGTCCAGTCTCATTAAAGAACTGTGTGATTCGGACAAAAACAAATGCTGTTGTTTGTGGGATGTAAATTCCAACAGGCATTGCTGAGTCCCAGCGCATGAATAAAGTGGAGCAAATCTGATGGAGGAGCAGGAGATGTCTGTCAGGGCAAGTGCCTGTCCAGGTGCCTGTCCATGATGTCATTAAAGTCCCCCCCACCGCGTGGATGTCGCCATGCACATCTATGGGAATATATACATATATAGGACCCAATGACGCCTGCATTCTTCTCAGCAGTCTCGGGGAAGCTTGTACGTTCACAACCAGCAGCTACCGCCTGTGCCACGCCCCCTTGACAGCCACAAAGCACCCTCTGGATCAACCTAGTATTTTGTCACCTGAGGGGAGAGAGTCTTAAGTGCCAGGATGACCACCACTCTGAAGCCCCTTGTGTAGCCAGCATGTGCCAGCCCCATGTATTTAATCCTCTGCAGGCATTTAAAGTATTCCCAAGTAGATAGGTCTCCTGCAGGAGAGCCACGTCAGTGGAATGACAACTGATATACTGAGTGACAGCCCTCTCTTTATTTTACAACCCAGCCTGTTTAGGTTCCACAAGAGTACTGTGAAGGGGGGGTCGACCTGCGCTGCCATCTGTGAAGCCAATGGGTTGGGGCTGTCCATGCCCCTTGCTCGGCGCTCGCTGTGCGCAACTGTCATGTCTAAAACTAACAGGGCTGCATGAGAGCATGTGGTGTGTAAACCATGCACAGAAAGGTGAGCTTAGAAACCCTAACTGAAACCCCCCCACCCCACGTTCCCCAGACATGTACATAAAATTACCCACCACCCCAACTAGGGAAATGTATGTCGCTCACCCTAACCCACTTAACAACTCAAACACACTGTTCTCGCGTAACTAAGAGCAAGCATTCTCCCACCAACACCATACTCACTCTCATCCCATGCACTTCAAACAGAATTTCACAGTAGGGTACTGTTCAATCATTGGTGCCTGAACCTTTTCCAGAAGGTCGTGGCCCAGGGGGCGGTACAGGCCCCCCCCCAGTGTCAGTGTCCAAAGAGCAGGCCACCAACGACCACTCATGGGAAGTGGGTCCACCTCATTGTCTCTCCAGCGCCATCTGACTCAAGAGTCCCTGCCTTGTCTGTGGCCTGGCTGTCACCTCGCTCCTCTCCCGGTCTCCTCTGATAGTGTTATCCGGACTGGCGTCCACCCCCCTCAGTCACCCAGGTGGGGGCTCCTCCAACCACTCCCAGTCTGTTCCAGATAGTCAAAGAAAGGGGCCTTACCCTGGAAAAACACTTTAAATTTAACTGGTTAAAGCATCATGTATTTCATGTTCAATGCCCTCAGTTTATGTTTCACAGACTCAAAAGTCCTCCGCTGCTGCTGAACCCTTTTTTATTTTTTTGTCCTCACTTCACCACCCTGCTGCATGAGATAGAGCCGAGACACCTCCACCCAACGTGTCTGGCCTGTATGTTTGCTGCTGTTGTTTCACAATTACAAAGAGAAGAAAAGGGCCCTCATTCAAAACAACAAAACAAAGGTGTAATCATAGGACAGTTACAGTTTTGATTGCCAGGTCAAGAAAGGGTCCACCTCTTCTCAACTGAAGCCAGTTTACGGCTCAAATCCAATCCAACGGCTGACAGATCTGAGCTAGTCTGATGCAATTGGGGGATCCAATATAACCCATTTCTTGTAAATGTCCTTCCTTGCAAATAAGGCCAAGAAGGAGATCAGTGAGGCTTGCTCCTTTTTTATCTGACAATAAGAGCAACTGTTAAGCTGAAATAAAATTAAGGGGTAGTTTATCTTAATCTCCCGCCCCATTATTTCACCAAGAGTCTCATGACCTTCCAGAAGGTCAATGCCGGGCATTCCACAAACATATGTTAGTCATCCACTCCTACCTGCCTGCACTTCATACATTCCAGCAGCTCAGCTGTGAACCTAGCAATCCTCACTGGAGACCAGTAGGTTATGGAGAGTAAAAAGATGATTGTTTTTGAGCGGTACAGCTTTAATGTTGAGTAAAGTAAATTTAAAGGTGCTCTCCATAGCTGTTCATTGATCAACTCTGGTAGATCCTATTTCCTTTTCCCAGTGCTGATACGGAGGCCCCATCTACTCTTCTAGCACTGAGATGATTGTCTAATACCACTAGGAGACCTCTTTCTTGAGTTATTGTGTGACCCCCATCCTTTCAAAAAAAGCCCTTCTGGGCCCAACAACCCACACCCAAGAGATTTTGGGATGACCACCAAGAACCTAACTGCAAGTATTTGAATTTTGTGACTCCCCCCTTCAGCCGATCAGAAAACTCATGCCATGTGTTTAAAGCATTGCCTTTCCTGAAGTCTCCCCAGATGGTAAAATACCCATGCCGAAGAAGATAGCTAAGATTGTCCTTGAGCTGTTTAGGAGTTCCTGGACATTCCCAAATTGGTGCTGGGTCTGCATAATAATGTATCTCAAGGAGTTTCTTAATATATACCCACACCTTCAAAGCAGCTAGGAGTACCTTCAGCCTCACCTGCTTGAAAAATGTTGGGTCCCTAAATTTAAAACAAGAACTTAGTCGGCCCTCTATGTTGCAATATGGCCATATAGGTATTATCCAACTCACCAGCCACGAGCCTAAAGTTCTTGAACTGAAAAACGTAGTAATAAACTTGAAAGTCAGGGAGGGCCAGCACCTTCTTGCTTCACCTCCCTCCTTAGTTTGTTCCAGGAGATCCTAGTTCCCTTTAGTGACCATATAAATCTACTAGCCCTTTCTGAAGGAGCTTGATTGGAAAGGAAAGCAGTATGGTGTTAAAAGAAAAAGTTAACTTAGGGACAACATCTTGATAACATTCACTCTCCTACATATACCTAGTGGCAGGTTACCCTACTTTCTAAGGAGAGCATCTATCTCCCACACACCCTGGCTAGATTCACTTTCAGCAGTTCCTCCAAACTCTCTGTTATTGTGACTCCTAAATATCTGATTTGCCCTTTGGCCTGAAGTCCTACCTTCTTCAAGGCCCATGACATGACCTCTGTCTTCCCCTTAATGACCAAATAGCCAGACAAGTTCCCAAAATTTTAAGCATGCGTTTCTAGCCTAGAGACAGCAGACTGTGGATTCACAGTGTATAATCAGCATATAATAGTATTTTAGTTGATATCCCTGCCACTTCAAAGAGGATAATAGTTGTATCATGACAAATCAACTGGGCAGTGGGCTCAATATATAAATCAAGGAGAATAGGCGAAACAGGTCAGCCCTGCCTTGTGATCCTGAATATCTGAAAGGCTGTAAGTTCCCCATTGACCAAGATCTTACCTACTAGTGCCTTTTATAGGGTTTTTATGATCCTAACCACGTTGCTGCTAAAACCATAATGCTGTAGCATCTCCCAAAGATAAACCCAATTAGCCCTGTCAAATGCTTTAGCGGCATCAATCGTCGCAGTTGTCACAGGGAGATTAACAGCTTCAGCAACGATCAGAGAGTGTGTTAATTCATGCAGTTGTCTTTCAGGGGCAAATCGCTTTTAATCGGGGTGAATTAAATTTTGAATGAGTGCTGCAAACTTTTCTACCAAGACTCCTACAAAGATTTTATAGTCACAATTCAGAAGGGATATAGGCCTATAGGGGTCCGCTAACCTGGGATCCTAGCCTTGCTGCAGAATCATGACCATTGTTGATTCATACCATGAGGGTGGAATTTCATGACCTACAAAATAAATCTCATTGAACAGAGCAAGTGAAAAGGGGACCAGAGCATTTAGTCTATGTTCATAAAATTCTGCTGGAATCACTTCTGGGCCTGCTGCTTTCCCGTTAGCTAGTCTCCTAACTTGATCCCTGATCTCCCCTTTAGTGATCTCCGCCCCAATATGCTCTTCTGTAAGATGTTGAACATTTTTGTAATGATAGGAGGTCTAGATCTAAGCCTTCCTATATATCTCACTAAGGTTGCACAGCATCTCTCCTTTGAGCTGCCCCATCAAACTCAGCACTTTGCCTGTCACTGGCTGGACAAGTGCCTTTATAGGGTTCCTGCCAAAATCCAGTCTCATCTTCCAGGCTAATAATGCACTGCTGTTCTCCCCATACTCAGAGTGCTGAAGGGTGCTAGTCTCCCACTTAGCTTGTAGCCTATTTTCCATACAGATCTTAAACTCCTGCTGCAGCTGCTTCAATTCCCTCCTCAAAGAGGGGTTAGGGTTAGAGTTCTGCCTTGCCTCAGCATGCAATTCTGCTTCCTTTCAAGTGATCTTTGCCATCAGATCACTCTGAACCTCTGATTTCTTCCTATCCTGGGCATGCAAGATCTTCAAAATGCAGCTTCTGATGTAGGTCTTATATGCATCCAACACCATAGCAGTACTAGTTGTTCTCTGATTATGATAAAAAATTCTGTTGTTTGCCTTCTTAAAGCTTCTAAAACTCCCTACTCCAACAAAAGATCCCTTCCCAGGATCCATCTCTGGGGAGCTTTCACAGATTGTAAGTTCATGACCAGCTGCACTGCTGAGTGATCAGACACCCCCACTGGGACATACATTATTGAATGAACCAAATTAACTGAATGGATTAATCTGCGGTCTAGGAGAAAATAATCAATGCACGAATGGTTCCCATATTTTTTTACATAGAATGCATAGCCTCTCAAGTTTCCCCATCCCTTCCGCCAGATGTCTGTTAAACATAGATACGATATCATATCCTTCAACCTTATTCTGACTTTGCTCATACCCTGATGAGGGGACCTGGAAGTCCTATCCCAGCCAGCAATATTGAAATTCCCCCCCACCAGACAGGGTGAAGGACACTCCACTAAGTGCATCTGCAAACGTCCTAAGAAAGTAGGGTCATCACAATTCGGACCATAGTATCCTACGGAGGGCTACTCCCCTTGTGCTCCAAAATTGTTCCAAACAACAGGTGCAGAGCAGATGGGTGAGGAAGATGGCAGCAGGCTAGACGCCTGTCGCAGGGTTTGACAGAATTACGCTAGATTGAGTTTCATATACTGGCTGTTTTTAAGTGCTGTGGGACCATGGAGGAGTCTAATGCCCTAGAAAGACAACTGGAACCTTATCAAATTTTATGTTTTCCTTTTATTCCCCATTGTATAAATTTACCTGGTGCCTCAGCTTCTCGGATGCAGTGTCCCAAGCAGCGCAGACTGCTTCTTCGGTGGAGGATGGCGTCCGCCCTGCTAAGGCATGGAAGAGCATGTGTAGCTCGAGTTTGCTTCCAGGTTACAGGAGACAGAGCTAGCGCCAACAGTAGCCTGTGTGTGACGTACAGCCAAAACAGACAAAATCCAAGGAACTTGGGGCCAGATGTATCATTTATCCAAATAGCGATTACCAAATTGTGATTATCTGTGAATCACAATTACATAATCTCTGTTTGAATGTATGAAACTCCAGTTTCATTTAGCAATTCCCAATGGCTTGCAAATCGACCTACCTCATTAATATTCATGAGGTAGGTCGCAATTTGCGACAAATTGTTAATGGCTATAATCACAGGGATGGTGGCCTGATAGGCTCAGCAGACCACCATGTCTGTGACTGCTTTTAAATAAAGCAATCTTATTTTGTTGTTTAAATGCAGGACGTTTTCCTTAAAGGAAAACGGGATACGTTCAAAAGAGAAAAATAAAAAGTTTGCTTTTCATTTTTTAAGACTAGGCAGTGGTTCGTGGGACCACTGCCTGCTCCTAAAAATTTTTTTTTGCATGCATTCCCAAAAGGGAAGGGGTCCCTTGGGGACCCCATTCCGTTTGCAAATGGGTTACCACCTACCTGAAGTAGGTGGTAAAATGTGAATGTTTTGCGACCGCATTTCGGTCCCAAAACATTCCTACATACCGCTGCGATTCGGTATTAGGAAGGGATGCCCTTGACACACCCTTCCTAATACCGAATCGGTATGTAGTCAAAATTCCAATTTGCGATTCAGTTAACAAGTTACTGAATCACAAATTGGAATTCATACATGCCAAAATGCATTTTTATGATCGCAAATGGCCCGATCAGGCCGATTGCGATCGCAAAAATGCATGATACATCTGGCCCCTAGTTTCTTTCCCCCTCAACTTGGTATCGCAGATATTGGGCTGTATGTCTGTTCACTGGCCTTCAGTCACTCAACAGGTGCAGTTATCTCATCTGCTGTGGAAGAGGTTAGTCCAGACCAGATTATTGTTGAATCAGAAGTGGTGGGGGGGGGCGGAATGGACTCTGCTGACGAAGAGCAGTGAAGTGCACAGGAAATGCCTAAAAATAAATACACTCTTAGACCAGCATGTCAGATTGCACTGGGAAGTGGCAGGCCCAGGAGGGGTGCCTAAGTTAAGTTTAAGGAAGTTAAGTGAAGTTTAAGGGAGAGACCGGCCCCAAGGATTTCAAAGGCACAAGCCAGGATATGTGGGGGGAGGGAAAGATACACAGCTTTAGTTGGGGTCAAAGGCACTGTTAAAAAAAGCTTACCTCTTCCTTAAATTCTTTGTTCAGAGTCATGGAAATCAAAGATAGAAGCAATGTGCCACAGGAGTGTCAGTCAACTTCCAAGGCCGTCAGCCGCACAAGTAGGGAGGAGGGAGCTCGGTGCAGCTGGATGCGGTCTTGCAGACTGGGACTGACCCTGTGAATAACATATCACAGGTTCTTGTACAAGAGACCAGTTTAAACGATAAGGGGGACTTCTTTCATGGCAGAGCCCACTTCCCCCGCTCCCTCAACTTCCCCCGAATCACAGGACAGGAAGCAGCTAGATCAAGCTCCTCTGCAAGGAAGTGATGAATCAGCACATAATAGCAAGCAGTTTGAGCTGTTTTTTTTACTGGGGTTAAAACAAGAAATTATGCAAAATTTGACGTATCTGAATTAAATCAGAAGGAGATTCAGGGGGTATGCCAGGCTTTGGGAGTCAATCTTGATGACTTAGCTACTTTCACAAAATTCCCAGAAGAGCAGATGGAACAAACAAAGTACAGGTTAACAAAAAATTCACAAGAAATAGCAGAGTTGAGGCGACAGAACCTGCAGCAGAGGTAAGATATTGAGAGGATAGATGTCCATTTCTGGGAGGAACAATCTGGAAATCTTAAATGCCTCAGAGGATACAGAAGGATCAGATTGGAAGGGGTTTGTAATAGACTGTTAAGGGAAGCAAATTTCAAAAGACCAGCCAGAGTGGATCTAGATGGGGAAATTCAGAGGAACCAGAGACACATTTAGGAGGAACCCCAATCGTAAAGGCACAGAGGAAGATTTTGATCAGCTTTCAGTCCTTTGTGGGCAAGGAGCAAATCCAACCTGTTGCATTCAAAGCAGGATCTCTGAAGTATGAATCCTTTTCATATCACATTAGATCAGATGTAGGCAGAAAGGTCTTTGGTCTTGACTGGTCTAGTCTTCTCTCTCCATCTGTTTTTCTTTATTCTTTCTTTTTGTGTTTTGGTTTTCATTTATGTTGCTGAGTCTAGTTGTGTCACTGTGCGGTTATGGGAAATGCCTTCTGAGTTTTGTTGGGGGTCAGAACTCATTCTGAGGAAATGCCCTGAAGGGGAGAAGATGGCACCACATCATTTTTGGAGGGTTCCTCTGGGTGGTGCACAAGGGTTGGGAGAGTTGGGGGAGGAAAGAAAAAAATGATCCTCATTTCACACCTCAGTTGTGGTTTTGTTTGGGGCCCAGAACAAAAGAGAATGCATAAGTATGTTTGAGTCATCGTACATCTAAGATGGCTTCCATGGTTAAAGCAATTATGTTTAACAGTCTTTGTCAGGTCCTGCACCATACCTTCCAGCATTGCAATCCGCTTTTCCACCTCGGTCAACTGTCCCGTAGTCTTTTCCAAGTCTTGCTGCAGTAAGGCCACATTGGCCCCACTCCCCCATCTGGGTTTCCAGCATGTGGCTTGAGGACTCAATCACCCTCGGATGGAGGATGCCCCTGACCAAGAAGGAGACCAGTATTGATTCAAAGAGCCGTCTATTCGGTGAAGGTGGAAGAGTAAAGGGAAATGTGTCCTTACTTTACTGCTAGCTACAAAGTTCAATGCAAAACGTTTTTGGCAGCAGGGATATTTAGAAAGGCCAAGAAAAGGCAATATTTTCCTGACTAGTGTGTAGCAAAATTCGGTTTCCAGATACTATGTAATGGTTCCTACTGGGGATTCCCTGTCACAACATTATTTTCCCACAAAGAGGAAAAATATACCAAGGGAGAGCCACCAGAGGATGCAGTCAATTGCTTAGCTCTACCCAGTGTGAGTATGCGGATTTCAATTAGTTCTTCCTAATTGAAGGTGGGAAGCAGGTTGAAAACATTTTTATATCCAATGGTAGAAAATAACAAATGATCTATAGATTTTAAAGAGCAGTAGGCTTCAGAATATAATTTGTAAAAGTATCATGTCAGGAAGAGAAATCAATGGAATTGTTTTTAAAAATAGATCAGAGGAACTTTATACACTTTGAAGTATTGAAAATGTTGGAAAATGTGGTCATTATCGAGGTGAAAGAAAGAAACAAGGTATATTTCAGCATGATATTTTCAATGGAAAAAAAGGACGAAGGGCCAGATGTAGCAAACTTAAAAATTGCGACTCGCATTTTGCGAGTTCGTGCGACTCGCAAAATGCGAGTCGCAAAACGAGATGCATGCAAAACAACAGTGCCGAAATTGCGACTCGCACCCGGACTCGCAACGCAGTGTGCGAGTCCCCCGATTGCGAGGTCGCTTTTTGCGACTGTGCAAAAAAACGAACTCGCAATTAGCGAGTGCTAGTCGCAAATTGCGATTAGCTTGTTAATTGATTACAGGTGCTGCAGAACACTCCAGAAACCACTCCAGAACACTCTGGAAACACTTCCTGGCACATGATGATGACAGCACAGCCAGGAAGTTTACTAATACACCTGGGAGGAGGGAGGACCACACCCTTTTATAACTGCTGAACTGCACACAGGAGAAACAGCAGCTGCCATGGAAGGAACTCCAAGGAAGAGAAAGCTGAAGTTCTCTGAGAGGGAGCTGGAGGTGCTGACAGACGAATGCTGTCAGCACTATGACGATTTGTTTGGGAAATCAGCCCTAAATGTGCCTGAAGCCACCAAGAAACAGCTGTGGCAGGACATCCAGGACAAAATAAATTCCCTGGGGGTGAGCCACAGGAGCATTGATGACATCAAAAAAAGGTGGTATGACCTCTGCTCCCGGACCAAGGAGAGGGTGGCAGAAAGGATCTGGGAGATGAGAGGCACAGGAGGGGGACCATCGTCTGTGCCACCACCCACACCCCTGGAAGAAAGGGTGGAGGAAACCCTGGAGCAGGAGGCAGTCTCTGGATTTGGGGACCTGGACACCTCACAGCCCAGCACATCAACCGGTGAGTACCATGTGACATGCCTGTACCCCTATCAATGCCATACCCCCACCCACCATGTACACAGGGGCATGCTCAACCAAGATAGCTCCATTTCAGGGTAGCAAACGCCAGAATGATGCATTATGGGAAATGTAGTCAAGTAGGCAGTTCATAGTCAAATGTTTATTAGGAAGTGTGCAACAGATAGTAGACACTGACAGTCTGTTCCCCATGTCCCACAGGTCTCCAACAAGACACCACCACTACTCCAATCAGCCAGCCCCATGAGGACACCTCAGGACCCGCCAGCACTCCCACCTGGACGGCCAACAGCATCCCTGCAGTATCCACACCTGCTGCAACTGTATCCCAAGAGGCTGCGCCAGCAACAGGCAGGAGTGAGACAGTGGAACTCACAGGGCAGCCACCGCTGCGCAGGCGACGTAGGTCCAGGACATCAGGGCTGCAGTCCGGCCAACAACCTCCCAGCACCAGTGAGTCACAGCTGCTGCATGGTCAGCGCCTACAAAATAGAATTTTAGGGAGGATTAGTGGTGTGCTGCACCGCTTCGTGCGCAATAACCAGGCCAGCATGCAGCAACTGAACTCCAGGATGTACATGATATACACGAACACTGGGGACCTTGCCCTAGCCATGAGGGAACTGGCGGGAGGACTACTGGCCCAGGCCGAGGGTGGGCGGCGCAGGGACCGTCAGCTCCTGCACAGACTAGACAGGATGGCCACATCCATCGGCAGGCTCGCCATGAACACCACAGGTCTGTCGAGGAGGACAGTTGGGCTGCAGGTGTAAATGGGCGATTTCGCTGGGGATGTGGCTAGGGGCCTGGGACGTCTCACCCACATCATTGACTTGATGGAGGCACGGCATCTGTCTAGAGCCACAGGGAAAACACCCCAGGACAGTGAGGAGGGCTCGACAGTGAGCAGTGTCTCTGCCACTGACAGTAGGGTGCTCAGGAGTACCAGGCAGAGCACAGCAGAAGCACCAGGGATCAGCGAGGCTGGCAGGAGGGGCAGAAGGTCATAGACAATACCCTGGTCCTGTAGAAGTGGCACAAGACGTCAATGTGCCACATGCCTGGTTTGCATTTTCATGCCCATGGACATTCATTACTTGTATATGGTTCAATTTCTGCACTAATAAAATAGTTATTTTTGTTCCACTTAACGAATGGTGTTTTTGGTCAATAGGTGAGTATGGTTGGAGTTGACACGTACCTTCCAAAGTATTGGTTTGCGATGTGTTCCCGTCTCAGTCTGCCTTGATTAGCTATACTGCGATCCCCATGATGGCGATGTGGTTGTTCTTGCTCTTCATCATCAGGATCTGGGTCTGCAGGGGTGAGAGGTAGCCCACGTCGGGTGGCTATGTTGTGGAGGATGGCGCATGCAACCACAATTTTGAATGCTGTAATGGGGGTATAGGCACCTCCACTGCGGTGGAGGCATCTGAATCTTGCTTTCAGGAGTCCAAAGGTGCGCTCTATCATGTTCCTGGTCCTCTTATGTGCATTGTTGTATCGCCTCTCACATTCATTGCTGGGTGTTAAAAACGGAGTCAGAATCCATGGCCTTAGGGCATATGCACTGTCACCTGTTGGGCACAAAATGTACACTGTTAGGAAGTCCTGATTGTTGTGCACAGTGACCTGTGTGTATGTCTGCAACGTGTATGTAGCTCTACCTAGAAGGTATCCGTCTCCAAATTCCCCACGTTCCAGGCGTTGATGTATCCCACTATGCCTAAAAATGTATGAGTCATGGGTACTGCCTGGAAACTTAGCTACAATGTCAGTGATGACATAATGGGCATCACAAACTACCTGAATATTCAGTGAGTGGGTACACTTTCTGTTGCGGAAAATATGTTCCAGGTTTGCAGGGGGGCATATTTGAATGTGTGTCCCATCTACACATCCTATGACATGGGGAAAGTTGGCAATGCAGTAAAAGTCCAGCTTGGTGCTGTTAATTTCTGCCTCATTCCTTGGTAGGTATATGAAGTGAGACATGTGTGTGACTAAGGCATCTAGGAAGGCCCTGAGGAACCTTGACACTGCACTTTGGGATACCCCACCTGCCACAGCAATGACCCCCTGATAGCTCCCTGAGGCCAAGAGGTGCAGTGAGCATAGCACTTGCACGTGCGTAGGGATGGCGCAGCCACGCAGAGTCTGGTGTTCTAGCTGTGGTTTCAGTAAATCAATTAATTCTAGTATGGCTGCACTGCTAAGGCGGTATTTATCGTATATCTCATCCTCAGTTTGCTGGAAAAGAGTCTGCCTTGTTCTATATATCTTCTCCTGTCTGTGGCCCCTCCTCCTCCTCTGCTGTGCGGCGTGGACTCTCCTCCTCACTGCTGTCAGGTATATCTCCGCCATCTTGAGTAACCCAGATGCTTTCTGGGTCTCCTTTTATGCTTTGGTTATGGTTACCACCTGCTCTGAGTTAGTGGTAAATGGGACATGCAAACTGGGCTTTTTGCGACTAGTCGCAATTTGCGAGTTGCAATTGCATAAGCTTTGCGACTCGCAAATTGCGACTTGCTATTTGCGGGTCGCAAAATGGGGTCGCAACTGTTGCGACTCGCAAACGGCTCCCATCACTTTTTGCAAGTCGGAAATGGGGTTTTTGAATCCCATTTCCGATTTTGCATTGTCGCAAATAGCGAATCGGCCCATTTGCAACTCGCAATTATTTGCTACATCTGGCCCGAAGTGTAGAGACTGGTAATGCATTTCAGAAAGTGCCTCAGACTTTTAGTTTACTGGCACTTCCTGACAGCAGAGGTCCATTTTTAAAACGATACTGTAGGAAGTTGGCTCTGTATATACTATCCCAAAGTGAGAGATAGTGTGCACAGAGTCCAAGGGTTCCCCTTAGAGGTGGATAGTGGTAAAATTAGAAAACTCTAATGCTCTATTTTGTGGTTAGAGGTATTCACCTCTGCTAATCTTATCCTAGCCAGGGTCTCCCCTAGCTTACCCAAAGAGGTTACCCAGAGCTGGAGTAACCCCACTATGACCAACAGGGTCGGGGGGCCTAACTTGCTATTTGGCATGGGGTCAGACCACCATGCCAAGGATAGTGCAGCCATAAAGGCTAACACCCAGCAGAGGCCACTGACAGCTGTCAGTGCCCAGAACCACACCATTAGCTCTTCATCTACAAGGGAAGGGGCTAAGTTACAGGCTTCTTTGGGTTCAGGGTGTCTGTCTGCTGTGTTAGAGTAGGGGGTTACTGCATCTTGTAGTAAACACCTTTCTACCACTCTTTCTTCTGTAAATTGAGGAGCCACCCACTCAGGTTTAACAGTTGCCTGACGAGCGAGGAATTCTTGTGGGTCGGGTTGGACTTTACCAGTGCTACTTTTGGAGTTCTCCCCTACTAGAGCAGAATTTCCTTGGCTTGCTGGAACCTTGACTAAAGGTTGTCCACCTTTCGTACACTGGTTTCTTTTCTTTTTCTTCTGGGGCCTACTTGCAGTAACTGCAGAGGCAGCACCTCCAGAATCCTTGGGAGAGGACTGTCACTGGACCAGTTCCGCTCTGGGGCTCTGACTAACCTCTGGGTAGTCATTTCCAAGGAGACAGTCAAGGGGGAGGTCTGTACTGACTACCACCCTTCTCCAGCTAAACCTCCCACTTCTATGGACACAAAAGCCACAGGCCTATCAGTGACCCTGTCTGGGCTAACTCTTAATCTGGCAGTCTCACCTGGGATGTACTGGTTTGAGAACACAAGCCTGCAATGCACAAGAGTGTGACTGTCACAAGTGTCTCTCAGGGCAGTGGCTGGGATTCCATTCACCAGTAGGTGGTGGAAGTGTGTTCTTTCCTCTGGAATCTCCAATTCACCTGTTGGGCTCCTTTTCCAGTTGAAGGCTATGAAGACCTCTTCATCTGAGGAGTCATCCCCAATGGCTACACTTGTCACACCTGGTGTTTTGCTAGGGGGTTTGTTCTTGGGACAAGAAGTGTCCTTGGTGTGATGCCGTGTCTGTCTACAGTTTTGGCACCATGCCTTAGTGGTATCCCAGTTCTTACCCGGTACCTACCTTTGTTTTGTGTTGTGTCTTAGGGCCCACCCACCTGGTCTGGTTTTTTGGGGCCTATAGAGGACTCTTTTTCTTTATTTCTAGTGTCACCCACTTTCTCCTGGAGAGGCTTTGTAACCTCTTTCTTTTGGTCACCCCCAGTGGAAGTTTTAGTTACCCTAGTCTTGACCCAGTGGTCTGCCTTCTTTCCCAGTTCTTGGGGAGAAATTGGACCTAGGTCTACCAGATATTGATGCAACTTTTCATTGAAGCAGTTACTTAAAATGTGTTCTGGGGGGCGTGGCCAAGATAACGGAGTAGACGGACGCGACTTTGGGAACTCTGCCGCCCAGGCAAGAAATATCGGTGCGGCGGGCCCGGCCCTCTCCCGCTGGGTGGTCCCGAGTGGCGGAGGGTGCGGACAGTGCCTGGCGGACGGACAGGGCGCCTCGAGTGTCAGTGGGGCGGGCCCCAAGGCTGGGCCTGTTCGGGCAGCGGCGGCGCCACGTAGGCTGTGTGTGGCAGGTGCTAGCGGCCAGGCCGGGCCTCTGGCCCGAAGACGGTGAGGGGGGCGGATGGCTGGGCCCCGGCCCAACAGTGGCGGCCGCGGTCTGCACCTCATGGAGGCAGCGGTGAGTGCGGGCCGCTGTGTTGCCAGGCCAAGGGGCGGAGAGGAGGCGCATGTGGCGCGGCCCCGTGAGGCCTAAAGGGGCCGGCAGTAAGGAGTGGGGTTGCCTTGCCGCCTCCCGGCATACAGGGCTTGTGGCCTTCTGGGCAAGGTGTGATGGCAGCATAAGGGATGGTCGGCAGACTGATCGGCCCGCGGCGCTGTGAGGTGCAGTGAGGTGTCGCGAGGAGGACGTAGATGGAGACGTCCTGATATTTTAGCGTGCGTCCATAGTTTTATGGTCAAAGAAGCTATACCCCAGAGGGCGCGAAACCTGCCGCAGATCCAGTTTCGGGGGCACAGCCTGCAGCTTTATCAAGACCTCTCCGTGGTGACTCTGCAGAGGCGCAGGGAGTTTAAGCCTATCACGTATCACCTCTGGGCTGCCTCCACGTCCTCTACCTGGGGTCATCCCTTTAGACTGGTGTTCCGATGGGGTGACCAGATGAGACAAGTGAAGACGCTTCAGGAGGCCCTTCTGGGCAAGGTGTGATGGCAGCATAAGGGATGGTCGGCAGACTGATCGGCCCGCGGCGCTGTGAGGTGCAGTGAGGTGTCGCGAGGAGGAGGTAGATGGAGACGCCGTGCAGCTTGGGCCTACTGGCCCTGAGAGGACCTGGGGGCCCGGGAGCGACCAGCGGCAGCCTTGGAGAGTTGAGACGTGGCGAGTGGCTCCTCCGGTCGCGACTTACTGCAGTGCAAGGTAGACCCAGAGGCGTTAAAAGGGACTGGTGCAAGGAGTTCGGCGGGACGGTTTGGCCCGCGGCGAGGGGACAGGGATCCTGCGGAGCATGCTCACCTGCGGAGACCGTAGCAGAGGCCTTGTGGGCACCGAGAGTGTGGTGATGGCATCTACCAAACCTAAGAGGGACCAGTCGGTAAGAGGGATGCTAACAATATTGCACCCATCGCAGAGCAGGCAGGCTGAGGCCGCAGCTTTGGCTCGGGGGTCCCAATGCCTGGGCTAAGCAGAGGCTGACGGAGAGGCCCCGGTCACAAAAGGTTTCCTTACTTCCCGGTTTGATTCGCTGAGGGTAGACCTGCAGGAGCTTCGAAGAGATATCTCCCAGGAGATGCGGGAACTACGATCTGTTATCACATCGCTGGGAGAAAGAGTGTCCAGTATGGAGAATAATGAGATCTCCAGAGGGGAGGAAGTCGAACAACTCCAACACGAAATACTCCGTTTGCGTGAGCATCAGAAACAGTTGCAGATAGCAACCGAAGACTTGGAAAATCGCTCTAGGCGCCATAATATGCGCATCAGAGGGGTTCCACTAGGGGCTGAGGGAGATGACATCAGAGAGTTTGTCACGGCCTTGTTTCGCTCCCTCTTGTCCCCTGAGAACACGCAGGAGATCACTCTGGATCAGGTCCACAGAGTGGGCCGGATGGGAGTCTCCGGGGTGTGCCCCCCTGATATTTTAGCGTGCGTCCATAGTTTTATGGTCAAAGAAGCTATACTCCAGAGGGCGCGAAACCTGCCGCAGATCCAGTTTCGGGGGCACAGCCTGCAGCTTTATCAAGACCTCTCCGTGGTGACTCTGCAGAGGCGCAGGGAGTTTAAGCCTATCACGGATCACCTCTGGGCTGCCTCCACGTCCTCTACCTGGGGTCATCCCTTTAGACTGGTGTTCCGATGGGGTGACCAGATGAGACAAGTGAAGACACTCCAGGAGGCCCGTTGGGTGCTAGGTCTGGAGGAGACGGAACAGAGGACGGGATCCCCCAGGGGGGGCCTGTTGGGCACCGACGGGCATGGCGGCGAAAAGTGAAGAAGTGGAGGCTGACACAGCCGTCGTCAATGGAACGAGCACAGGAGAGACAGGCAGTTTTGAATAGTGTCGCTGCCAGTGCTGGCCCATAGGCCCTGACTGCTGCTGCTGGCGGGGGGAGGTGCCCATGGGCCACCCTGCAGAGGTGGAGTGAATTGGACTGGTGTCAAGCCTGGTGGCGGGGCTTCTGGATGTCAGGAGCGAACCCCGCAGTATGTCCGCGACCTCAGCTTGGAGCTCTACCTAGATGTGGACATTTCACAGAGGATTAGATTGTTGGTTGATGAAAAAATCAAGTTGACCTTCAACTGTGGGTAGGTAGTAATACTTAGCTACTGTATGTCAATGCACAAATACAAGTCCTATCCTCACCGCGGATCACTAATGTTAGAAATGGAATCTTTGGTTGGCAGTCAGGTTACCCCCTGTCCAAACAAGGACCCTCACTGTAGTCATGGTAAGTCACACACAATCCAAATTCTCCTGCGCCCATCCTCTGGTAGCTTGGCACTGAGCAGTCAGGCTTAACTTAGAAGACAATGTGTAAAGTATTTGTGCAATAAATCATGCAGTAACATAGTATAGCACCACAAAAATACACCACACAGTGTTTAGAAAAATATATAATATTTATCTGATAAGATGCAGGTCAAAATGATTAAAATGCAAGAAGTATATGTTGAGGTATCACTGTAAAAGTGTTATAAAGTGTCTTAAGTCTTTTAAAAGCATTAAATGTCTCTTTCAAGCACAAAGTACCTGGTTCACGTGCAAAATCTCCGCAAAGAACTGCAGAGGACGAGATGCGTGGAAACAAAGGGGTGTGGTCGATTTCTCAGGCCGCACACAGCGATGCGTTGTTTAGTTTTCACGCATGGATGGCTGTGCGTCGATTTCTAGCTCTCAGTCATGGATCCTCTGAGGGGTGCAGGGTTTTTGTATGCCCAGGGGACGATGCGTGGATTTCCTTTGCTGGCAGGATGAAGTCACAGGAGCCACATCGATTCGGTGGGCGTTGCATCGAAATTTCTACCGCACGGCAGGCGCTGCGTCGATTCCTCTCTGGAAGTCGGGCTGCGTCGTTCTGGCTCGGCTGTGGTTCAATCCAATGGGCCGTGCGTTGAATTTCCGGTCGCTATGCTGACGCTGCGTCGATCTTCTCAATGCGAAGTTGGGCTGCGTTGTTCCAGTTCAGTGTGCGCTGAATTTTTCACTGTGATGCAGGCTGTGCGTTGAATTTCGCCACACAAGGAGTCCTAGAAAACAGGAGAGCACTTTTTCACCACAGCTACAGAGCATCAAGGCAGCAGGGCAACAGCAAGGCAGCAGTCCTTCACAGAAAGCAGACAGGTGAGTCCTTTGGGCAGCCAGGCAGTTCTTCTTGGCAGGATGCAGGTTCTAGTTCAGGTTTCTTCTCCAGGAAGTGTCTTAGTTGGTAGGGGCAGAGGCCCTGTTTAAGTACCCAAATGTGCCTTTAAAGTGGGGGAGACTTCAAAGAGTGGCTTAGAAGTGCACAAGGTCCCCTTTCAGTTCAATCCTGTCTGCCAGGGTCCCAGTAGGGGGTGTGGCAGTCGTTTGTGTGAGGGCAGGCTACTGTCCTTTGACATGCAAGTGTCAGGCCCTCCACCCTCCCAACCCAGGAAGACCCATTCAAAATGCAGATGTATGCAAGTGAGGCTGAGTATCCTGTGTTTGGGCTGTGTCTGAGTGAATGCACAAGGGAGCTGTCCACTAAACCTAGCCAGATGTGGATTGTAAGGCACAGAAGGATTTAAGTGCAGAGAAATGGTCACTTTCTTAAAGTGGCATTTCTAAAATAGTAATATTAAATCCAACTTCACCAGTCACCAGGATTTTGTATCACCATTCAGGCCATACTAAATATGACCTTCCTACTCCTTTCAGATTAGCAACTACCACTCAAACAAGATATGAGGGCAGCCCAATGTTAGCCTAAGAAGGGAGCAGGCCTCACAGCAGTGTAAAACTAATTTAGGAGTTTTACACTACCAGGACATGTAAACTACATAGGTACATGTCCTGCCTTTTGCCTACATAGTACCTTGCCCTATGGGTTACCTAGGGCATACCTTAGGGGTGACTTATATGTAGGAAAAGGGGAGTTTTAGGCTTGGCAAGTAGTTTTAAATGTCAAGTCAAATTGACAGTGAAACTGCACACACAGGCCTTGCAATGGCAGGCCTGAGACAAAGTTAAGGAGCTACTTAAGTGGGTGGCACAACCAGTGCTGCAGACCCACTAGTAGCATTTAATCTACAGGCCCTGGACACATATAGTGCACTCTACTAGGGAGGTATAAGTAAATTAAATAGCCCAATTGGGTATGATCCAATGTTACCATGTTTAAAGGGAGAAAGCATATGCTCTTTAGCACTGATTAGCAGTGGTAAAGTGCACAGAGTCTTAAAACCAGCAAAAACAGTATCTAAAAAGTGGAGGGAGGCAGGCAAAAAGTTAGGGGTGACCACCCTAAGGCTGTCAGGTATAGCACTAACAATAAGGAGTTTCTGGAGAATTTGGAGTTCATAATCAGTATGGAAAGGTATATGGTTACCTTGAGCAAAGGTTTGGAGATTTAAAATTTCAGGTGAGTATTAGACTGCCTCAATGTTGAATCTGTCTAGTAAGAAAGTGAAACTCATTAGGTCAGAGATTCATCATTTGGTTTAACAGAAATGTAGCCAGCAAAGGACATTAGCGCTAGTCAAATGGCTTCTCTCTTCACCAGCACAGGCAGTTTTCCCTAGATATCCTCTTTACAAAGCACTTCATCACTTGAAGTTGTAGGATTTCAGAGAGGGGCTTTAGTACAGAGATCAGCTGTGCAAGTTAGAGGGGGCAGCATAGAAACTGAATCATTGACAGGAGAATCCAGTTTCTTGGAACACGCATACAGTTTTAGTGTGTCACCGGATTTTGTTTTGGAGTCTGATGTAAGTTGCCATGGTTGGAAAACTCAGTTAGGATACTATGAGAGAGGTGGCAGCTGAACAACAGAAGAGAGAGGTGTTGAAAGAAATTGGTTAGAAATTATGGGTTGTGTGCACCAGGATAGTTTCAGAGTTGTTCAGAGGTTTCGTGAAGGATTTGTATGCAAAGGATTCGATTTAAAGAATGACAAATTGAAGTTGTGGCTTGTCATTCTTTCTCTGAGGCAGTGGGCACAGAGGTAAATCATTCCCTCATCAGCATGAGGCCAAGCACCTGTCAAAATGGGGAATTCCTCCTCTTGATCATGCTAACACATGATGTGCATCAGTGCAATATATATTAAAGAAGCAGCCACTCATGTATATGCAACCGCTTCCATAATACAAAGTGCTCTGGGGGTGTAAGGAGCAGGTGCAGCCATCCACTAAAAACAATGTCATAGAAATTGTTAGAGCTCATAACCATCTGCCATCCATGGCAGAGACATAATTACAATTGTCTAAAAATGTGCCCATATTGCTCTCTCCTCACGAAATAATCGGCCAAATTCCACAAGATCCAAACCTGAAATGAACAATAGCTAGAAAAAATAAGAGTTAAGAAGCAAGTCACGCCAGCACCGAACATCTTTACTGACACTGTTACCTCACACTCCTCATCGAACACACCGAAGAAGACCTTGGCCCTGAACTAGGGTTTCGAGGGCAAAGTAAAGGCAGACAGGAGAGCAGAGGACTTACATCTGCCACCATGACTTTATGCCACTCACCAAAGTGAGATGTCCATGGACATCTCTAAACATTGGTAGGAACCACTGCCAACCATCAAACATCAAAAATAGTTTTTTTATTTTCCAAAAACAAAGTCTCAAAGCGTTAGTTTGATTTTGAAAAATAAAAAAATAATGCTCCACACACCATGCATATTTTCTCCAATGGTGAGGAGGTCACTATTTTTTCTCTGTCCCTCCCGCTATGCTTTATCTGGCGCTTACTGACAGGAAAAAAAACATAGGTTTTCATTGCAACCCTGGCGGTCGGTGTTAAAGCGGCGGTAAAACCGCCAACAGGCCGGCCGAAAAAAAATGGAATCACGACCATGGTGAAAACCGCCAACATAGACAGCCACTTTAAGACTCCGACCGCCACGGCGGTACAAACAAACACCGCAGTGGTAACTGCCAACAGGCCGGCGGAAAAAAAAATTGAATCACGACCGTGGTGGAAACCGCCAACATAGACAGCCACTTTAACACTCCGACCGCCACGGTGGTACAAACAAACACCGCAGTGGTAACCGCCAACAGACAGGCGGAGGACAGTGTACCGCCCACACTATTTGTAGGAAGTTGGCTCTATATGTACTATTTCAAAGTAAGAAATAGCATGCACAGAGTCCAAGGGTTCCCCTTAGAGGTAAGATAGTGGCACAAATAGATAATTCTAATGCTCTATTTTGTGGTAGTGTGGCCGAGCAGTAGGCTTATCAGAGGGTAGTTTTAAGCATTTGTTGTACACACACAGGCAATAAATGAGGAGCACACACTCAAAGACAATTCCAGGCCAATAGGTTTTTATATAGAAAAATATATTTTCTTAGTTTATTTTAAGAACCACAGGTTGAAGATTAACAAACAATACTTTAAATGAAAGGTGTTTTACTCAGGTATCTTAGGAACTTTGAATCATCACAATAGCATGTACAGTTTTGGCAAAAATGGCAATAAGCTATTTTAAAAATGGACACAGTGCAAAAATCAACAGTTCCTGGGGGAGGTAAGTATTTGTTAGGTTCACAGTTAAGTAAAGCACTTACAGGGTGCAAAGTTGGGTCCAAGGTAGCCCACCGTTGGGGGTTCAAGGCAACCCCAAAGTTACCACACCAGCAGCTCAGGGCTGGTCAGGTGCAGAGGTCAAAGTGGTGCCCAAAACACATAGGCTTCAATGGAAATAGGGGTGCCCCGGTTCCAGTCTGCCAGCAGGTAAGTACCCGCAACTTCGGAGGGCACACCAGGGGGGTTTTGTAGGGCACCGGGGGGGACACAAGTAGGCACAGAAAGTACACCCTCAGCGGCACAGAGGCGGCCGGGTGCAGAGTGCAAACAGGGGTCGGGTTTGCAATAGGATTCAATGGGGAGACCCGGGGGTCTCTTCAGCGATGCAGGCAGGCAAGGGGGGGGCTCCTCGGGGTATCCACCACCTGGGCTAGGAAGAGGACCGCCTGGGGGTCGCTCCTGCACTGGAGTTCGGTTCCTTCAGGTCCTGGGGGCTGCGGGTGCAGTGTGCTTTCCAGGCGTCGGGTTCCTTGAAGCAGGCAGTCGCGGTCAGGGGGAGTCTCTGGATTCCCTCTGCAGGCGTTGTTGTGGGGGCTCGGGGGGGGTCAACTGTGGCTACTCACGGGCTCGCAGTCGCCGGGGAGTCCTCCCTGTAGAGTTTGTTTTCCGCAGGTCGAGCCAGGGGCGTCGGGTGCAGAGTGGAAAGTCTCACGCTTCCGGCGGGAAACATGTGGTCTTTAAAAGTTGCTTCTTTGTTACAAAGTTGCAGTTTCTGGTGAACTTGGCCGCTGTCCTCAGGAGCTTCTTGGTCCTTTTAGATGCAGGGTAGTCCTCAGAGGCTTCAGAGGTTGCTGGACCCTGGGGGATGCGTCGCTGTTGCAGTTTTTCTCGAAGTGGGGAGACAGGCCGGTAGGGCTGGGGCCAAAGCAGTTGGTGGTCTCCGTCTTCTCTGCAGGGCTTCAGGTCAGCAGTCCTTCTTCATCTTCAGGTTTCAGGAATCTATCTTCCTAGGTTCTGGGGGGCCCTAAAATACTCAATTTAGGGGTGTGTTTAGGTCTGGGAGGATAGTAGCCAATGGCTACTAGCCCTGAGGGTGGCTACACCCTCTTTGTGCCTCCTCCTGGTGGGGAGGGGGTCACATCCCTAATCTTGTTGGGGGAATCCTCCATCTGCAAGATGGAGGATTTCTAAAAGTCAGAGTCACCTCAGCTCAGGATACCTTAGGGGCTGTCCTGACTGGGGAGTGACTCCTCCTTGTTTTTCTCATTATCTCCTCCAGCCTTGCCGCCAAAAGTGGGGGCAGTGGCCGGAGGGGCGGGCATCTCCACTAGCTGGCATGCCCTGTGGTGCTGTAACAAAGGGGGTGAGCCTTTGAGGCTCACCGCCAGGTGTTACAGTTCCTGCAGGGGGAGGTGAGAAGCACCTCCACCCAGTACAGGCTTTGTTCCTGGCCAGAGAGTGACAAAGGCACTCTCCCCATGTGGCCAGCAACATGTCTGGTGTGTGGCAGGCTGGCAAAACTAGTCAGCCCACACTGGAAGTCGGGTATGTTTTCAGGGGGCATCTCTAAGATGCCCTCTGGGTGTATTTTTACAATAAAGTGCCCACTGGCATCAGTGTGCATTTATTGTGCTGAGAAGTTTGATACCAAACTTCACAGTTTTCAGTGCAGCCATTATGGTGCTGTGGAGTTCGTGTATGACAGACTCCCTGACCATATAGTCTTATGGCTACCCTGCACTTACAATGTCTAAGGTTTTGCTTAGACACTGTAGGGGCATAGTGCTCATGCACCTATGCCCTCACCTGTGGTATAGTGCACCCTGCCTTAGGGCTGTGAGGCCTGCTAGAGGAGTGACTTACCTATGCCATAGGCAGTGTGAGGTTGGCATGGCACCCTGAGGGGAGTGCCATGTCGACTTAGTCATTTTCTCCCTACCAGCACACACAAGCTGGCAAGCAGTGTGTCTGTGCTGAGTGAGGGGTCCCTAGGGTGGCATAAGACATGCTGCAGCCCTTAGAGACCTTCCCTGGCATCAGGCCCTTGGTACCAGGGGTACCAGTTACAAGGGACTTACCTGAATGCCAGGGTGTGCCAATTGTGGAGACAAAGGTACAGTTTTAGGGAAAGAACACTGGTGCTGGGGCCTGGTTAGTAGGCCTCAGCACACTTTCAAATCATAATTTGGCATCAGCAAAAGCAAAAAGTCAGGGGGTAACCATGCCAAGGAGGCATTTCCTTACACTATTACAACCCACCAATCCGCCACCTTTTCCGGGGCGGATTCACCACGAACAAAAACATGTCGGAAACAGGACTTCGATGGGAAAACACTCACCTCTACACACCCCATGAGGAATCAGGACGCCATGGAACCCGAGCTCCAGATTCTGCCAGCCTTTATCTTCCTGCTCCTCCACCAGGAGCACGAACGCCGGCGGCGAAGACCACTGTGAGTCTTGCACCTACGACACAGGGGAGTGGGGAGGGAAAAAACTGTGACACACACACGCAACACCCCCACCCCCACCCTCACCCACTACAACACACATGCTAATACATATTGATACATAACAGTTACACCCCTCAAGCCCCCCTGGAAGAATGCAAGGACAAAAGGAAATGAGTCGAATAATTGTGATATATTCAATTATATACATCAAACGTATTTACAAATATATACTTTTATACCATATACAATTTTATATACCAAGAATACAAGTCCAAGGGATTCCACCATCATAGTCTGTGGATCACTGGGCCCAAAAGGCATGGGAGAGGCCCACACTCAATACCCGAACAAGACGGAGAGAACACTGCAGGGGCATCAGTTAGAAATAAAACAGGCACCTCAGGGGGAAGGGGGGGCACCTCAGCCAGGTGAGTGCACGATGCCAGATCCACGAGGGGGCTCCATGCCCACAGTTCAATCCTGGGGAGTGCAAAGCCACAGTCTCACAAGTCCCTACAGTGGGTGGTTTGCCCACTGTTCAATCCTGGGGAGTGCAAAGCCACAGTCTCTCAAGTCTCTACAGTGGGTGGTTTGTCCACTGCTTCATCCTCGGGAGTGCAAAGCCACAGTCTCTCAAGTGGATGTCAGTCTCCACTGGTTCTGGAGGGGGCTTTGTGCCCAGAGTGCTTCATCCTGCTAAGGACTGGGGTAGTGGATGTGAATCTCCACTGGTTCTGGAGGGGGCTTTGTGCCCAGAGTGCTTCATCCTGCCAAGGACTGAGGTAGTGGATGCCTTTCTCCAATGGTTCTGGGTGGGCTTTGTGCCCAGAGTGCTTCATCCTGCTAAGGACTGAGGTAGTGGATGCCTTTCTCCACTGGTTCTGGAGGGGGCTTTGTGCCCAGAGTGCTTCATCCTCCGAATGACTGAGGTAGTGGATGTGTCTCTCCACTGGTTTTGGAGGGGGCTTTGGGCCATATGTATGAAAACTGGGGTCTGCGAATCGCAAAATGCGATTATTAAGAAATCACTATTTCCGAGTCGCAATTGGCTATGTAACAAAATTGCGATTCGGAATTATCGATTTCTTAAAAATCGCTATTTGTGCTTTGCGAGGCCCATTTACTGAATCGCAATTTGCATTCTCGCAATTTGCAATTTTTTTGCGATTCAGTAAAAAATCGCAAAATGCAAGAAAGTTCGAGAATGCACACCTGGAGGAGCCTGATAACATCACCAGCAGGAAATGAGTCATCCCAGGCAGTTTCAGTTGCCACACCCAAACCAGCATCCTGAGTGAGAGCAGCCCAGCCACATAGAGCAACATTCTGAAGGAGCAGCAACACCTGAGCCAGAATGGAGCCCCAAGGTACTTCACATGAGAAGCAGGAGAGGAAGCGCAAACTCAAGTTCAGTGAACAGGAGCTGGAGGTACTGACAGAAGAGGTTGTGAGGAGCCATGACCGCCTGTTTGGTAAATCATTACTCCAGGTTCCTGAGAGCGAGAAAAGAAGGCTCCGGCTTGACATCCAGGGTAAATTCTGCACCATTGGAGCGGCACAGCGCTCCATTGATGAGATTAAGAAAAGGTGGTACGACCTGCGGTCCCGGGCAAAGGAGAGGGTGGTAAGGAGACTTGCAGAGGCCAGGGGCACAGGTGGCGGACCACCAACCGAACCACCTGCCACACCACTGGAGGACCTGGTGGAATCCCCACTCCTCCCTGAAGCAGTGACAGGGGTCACAGATATCGACACCTCCGCTCAACCGAGTACCAGCCAAGGTAAGTGCAATGTTGTTGTGTGAACCCAATATGTGCATGCATAAAAGCCCCTTAGGAATTAGCATGTAATGTGAAGTAGTGTGTGAAGTAGTCCAGTCCACATCTGAGAAGCAGCACAACAATGCATTATGGGAGTTGCGGTCCACAAACTAGTACAGACAGTAGCTTGACAATGTAAGGAAGCATAGTGACACCCAAGGTAACACAACACACACAACACCATGTAGAGCAGTACCTGTACCTTTATTGCCATTTTCGGACAAATAATGTAACATACAGAACTGACATGCTGCATATTGTTGTTGCAGGTGGGCCTGGCCCAGCAGCCACACACAGTCCTTGTGTAGGGGAGACGGACACCCAGCAGCCCTCTGACACCAACACCAGTGGGTCCCTCAACATCTCCACTGTGCGCCGCAGGCCCAGGCCACTACCACTGCCAGACCTCAGTGGCGACTCGGATGTGAAGCAGGAGGGGCCAAGCACACCGTCTGCACCAGACAGGCGCAGCCAGATACCGGAGGACAGGGGTCATGCAGCAAAATGCAGGAGTGCCACAGTGTCCCAGCAGCAACCGCATGAGGCAGGTGAGGGTCCATCCTTGTTCGGGGGACTTGAGGCTGCTATGTTGCAGCAACAGCGCCTACAAAACAGGAGAATATTGAGTTTGGACCGGAACCTGAGAGTCCACAATAGACATATGATGGGCCTGCATCGGCAACTTGACACACTGAACAGCAACATCACCCAGCTGCGTGAGGGACAGGTGCAGGCCTCTGAGGACACTAGGGAACTTACTAGTGCAGTGCGTGACCTCTGTGAGGAGCTGCGCCACGAAAGGGTGAGCCGACGCAGACATGAACACCACTTCAGGACAATGTTTGCAAACTACTGCAGGAAGTCCTCAAACAGGATGGCAAACTCCACAGCACTCATCGCCCGTCGCGCTGTGGCGGCCCAAGTGGAGGCTGCACACACCAGCAGGGATGTGGTCCAGGGCCTTGTACAAATCACTAATGTGATTGAACTAGTCATGGGACAGAGATCTGCCACTCCCAGTGAGGTAGCCTTGGGGGACACTGAGGACAGTTTGAGCCTTAGTAGTGTGGCAGTACCTGCATCAGACACCAGGCGGCGCAGTGCCAGGTGCAGCACTGCCACTGAGGGTGACATTCAGGGTGCCAGTGAGTCAACTGGGCACCCGAGTGGTGTGCGTGGGAGGAGGAAGTGACTCTTGCCGCATTGACACTGGTGTTCCCACTATGATGTAATAGTGCGGGACTCAGTTCATTTGTTTATGTTAGTTTTTGCCATCACCTGTTTATTTCATTTTTCACCTTTCATTACCTGACGTAAGGTAATAAATTTCTATCACTACAGGTACAGTTGTCAGTGGAGTTTTGTCATTCATACTCACGTCTGAAATGGTTGTGTGTGATGTCAGCACGCCTTTGCCTTCCCTCTGCTGCACTGGTCCTGTCTGCTGGCTGTAGAGGTGGTATGGGATCGTCATCCTCATCTGATTCAGTGTCACTGATTTCTATAGGTATGCCCCTGGTTGTAGCTATATTGTGCAAGATTGCACAAGTAGCCACTATTCTACATGTGGTTTCTGGACTGAACTGTAGTGCCCCTCCACTCTTGTGGAGGCAACGGAAGCGACTGTTCAGGAGGCCAAATGTGCGATCCACCACGTTGCGGGTTGCCCTGTGTGCTGCATTGTATCTCCGTTCTGCTGGTGTTGTGGGATTGATGTAGGGCATCATCATGTAGGTGCGCACTGCGTAGGCACTGCCTCCTGGAAGGGACAGAAGGTGTGATGAGTAACTCAGCCATCTGACATGGGTTTATTATCTATGCGCCAATGTAAAGAGTGACAGTACCTAGTAGATATCCTTCACCAAACTCCCCAGCTAGCAGTCTTGTGTGAAGGTCGCTGTGACGAAAGATGTATGAATGATGTGTGCTCCCTGGGTAACTGGCCACAAGATCAGTTATGATATAGGAGGCATTGCATATCACCTGTATATTCATGGAATGTTGGTGTTTACGGTTGCAGTACGCATACTCTGTGACTGATGGTGGACATATTACCACATGTGTGCCATCTATGGCACCTAGGACGTGGGGGAACTGTGCTATCTGATAAAACTCAATTTTTGTCTGCTGTATTTCCTGTGGGGTGTGGGGGAATCTGATGTACTGTTGGAGTTTGCTTAGCATGGCGTTGATAAATGCATTGAAAAATCTTTAGAGGGTGCTCTGTGACACCCCCGCAGCCGCTGCTATGACCCCTTGATAGCTCCCTGAGGCGAGTAGGTGTAAGGAGCATAATACCTGCACATGGGTGGGGATACTATGTGTCCTTAGTGTTCTGCGCTGCAATACAGGTTGTAGCTCAGCTATCAGATCAAGTATCATGGCTGAGTTCAACCTATATCTCTCATATATTTCCTCCTCTGTCAGGTCAAAAAGTGTAATGCGCACTCTGAAAATGCGCTCCTGTCTCCTCCTCCTTCTCCTCAAACCTGCCAGGATCCTCATCCTCCTCGCCATGACGTAGAGTGCAGCCATTGTGGAACAGAGTCTGAGGCATTCTGGGCCTCTTTATATAGGTTGCACCTGGTTACCACCTGCTTTCACTTAGTGGTATTTTCTGCATGTGCAAAATGCCATTCTGCGAAAAATCGCTTTTTGCCATTTTTTGTTGCATCTATTTGCGATTTGGATTTTGCGATTCGCATTTTGCACCTCGCAATTTCCTACTGGAAATACCGAATCGCAAAATGCGACTTGCAAAACCAGGTCGCACCGCAAAAATTTGCAAATTTTGCGATTTCTTATTTTTGGTCTGCGAATGCCTTTCAAGCATCGCAGACCACGTTTTTGCACTCGCAAACGGCCGAATTTACTGATTCGCACCGTTTGCGAGTGCAAAAATATTTCATACATCTGGCCCTTTGTGCCCAGAGTGCTTCATCCTGCCAAGGACTGGGGTAGTGGATGCCTTTCTCCACTGGTTCTGGAGGGTGCTTTGTGCCCACAGTGCTTCATCCTGCCAAGGACTGGGGTAGTGGATGCCTTTCTCCACTGGTTCTGGAGGGGGCTTTGTGCCCAGAGTGCTTCATACTGCCAAGGACTGAGGTAGTGGATGTATCTCTCCACTGGTTCTGGAGGGGGCTTTGTGCCCAGAGTGCTTCATCCTGCCCGTGGCGGACTCAGTAGCGTCGGAATCATTGGCGCTCACTGGCCAGCGGTGCTGCTGGCGGCGGTGTCCTGGGCAGCGGTTCAGCTGGTGGCGGTCTTGTCCTGGCCTGCGGTGCTGCTGGCGGCGGTGTCCTGGGCAGCGGTTCAGCTGCTGGCGGTCCTGTCTTGGGCAGCGGTTCAGCTGCTGGCGGTCCTGTCTTGGGCAGCGGGGCTGCTGCTGGCAGTCCTGTCTTTTTTACAATAAAGTGCCC
Source organism: Pleurodeles waltl (assembly GCF_031143425.1). Taxonomy (NCBI): domain Eukaryota; kingdom Metazoa; phylum Chordata; class Amphibia; order Caudata; family Salamandridae; genus Pleurodeles; species Pleurodeles waltl. The sequence continues at coordinate 748,002,222 of NC_090440.1, read as the reverse complement.
ACTGGCATCAGTGTGCATTTATTGTGCTGAGAAGTTTGATACCAAACTTCACAGTTTTCAGTGCAGCCATTATGGTGCTGTGGAGTTCGTGTATGACAGACTCCCTGACCATATAGTCTTATGGCTACCCTGCACTTACAATGTCTAAGGTTTTGCTTAGACACTGTAGGGGCATAGTGCTCATGCACCTATGCCCTCACCTGTGGTATAGTGCACCCTGCCTTAGGGCTGTGAGGCCTGCTAGAGGAGTGACTTACCTATGCCATAGGCAGTGTGAGGTTGGCATGGCACCCTGAGGGGAGTGCCATGTCGACTTAGTCATTTTCTCCCTACCAGCACACACAAGCTGGCAAGCAGTGTGTCTGTGCTGAGTGAGGGGTCCCTAGGGTGGCATAAGACATGCTGCAGCCCTTAGAGACCTTCCCTGGCATCAGGCCCTTGGTACCAGGGGTACCAGTTACAAGGGACTTACCTGAATGCCAGGGTGTGCCAATTGTGGAGACAAAGGTACAGTTTTAGGGAAAGAACACTGGTGCTGGGGCCTGGTTAGTAGGCCTCAGCACACTTTCAAATCATAATTTGGCATCAGCAAAAGCAAAAAGTCAGGGGGTAACCATGCCAAGGAGGCATTTCCTTACACTATTACAACCCACCAATCCGCCACCTTTTCCGGGGCGGATTCACCACGAACAAAAACATGTCGGAAACAGGACTTTGATGGGAAAACACTCACCTCTACACACCCCATGAGGAATCAGGACGCCATGGAACCCGAGCTCCAGATTCTGCCAGCCTTTATCTTCCTGCTCCTCCACCAGGAGCACGAACGCCGGCGGCGAAGACCACTGTGAGTCTTGCACCTACGACACAGGGGAGTGGGGAGGGAAAAAACTGTGACACACACACGCAACACCCCCACCCCCACCCTCACCCACTACAACACACATGCTAATACATATTGATACATAACAGTTACACCCCTCAAGCCCCCCTGGAAGAATGCAAGGACAAAAGGAAATGAGTCGAATAATTGTGATATATTCAATTATATACATCAAACGTATTTACAAATATATACTTTTATACCATATACAATTTTATATACCAAGAATACAAGTCCAAGGGATTCCACCATCATAGTCTGTGGATCACTGGGCCCAAAAGGCATGGGAGAGGCCCACACTCAATACCCGAACAAGACGGAGAGAACACTGCAGGGGCATCAGTTAGAAATAAAACAGGCACCTCAGGGGGAAGGGGGGGCACCTCAGCCAGGTGAGTGCACGATGCCAGATCCACGAGGGGGCTCCATGCCCACAGTTCAATCCTGGGGAGTGCAAAGCCACAGTCTCACAAGTCCCTACAGTGGGTGGTTTGCCCACTGTTCAATCCTGGGGAGTGCAAAGCCACAGTCTCTCAAGTCTCTACAGTGGGTGGTTTGTCCACTGCTTCATCCTCGGGAGTGCAAAGCCACAGTCTCTCAAGTGGATGTCAGTCTCCACTGGTTCTGGAGGGGGCTTTGTGCCCAGAGTGCTTCATCCTGCTAAGGACTGGGGTAGTGGATGTGAATCTCCACTGGTTCTGGAGGGGGCTTTGTGCCCAGAGTGCTTCATCCTGCCAAGGACTGAGGTAGTGGATGCCTTTCTCCAATGGTTCTGGGTGGGCTTTGTGCCCAGAGTGCTTCATCCTGCTAAGGACTGAGGTAGTGGATGCCTTTCTCCACTGGTTCTGGAGGGGGCTTTGTGCCCAGAGTGCTTCATCCTCCGAATGACTGAGGTAGTGGATGTGTCTCTCCACTGGTTTTGGAGGGGGCTTTGGGCCATATGTATGAAAACTGGGGTCTGCGAATCGCAAAATGCGATTATTAAGAAATCACTATTTCCGAGTCGCAATTGGCTATGTAACAAAATTGCGATTCGGAATTATCGATTTCTTAAAAATCGCTATTTGTGCTTTGCGAGGCCCATTTACTGAATCGCAATTTGCATTCTCGCAATTTGCAATTTTTTTGCGATTCAGTAAAAAATCGCAAAATGCAAGAAAGTTCGAGAATGCACACCTGGAGGAGCCTGATAACATCACCAGCAGGAAATGAGTCATCCCAGGCAGTTTCAGTTGCCACACCCAAACCAGCATCCTGAGTGAGAGCAGCCCAGCCACATAGAGCAACATTCTGAAGGAGCAGCAACACCTGAGCCAGAATGGAGCCCCAAGGTACTTCACATGAGAAGCAGGAGAGGAAGCGCAAACTCAAGTTCAGTGAACAGGAGCTGGAGGTACTGACAGAAGAGGTTGTGAGGAGCCATGACCGCCTGTTTGGTAAATCATTACTCCAGGTTCCTGAGAGCGAGAAAAGAAGGCTCCGGCTTGACATCCAGGGTAAATTCTGCACCATTGGAGCGGCACAGCGCTCCATTGATGAGATTAAGAAAAGGTGGTACGACCTGCGGTCCCGGGCAAAGGAGAGGGTGGTAAGGAGACTTGCAGAGGCCAGGGGCACAGGTGGCGGACCACCAACCGAACCACCTGCCACACCACTGGAGGACCTGGTGGAATCCCCACTCCTCCCTGAAGCAGTGACAGGGGTCACAGATATCGACACCTCCGCTCAACCGAGTACCAGCCAAGGTAAGTGCAATGTTGTTGTGTGAACCCAATATGTGCATGCATAAAAGCCCCTTAGGAATTAGCATGTAATGTGAAGTAGTGTGTGAAGTAGTCCAGTCCACATCTGAGAAGCAGCACAACAATGCATTATGGGAGTTGCGGTCCACAAACTAGTACAGACAGTAGCTTGACAATGTAAGGAAGCATAGTGACACCCAAGGTAACACAACACACACAACACCATGTAGAGCAGTACCTGTACCTTTATTGCCATTTTCGGACAAATAATGTAACATACAGAACTGACATGCTGCATATTGTTGTTGCAGGTGGGCCTGGCCCAGCAGCCACACACAGTCCTTGTGTAGGGGAGACGGACACCCAGCAGCCCTCTGACACCAACACCAGTGGGTCCCTCAACATCTCCACTGTGCGCCGCAGGCCCAGGCCACTACCACTGCCAGACCTCAGTGGCGACTCGGATGTGAAGCAGGAGGGGCCAAGCACACCGTCTGCACCAGACAGGCGCAGCCAGATACCGGAGGACAGGGGTCATGCAGCAAAATGCAGGAGTGCCACAGTGTCCCAGCAGCAACCGCATGAGGCAGGTGAGGGTCCATCCTTGTTCGGGGGACTTGAGGCTGCTATGTTGCAGCAACAGCGCCTACAAAACAGGAGAATATTGAGTTTGGACCGGAACCTGAGAGTCCACAATAGACATATGATGGGCCTGCATCGGCAACTTGACACACTGAACAGCAACATCACCCAGCTGCGTGAGGGACAGGTGCAGGCCTCTGAGGACACTAGGGAACTTACTAGTGCAGTGCGTGACCTCTGTGAGGAGCTGCGCCACGAAAGGGTGAGCCGACGCAGACATGAACACCACTTCAGGACAATGTTTGCAAACTACTGCAGGAAGTCCTCAAACAGGATGGCAAACTCCACAGCACTCATCGCCCGTCGCGCTGTGGCGGCCCAAGTGGAGGCTGCACACACCAGCAGGGATGTGGTCCAGGGCCTTGTACAAATCACTAATGTGATTGAACTAGTCATGGGACAGAGATCTGCCACTCCCAGTGAGGTAGCCTTGGGGGACACTGAGGACAGTTTGAGCCTTAGTAGTGTGGCAGTACCTGCATCAGACACCAGGCGGCGCAGTGCCAGGTGCAGCACTGCCACTGAGGGTGACATTCAGGGTGCCAGTGAGTCAACTGGGCACCCGAGTGGTGTGCGTGGGAGGAGGAAGTGACTCTTGCCGCATTGACACTGGTGTTCCCACTATGATGTAATAGTGCGGGACTCAGTTCATTTGTTTATGTTAGTTTTTGCCATCACCTGTTTATTTCATTTTTCACCTTTCATTACCTGACGTAAGGTAATAAATTTCTATCACTACAGGTACAGTTGTCAGTGGAGTTTTGTCATTCATACTCACGTCTGAAATGGTTGTGTGTGATGTCAGCACGCCTTTGCCTTCCCTCTGCTGCACTGGTCCTGTCTGCTGGCTGTAGAGGTGGTATGGGATCGTCATCCTCATCTGATTCAGTGTCACTGATTTCTATAGGTATGCCCCTGGTTGTAGCTATATTGTGCAAGATTGCACAAGTAGCCACTATTCTACATGTGGTTTCTGGACTGAACTGTAGTGCCCCTCCACTCTTGTGGAGGCAACGGAAGCGACTGTTCAGGAGGCCAAATGTGCGCTCCACCACGTTGCGGGTTGCCCTGTGTGCTGCATTGTATCTCCGTTCTGCTGGTGTTGTGGGATTGATGTAGGGCATCATCATGTAGGTGCGCACTGCGTAGGCACTGCCTCCTGGAAGGGACAGAAGGTGTGATGAGTAACTCAGCCATCTGACATGGGTTTATTATCTATGCGCCAATGTAAAGAGTGACAGTACCTAGTAGATATCCTTCACCAAACTCCCCAGCTAGCAGTCTTGTGTGAAGGTCGCTGTGACGAAAGATGTATGAATGATGTGTGCTCCCTGGGTAACTGGCCACAAGATCAGTTATGATATAGGAGGCATTGCATATCACCTGTATATTCATGGAATGTTGGTGTTTACGGTTGCAGTACGCATACTCTGTGACTGATGGTGGACATATTACCACATGTGTGCCATCTATGGCACCTAGGACGTGGGGGAACTGTGCTATCTGATAAAACTCAATTTTTGTCTGCTGTATTTCCTGTGGGGTGTGGGGGAATCTGATGTACTGTTGGAGTTTGCTTAGCATGGCGTTGATAAATGCATTGAAAAATCTTTAGAGGGTGCTCTGTGACACCCCCGCAGCCGCTGCTATGACCCCTTGATAGCTCCCTGAGGCGAGTAGGTGTAAGGAGCATAATACCTGCACATGGGTGGGGATACTATGTGTCCTTAGTGTTCTGCGCTGCAATACAGGTTGTAGCTCAGCTATCAGATCAAGTATCATGGCTGAGTTCAACCTATATCTCTCATATATTTCCTCCTCTGTCAGGTCAAAAAGTGTAATGCGCACTCTGAAAATGCGCTCCTGTCTCCTCCTCCTTCTCCTCAAACCTGCCAGGATCCTCATCCTCCTCGCCATGACGTAGAGTGCAGCCATTGTGGAACAGAGTCTGAGGCATTCTGGGCCTCTTTATATAGGTTGCACCTGGTTACCACCTGCTTTCACTTAGTGGTATTTTCTGCATGTGCAAAATGCCATTCTGCGAAAAATCGCTTTTTGCCATTTTTTGTTGCATCTATTTGCGATTTGGATTTTGCGATTCGCATTTTGCACCTCGCAATTTCCTACTGGAAATACCGAATCGCAAAATGCGACTTGCAAAACCAGGTCGCACCGCAAAAATTTGCAAATTTTGCGATTTCTTATTTTTGGTCTGCGAATGCCTTTCAAGCATCGCAGACCACGTTTTTGCACTCGCAAACGGCCGAATTTACTGATTCGCACCGTTTGCGAGTGCAAAAATATTTCATACATCTGGCCCTTTGTGCCCAGAGTGCTTCATCCTGCCAAGGACTGGGGTAGTGGATGCCTTTCTCCACTGGTTCTGGAGGGTGCTTTGTGCCCACAGTGCTTCATCCTGCCAAGGACTGGGGTAGTGGATGCCTTTCTCCACTGGTTCTGGAGGGGGCTTTGTGCCCAGAGTGCTTCATACTGCCAAGGACTGAGGTAGTGGATGTATCTCTCCACTGGTTCTGGAGGGGGCTTTGTGCCCAGAGTGCTTCATCCTGCCCGTGGCGGACTCAGTAGCGTCGGAATCATTGGCGCTCACTGGCCAGCGGTGCTGCTGGCGGCGGTGTCCTGGGCAGCGGTTCAGCTGGTGGCGGTCTTGTCCTGGCCTGCGGTGCTGCTGGCGGCGGTGTCCTGGGCAGCGGTTCAGCTGCTGGCGGTCCTGTCTTGGGCAGCGGTTCAGCTGCTGGCGGTCCTGTCTTGGGCAGCGGGGCTGCTGCTGGCAGTCCTGTCTTTGGCAGCGGGGCTGCTGGTGGTCATCTCCTGGGCAGCGGGGCTGCTGCTGGCGGTCCTGTCTTTGGCAGCAGGGCTGCTGGCGGTCGTCTCCTGGGCAGCGGGACTGCTGCTGGCGGTCCTGTCTTTGGCAGCGGGGCTGCTGGCGGTCGTCTCCTGGGCAGCGGGGCTGCTGGCGGTCTTGTCCGCTGTGCTGATCTTCCCAGACTTGCCGGTTTTACTGTGCCCCTTCCCCACCTTGGATGGTGTCGCAGCTGTCTCCACACTCCCAACTGTAACCCTGGGAGCGGCTTTGGTGGCTGATTTCTTTCCCCTCTCCCGCCGGGCACTGTCCAACTTTTTATGCTTGACAGGTGGGGGACTGTCCGTGCTGTGGCTCCTTGCCACACTGGCTGCTCTGCTGCCTGGTGCACTCCATAATCCGGTGACTACTGGCACCACTGGTCCTGCCGATGTTGTGGCTGAGGTGCTAGGTTGGGACCTGGAGAGTCGGGGTGGGGGAGGTGAGGGAAAGAGGTCAAGGCTGGCAAGGAAATGTTTTTTAGGAACACTGGGACGGGTAGCTGGAGGGGGTTTGGGAGTAGAGGAAGAGGTTGTGGTTGTAGGAGGTGTACGTTTGCTTACTTTGGGTAAAGGGCATGGGCTGAAGTCTGTCGTGAGGTGGATGGCTGTTGGGTGGGTGTGTGGCTGCGTTTGTGTACCTTGGGAGATGGCCTCACAGACACACTGGGAGAGGACACGGGATGTGTGAATGATAGTGGGGGTGGTGACTGCACATGAGCGGGGTGTGGTGGTATGTGTGCTGGTGATGGACGTAGTGGCTGAGGATGTAGTGCATGCAGGTGTGAGTGGAGACGAGACTGGGAAGGAGGAGGGAGACAAGGAGGAGGGGGACATAGTGGAGGCAGTGGATGTTGTTGTGTCTGCATATGTGTGATGCTTGCGTGAGTGCCTGTGGCATGTGTGGTGCTTATGTTTGCCAGAGCTTCTCTTGTGTGTTGAGGTGTATGCATGCTGGTCTGATGGTGTGCTTGGGATAGGCTGAGGTACAGGGGTGTGGGTCTGGGTGGAGGAAGTTGGAGGGGGGAGGCTAGAGACAGGGACGATGGCTGCCATCAGTGCTGAGGCCAGAGTCTGAAAAGCTCGCTGAAGGGCTGCCTGACCACAGTGAATGCCTTCCAGGTATGCATTGGTTTGTTGCAACTGCCTCTCAGCACCTTGGATGGCATTCAAAATGGTAGACTGCCGAACAGTGAGGGACCTGAGGAGGTCAATGGCCTCCTCACTGAGGGCAGCAGGGGTGACTGGGGCAGGGCCTGAGGTGCCTGAGGCAAAGATGATGCCCACCCTCCTGGTGAGCGGGCACGGGGCAAACGCTGAAGGGCTGCTGGGAGGGCAGTGCTGGTACGGGCGGTGGCGGCTGTACCTGTAGATGCGGGGGCACAGATGGGGCCGCCACCGCAAGGGAGCTCCCATCAGAGGAGGAGTCCATATCGCTGGTGTCAGCTCCTGTCCCCGCCGTGGAGCTCCCCTCGCCCTCTGTCCCACTGGTGAATTCGGAGTCCGTAGTGTCGCCCTCCAGGGCCATGTGGGATGCAGCTCCCTCCTGCTGCGGTGCCACTGCTCCTCCGCCTGATGATGCTAATGCACACAAGAACAGGGAGACCACAAAAAGGGGGGGGGAGACAGAAGAAAGACATGTTCAGTGCATGCAATACCGCTACCGTTGGCGGAACACGACAGACACAGAAGCCCCCTGCACTACACCGCGCACTTGGGGTCCACTATTCAATCCCTGGGACATGGCTTACAAGGCTATGGCCGATTTCTGCACACATGGATGTCACAGGAGCCTGACTAGGTGTAGTTGGCACTTTATACAGGTGGGGTGGGGTGCCACAGGGCTTGCCTGAAGAAGGGAACTTAACTACCAAACTCGCCCTGGCCTAGGGGAACCCACAGCCCACCTCCCCCACCCAGACACCTACAATGCACGCTGAATCAGCAGAATGAGAGTGTACTCACCCCCTTGTTGCTGCTGTGATGCCCTCAAGCGCCCATTCAACTCCGGGTACGCCACCGCCAGGATCCAGAACATCAGGGGGGGTCATGGTGCGACGGGCACCCCTCCCACGTTGGGAGGCCATCCCCAGCTGGGCCTCCGCCGTCTTCTTGCTCCAGTGGCGAATGTCCTCCCATCTTTTCCGGCAGTGATGTAGTGTGGTTGGTTTTACGTATCCTTTGCGCGTTAGCTTCAGGCTTTAGGCCTTTGTGCACTTTGCCCTGGATGTATTTTATTCATTTGCTGACAGCTTAGAGCCTCTGTGCACTTTGCTCAAAATGCTTTTTATTAGGCTTCGTACTGTTATTTTTCAAATAGCCAGTTCTACGGTTTTGTTTTTTATTCATATCACACTGTTTTGCCTACTTCAGCACTGGAGTTCTCCATAACACATTCACTCTGTGCTTCAGTCAAGGATACAGTCTGGTACATTGCCAATAGACGTGGTAGGAGTTTAGACTTGGCATTCCTGCGTAGGGACATTTTGTGATCACGCTGACATGTTAGTTATAAAATCACTTCCTTGTCCCAATACACGAAAGAGGGAGATTCCGACCAGGGAACCACAACTAAACGCTGACTGCCTCGTTGCAGATGCTGAACCAAGATCACAGACCTTTGCTCAGGTATGAGGGCTGATGTCTCCCTAGTGATACAGACAGGCAAGCTAGAAGCTTAACATGCTGTGCTCGAAATAGAACAAGCAGAGGGAGAGTAGAAACTTTTATACACAATGATCGCTTTGTTCTTATGTTTTACTCTCCTGGTAACTATTTCAATCCTACTGTGTTGTATGGTTCTGGTTATTGCGGCTCATGCCTTATTATCTAAAATACAGTCGTTTTATTAAATCATTATATAAAACTTATACTGTCTTTGTCATTTGTATATGAGATCATATTGTAAATGAGAGAGTTGGTTTGGATCTGAGTGACCACGACTTCCCTGAGAAGTTCCAAAGATGTCATGCGCTCGGCTGCCCAGTCATCTCTTCCCCGTGGGAGAAATGAGGCACTGCTAGTTAGCCGGAGCAAAAACCGGATTTAGGGTGACAGAGTTCCTTACACGTGGGTCAGACTCAGTCCCCCACACCGTTATCGATCCTGCTGCCTAGAAATCCAGTAGTCTCATTTAGGATAATGAGAGCCCAAGCGACATGGCGCCGCCAACGATTGGTCTGGCTCTAATATTTAGGTCCGACTGACTCTCTCGGTCTCATATATATTTTGACTCCTCGGTTCCGTAAGCGGAAACGTCCGTGGGGCTGAGGGTTTCCGCCACCACGGGATAGGTACATCCTGTTACTTAGTGGTTGGTTGTTCAAGCTTGAACTTTGAAAGGAAAAACCCTGTTATTGGTGTGCCTTCACTACCCAGGTGCTGTTTTTTTCTAGATGGCGAATCCAGTAGTGGTGCAAGTAGCGCTTAATATGCGACACCCGCTCACAGGACATCTGATAGCACATGGTCTGACGGTCCAGGGGGGTCCGGTCACTTTTGTGGTGGACGCCCATGCAGCCTATAGAACAGAACTTTTTTATTCTTGGGTCGTATTTCCAGCAGTTGATGGCGTACAAACACTTTTCACGAATACACTGTTGCGAATGTCCCTGGACAATACAGAGCTTATGCATACTTAGAGATACCTTTATCTTATCAAGAACACCATAATTGGCTTGATGGCGCCCTCCCACACACAGTAGCACAAGTTAGGTTAGGTCCACTGAGTAATGATGGTCCTACCTGGCCTTTATTGGCTACATATACACCTCATCCTGCGGCTGCTCAATTGACAGTGGTTGAAGTTCGTCGTTTATATACAGACTTAACGGCTACATATAGACGATTAGTTCAGTTTGTCATGCAGACACTAAATACAAACGCAGCGCATGCTGCTCCGGCGCACCCACAGGCGGTGGTTCCGGGTATCAATCCGGCAACTGTACACTCAGTTATGGGTAAGGTACCGGCTAAACGAGAGGAAACTCCATTTTGGCTGGCGCAAAAAATTAATACGCTGGAAGCAGTGTTTCCCCATACGGGACCTCAGGATAAACATAGAATATTGACGATGTGTTTGCCGTATGGGATGGTTCCTCCGGTGGACCTTTGTAATACCTGGGGCACGGTGTTTGCCGCGCTCTATACTACGGCACACGGTACACCGACATTAGCTAATTTACCAGAAGTGCTTAAACTAATTCAAGATGAATATGGGGCTGCCCCTGCCTTAGATTTGGGCATGCAGTTAATGGGCAATTTTGCCGCAGTTTCTTCTTTTATTTTGAGTAATCTCAAGGGAGAGGCAGTAGCACTAGCAGTGCGAATGCGTCTTCGGGACGTTCCGCAGATTAATCAGGAGCAGGAACTTCCGAGAATAATAGCAGAGACATATTCCAGTATTGGTCGCGATAGCCTAGGGGCTAGACCACAAAAACCCCAATTACAGGGTAAAAATAATAAAAGACAATGCTAAACAACAGCAACCTGAGGGTATTAAAAAGCGCTGGGAAAAGAAACAGCAAACACCTAAGAAAGATGGGGGACAGTCCCCGCAGAATAGGTATAATCTCAGGAATAGGGATAATTTGAAGACGCCTGATAGATATCAATATACTGATACACTCCAATCTCGTTCCTTTCAGGACTCCTCAGAGAAGAGAAGTGAGAGAGGTGGGCGGTCAGAGCGGAGAACGGAGTACGTGAAACCAAGACAGGATTCACAACACTCAACTGAGGTTTCTATTAAACAAGAAGAGAAACCGCTGCAACAAAAACAGCAATTTAAAAAGAAGAAAGTGGCAGCAGTCTCAGTTAGACATGCCGCTCAAGAAGAGAGTTCTCTTGACGAACAAGACATGGGCGTTGGCACTGTTAGACAGCGCGGCAGAGGTCACAATAGTTCACCGGAGTCTTCTAGAGCATCTGGAGGTGAAAGCAACTGATGACTTCATACAAGTCGAAACGGCAGATATGCGAGTCTCTGATCCTGATAGAGTATATAAAGTGACTCTGCGATTAGAAGGGGACATTGACCGCATTGTACACGCCATCTTTTGGGACCATGTGGTAAAATCATATGATGTTCTGCTGGCCGAACAGGATTGGCCACCTGACTTTGTTCGCGACTGTCCGGTTGGGGAGGAGGTTATTATACCTTCCTTCTCACCACTTGTTCCGAGAGAACTAGCGGAGTCCTATAGTAAAACATGGGCTCTAGCACAGGCTCCCGCCCTATATAGAAATAACGTGGGGTGGGATAGACAATCACCTTATCATGTAATTCCAATAAAGGGCGAACCTCAGCCGCAGTATCCTATCAAATTTGAGGCAAGGGCATCGGTTAGGAAAATTCTTACACAATTGGAGCACCAGGGTGTAATTGAGCCCTGTGTCTCGCCGATGAATAATCCTTTATTTCCGGTTGCTAAACTGGACCATTCATATAGGATAGTGGTGGATTACAGACATTTAAATGGTCATACACGCACATATGCAATACAGAATTCACATAGCGCAGCGCTTATGAATAATATAGTGCGTAAGAAATACAAAACAACGTTAGATATTTCGAATGGATTTTTCTGCCAAAATATAGCGCCCGAAAGTCGAGACTATACCAGTTTCAGTGCGTTTGGCTCTCAGAAAAAGTTTTGTCGTTTGCCTCAGGGGTATAAGAATAGCCCAGGACTGTTTTCGGCTCGTGTGACTGAAATGCTGCACGAGTTGGACCCTGAAGCGTTATCATATGTTGATGACATATATCTGACAGACGATGAGATTCTGCAACATCTAAGGCGTGTATCGCGCATTGTTGTGGGGTTTGCTGATATTGGCTATAAGTTTAATTTTAAGAAATCGAAGATTGCCTTCCTCAGCGTCATTTTCCTGGGATATGAGTTGTCGAGTGAGGGCAAGAGCTTAGCGCCACATTTTTGGGAGAAATGTGCTTTATTGCAGCCTCCTAATACGGTTCGGAAGCTCCAGTCATTGTTGGGGTTTCTGAATTTTGGCAGAACTTACATTCCTGATTATGCTACGCGTATAAAACCCTTATACTGGTTGATTCGTCCGAATTTTTAGAGTAGATTTTGGACGATTGAGTATACACACATACTACGACAGTTACAGACTGATCTCTTAGCAGTTAAACACTTACACACACGGGACAATAAGACACATTTAGTCATCAGGGTGATACCTGGGGCTGTTGGGTTTACATATGTCACCTTTAATGAGGGTGAGACAGTCCCGATTGCATACAAGTCCCACTTGTATTCTGCTGCCGAACAACGGTTTGCACAGGCTGAAAAAATACTCACTGCAGTACAGATGGGTGTGATTAAAGAAAGACCGCTTGCCCAGGGACAACGCATCGTTGTTGTTTCCCCGATTCCGGCCTTAGAGGCTGTTACAAAAGCGAGTGTTCCTAATTCGAAAGCTTTACACCCGCGATGGATTCAATGGGCTACGTCTTTGACAGCCACTGATGTAGATTACATATTTGACCCTAAACTGCAGACTCAAGAATTTCTTCAATATGAAATAGAGTACCCAGTCCCTGCTGGCACATTGCCTATTGACCAATATCAGGTGGTCATGTGTACCGATGGCTCTGCGCAACCAGCGGTTGGGACTAAACAGCAGTATTCTGCTGCATGTGCGGTGGTGAGCGGCACGATGGAGGGGGAAGTGTTCTGCCCCCGACATACTTATACTAAAACCTTGGGAGATTGCACGGCACAGCTGGCTGAGCTCAAAGCTCTATTGTTAGCGTTGGAGCACGCGGATCCGGCGATTTTAACCTTGCTGGTCTGTGACTCCTACTACTGTGTACAGTCTTTCAATGAATATCTACACTATTGGAAGATGAATGGGTTCAGAGATTCTAAAGGCAACACCATTAAACACAAATTGTTGTGGGGTAAGGGTGCGGATCTGAAGGAGACGCTTCCTAAGGTCCATGTTGTACATACACTTGGACACCAGCGCGTTGGAATACACGTTGCTGGGAATACTTTGGCTGATGAAGCCGCGAAATCAGCAGTGGCTCTCGCCACTGTGGCCGCAGTGACGCGTTCGAGTTCCAAACCAGACACAGAGATTTCGGCTGCCATAAAAGCTACGTCTGATGGCACGCCATTTCCTAAAGGATTTCCTTCTAAATATAGTTACTGCTTGAGTAGTGCGCTAAATGCTGTTGTTAATATTCCAGGCATTGGTGCACGTGAACTACCCAATAAAATTGAGAGACCTCGATTAATTTCTGCAGCACATGAGGGGGTGGCGTCTGCACATGCTGGTGTGGCTGCCACGATTTCACTTTTACAGGCTCGTTACTGGTGGCCTGGTCTCTATAAAGAGACAAAGCAATATGTCCTTTGTTGTGACGTTTGTCAACAGATTAAAGCTTCGTCGGCTAGACGCCCGCAGCAGACGCCCCTTCTGATTTCAAATAAACCTTTACAGTGTGTGTACTTGGATCATTGTGGTCCGCTGACACCAGATAGTGCATACAAATATATTTTGGTTGCTGTAGATTCGTGCTCCAGATTTGTGTGGGTCTGGACACAACGCTCGGCTGACGCTCGGACTGTTATTAAAGATTTGCGCATCTTTGTCGATACATTTGCAGTTGAGGCTTTTCATTCGGACCAGGGCCCTGCTTTTACCTCTAAGGCATTCAGGGACACCATGGCTTCATTGGGGGTCCAACTCCAATTCTCGTCTCCATTTCATCCTGAGGGAAATTCTGTCGTGGAGCGTTTAAATCGTGATTTAAAGCAATCCTTGACGGCCAGGGTTATAGGTACGGGTCGTAGTTGGCTAGCCCACCTATATGAAGTACAGAGAGCACTTAATAACTTGCCTAGACGGTCACTGGGGGGTCGTACTTCATATGAGTGCCTGTTTGGAACACGAATGTATGTTCCTGATCTAGATGGTCCTGGTGTGGAGGCAGCAGATACGCCCTTTGACATAAATGATCGTGTCACTGTTTTGCAGGATTTGCAACAATTCCATGAAGATAACTCTTCTGCAAGTGCTGCCTCCTCAGGAATTAAGGATGAGCCAGTAACACCTACTGGTTGGATACCCAGGATTGGGGATCTGGTGCGTGAAAAGGTCGCAGTAAAGAAAGAATTTGGTCCTTCTTACCGAGCACCTGTCCCTGTGTTAGGGGTTAGCGGCACGAGAACTGTGATTTTACCGCCGCTGCAAGGGGCCAAAGGAAATCGCTTTGTTTCCATTGATAATGTCAAGTTACAACATGTGGCCGATTCTGCACAGCAGACCAAGAGGGACACCCAGTAGTTCTGGAATCCCTCTCACTAGTGGGGAAGAAGTCCCGCTGCAGGTGATTTACACTGACGCTGTTTCCTCTCCGAGCTTGGGGAGGGTGGAAGATGATCTTGCGATTGTTCCACAGACGACGATTAATATGGAATCTTTTGATCAAGTTGCTGTACGTTCCACTGATGTTTCTGAACATGTGGTTTATAGCGTGCCTAGGCGAGAGCCACCATCTGCTTCTTTGTTCACAGTTGCTCCTTTTGCAAGAACTGCCTCTGGCTGCTTCAACGACACTGATGATGCAGTGTCCAGCTCCTCGTCCTTGATATCTTCAGTCCGAGGTCCACGTAAGCTGCTTTGTTGGCTTAAAGAAACATATTTTGTTTTTCCTTGGAACTATTTGTGGCTTTTTATGGCTGTAATTACTCTTTTTTTGTGGCTGGGATTTGTGGTTACTTTTTTTCTAGTAATACATGGTCATTTTCTTCCTGAACGATCTGACATTGAGCACGTGGAGACTGTGTTGAAACCACATTTTTCGTCTCATATGGTTCGAAGAGACTTGTCCAATGTAAACATTTCTACAATACCGATTCCGGATAGGATTGTGTGGGATAAAGTAATGTTTGTTATATATGGTCCCACTGAATTGATTCAAATACCGTATGTCCTCAAGTTATCAATGAATGATATTGTTATACCAGGCATTGTTTCTGATGATTGGGATGTGAAGACAGTAGATGCTATGCTGACAGATTTGCAATATTATACTGTCTATGACGATGAAGATGCTTACCAATTTAGAGATAATCATGGTGACATGTTTTGCTACAACTATTATGGACACCACTTTACTCATAAAGCTAGTAGCCCTAAGTCCATATTTAATTATGTGCAATGGAAACATTGCTCGACTCCCCCACAAGGGAGTTCGAAAACATATTATGATAAATTTGCATATTTTTCTGGGCATAATCAACGAAATGCTAGGTCTTACTATTTTAAAGTTACTCCGTATTCTAATAAGCAAATGTTATTGACCGATACTAAATTACTGTATTCAAATTTGTTTGTATCTAAACTTTCGGTCGAGGGGTATGAATACTGGTTTAAGACTGTTGACTTGAAAAGTGTTTGGGGTACGAAAAATTGGCAGATGCAAGGCAGGGACACATTATTTAGAGCATGTATTATCCCTGTGCTGATGATTTTCCTCAATGACACAGTACAACAGACTAGCTGTTTGGGCTTGGTGACAATTAGAGAGTTAAATTTGCCTAGTATACCTGTCCCTTCCAAATTAAACAACTGGCAGCACTATGTGAATGCTACTTTTAGTGAATTTACACATTGGGTCCAGAATGGTCCGCTTAACACTTCATCGATACATCCGGGCAGGTGGTTATTATGGCCTATAGACACTAATAAGTGTCATCAATGTTTTGTCACCTCTTCAGGGGGGTTCAGGACTAGTAGGGCAGACCCTCGTTACATTTCACCAGAACATGCTGATATTATAACTACATACAGCGTGGGGAAGCTTTGTCAGCAATGGTTGAAGTCATCCACGCTGGATGCAGTTAAGTCACATCTCACGTTACTGTGTAATGATACTGATTTACAAGATTTTTTGTCAGGTCCCAAGGTACCACGGAAGAAAAGGTTTTTATACGAAATTTATAATGAGATTTGGAAGCTTTCACAACAGGAGGCTGCAGCCCGGTTGAGGCAGATTGATCAGGAAAACCTGATGCAGACTTTGTATGTTGTTGATAATGGCATGCATACCCTTCCTGACCGTGTTTACACGATTAACAGCATTGTTTCCTCTGCTATTGACATTATTAAATCGGACATGTCTTCTTTATATCATGGGCAGAGTCAGACGCGGTCCATCATGCAGCTGGGTTGGACTCTTCAGACCTTGAAGGCAGGTCGCGTTCCATGGCAGCACATTTGTGCCAGAGAGATCTTTGTCTCCTTTAATTTGACTCGTCAACAACAGCTGATGGCCAAAAAGGAAGCAACATATGTTATGTTGAATATTGAGAAATTGGAGAAACTGCCTTTCACGGTGGCTGAGATTCCGTCAGCTGAGTGGTTGATTCATGGGGTTATTAATCTGCCTATCTCCACTCTGCAATTTACTTCTTGTTTGAAGCACATTCCGGTGGGTAGATATGAACTATTGGGAGACAGTTACATACACGAGATGTGGGAGCTTCTCTTTCAATACAGATGTGTTAATGGTTTGAGGGAGGTTTTTCTTAGCGGTAGTGAATGCGAAACTTCTGTCAGCCATTCTATGGTTTGTAAACAGCTGTCCTTGCACGGAGCGTGTAACGCTTCGATTGCTAACTTAGCTTGTTATCTGAAGGGAGTTCCAGTCCCGGTTATTAAAAACACTTTCCAGGTGCTTTCTAACGGCAGTTACATTGTTCTTAACAGCGAACGCTGCTGTGGCATGCGTGCCGGAATAGTTTACGTTGTTGTTGTCAACAAGGCCGTTACGTGCTGCGGGAATGTGTTGTTTCCCCCCACTCAAATTAGGGAGGTAGCGGACATCTGGCCTCATATTGCTACTTCCAAGGTTAATTTCAACAAGTTGAGTCGGCTAAAAGCTTTATTGTTTCAAAAGCATGTGGCCCTTACATCTGCTAGCGAGACCTACGCACTTCAGGTGGCAAGGTCATCGGCGGAGATACAGTCCCTTTTGAATACTAACTTTCCAAGTCACTTTGGTGAACTTGTGGGACGTATATTTAATGCATCCAGCACTGCTGGTATTGCACATTTTTTCAAAGCCGTTGGTGTTGGTTTTGCTCACACCTTCTCTTCCATATTCGGTTTGATACCTTCGGCTATACACTCTATTTTCAGAAGCATTTTTTGGGGTTTCCCGATTACTTTGGCTTTATTGGCTGGAGTCTTGCTGTTGTTGCTATTTTTTCACAATGGCTGTCCCGCCACGACAAGATCCTATATTGCTGCTCCCGTCAGCGCAGCTGTGTCGTGAACGCATGATGCAGCATTTTGGAGCAACACTCCTGGGCCATTTGGAGTGTGACTGGTCTCTGTCATTCAGACCGGTTTTGGATTGTGTGCAACCCGTGTTTTGGTGCCTTTGGTGCTCGTTTGAACATGCACTGGCTCTCTGTCTCTCACTGCGGCGCCCTCCAGTGGTCGATCCTGATCTGTTGATGTTCCCTATTAGGGCTCATTCCCAGACTTGTGCACTACGGTTGCGTTTGCTTCGTGAGGCAGTTTATGAGATTCCCTTATGGAGGAAGATGGTTTTGTCTCATTCATAGGCCCTGCACGGGGTGCCGCCCTGAATGGTTTTGGGGCTTTGGAACACACCTGCTCCATGGTACTTTCTGTTTAACAATTGGATTTTTTTCCTCTCCTGCAAAATTGACATTATATTGAATTTGGCTTTATTGTCACATGTTTTCTAAATTTATGACTTTGTTGTCTTCTGACCTTGTCGAAATATGTATATAATTTTAGGTATTCTTTATATCTGGGGCATATTTTTATATTGTTGGAACCACTTGCTACCGACAAGGGGAGGGTGTAGTGTGGTTGGTTTTACGAATCCTTTGCGTTAGCTTCAGGCTTTAGGCCTTTGTGCACTTTGCCCTGGATGTATTTTATTCATTTGCTGGCAGCTTAGAGCCTCTGTGCACTTTGCTGTAAATGCTTTTTATTAGGCTTCGTACTGTTATTTTTCAAACAACCAGTTCTACGTTTTTGTTTTTTATTCATATCACACTGTTTTGCCTACTTCAGCACTGGAGTTCTCCATAACACATTCACTCTGTGCTTCAGTCAAGGATACAGTCTGGTACATTGCCAATAGACGTGGTAGGAGTTTAGACTTGGCATTCCTGCTTAGGGACATTTTGTGATCACGCTGACATGTTAGTTATAAAATCAATTCCTTGTCCCAATACACGCAAGAGGGAGCTTCCGACCAGGGAACCACAACTAGACGCTGACTGCCTCGTTGCAGATGCTGAACCAAGATCACAGGCCTTTGCTCAGGTATGAGGGCTGATGTCTCCCCAGTGATACAGACAGGCAAGCTAGAAGCTTAACATGCTGTGCTCGAAATAGAACAAGCAGAGGGAGAGTAGAAACTATTATACACGATGATCGCTTTGTTCTTATGTTTTACTCTCCTGGTAACTATTTCAATCCTACTGTGTTGTATGGTTCTGGTTATTGCGGCTCATGCCTTATTATCTAAAATACAGTCCTTTTATTAAATCATTATATAAAACTTATACTGTCTTTGTCATTTGTATATGAGATCATATTGTAAATGAGAGAGTTGGTTTGGATCTGAGTGACCACGACTTCCCTGAGAAGTTCCAAAGATGTCATGCGCTCGGCTGCCCAATCATCTCTTCCCCGTGGGAGAAATGAGGCACTGCTAGTTAGCCGGAGCAAAAACCGGATTTAGGGTGACAGAGTTCCTTACACGTGGGTCAGACTCAGTCCCCCACACCGTTATCGATCCTGCTGCCTAGAAATCCAGTAGTCTCATTTAGGATAATGAAAGCCCACGCGACAGTGGGTGCTCCGTCTGTGGTAGACCCCCAGGGACCGAACTTCCTTGGCGATGGCACTCCAGATGTCCCTCTTCTGGTGGGCGCTGACCTACAGGAATTGTACAGGGGAAAAAGAGAAGAAATTACCAACTGCACCGTCACTGTCATTGGCCCGCATCCCTACCCTTGCCATGACGCACATGCACTCACCGTCGTTTCATGCACGCCTCATTCTCACCCCACCCTATCTTTCATCCACCCCACTCCACACAGGCATTGCCCATACAGCATGCTCACAGTGTACTTACCTGTTTGTCTGGAGGACCATAGAGTATTGTGTACTGGGGAAGGACCCCAACCACGAGTTTCTCCAACTCCTCCGTGCTGAAGGCAGGGGCCCTTTCCCCAGACACACGAGCCATTGCCTCTTCCAGACTGAGGTCACAGCAGTACTTGCAGTGTAGGTCCTCTCCTGTCGAAGATCAGGTATTGAGTGATTGAACAGAGAGAAAATGGTGGTCACGTCCGCGGCTGTGCGTACCGTCACCGCCGGCGTACATCGTCATTGGCTCCTGGGACCCATAGGGTCCAATGTTAACCAATGCACAATTGCGCTGCGGTCTTCGACCGCCTACTGCGACGGTGTACAATGCCAGCGCAGTTACCTCATATCCCCTTGTCCCACCTTACAGGTCAGGCAGCCGCCATTTCAGGGGCCCACATGGCATTATTTTTCACTGCGTCACACATACCTAGCCCTTGCCTAAATACTCATACAGGCAAATTTCGATTTATTAATATTTTCGGAGTAAGCTGTGTTTACGTACCTCAGAGTTGGTTGACTCTGTGCTCGCTGTTCTCCTCCATAGGCACCGTCCGCTGGGGCATGTGAGGAGATGGCGGCATCCTCTAGTGTACAGACCGCTGGTGGACCTGTCGACAATGGAGGAAAGACATGTGATCATCACCTACAGGCTTGATCGTGCCACAATCCAGGAACTGTGTGCCCAGTTGGAGCCAGACCTGATGTCAGCTATCCGCCATCCCACAGGAATCCCCCCTCAAGTGCAGGTGCTGTCAGTACTCCATTTCCTAGCAAGTTGGTCTTTTCAATCAACAGTTGCCATAGCATGAGGGATGTCCCAGCCTGTTTTTCAGCGTGTTGTCCAGAGTGTTGTCTGCCCTGCTGAAACACTTGCGCAGCTATATCGTTTTCCCTCAGGTGGAGGATTTGCCTACAGTGAAAGGTGATTTCTATGCCCTGGGACATATCCCCAACATCATAGGTGCCATTGATCGGACACATGTGGCCTTGGTACCCCCCCGCATGAGTGAACAGGTGTACAGAAACCGAAAGAGTTACCATTCCATGAATGTGCAGATGGTGTGTTTGGCAGACCAGTACATCTCCCATGTTAATGCAAAATTCCCTGGCTCAGTGCATGACGCTTACATCCTGCGGAATAGCAGCATCCCTTATGTGATCGGGCAACTACAGAGGCACCGGGTGTGGCTATTAGGTGAGGACATGGACCCAATACAGTGTGACTAGGTGTCTGGGGATGTCCCTAAGAGTCAGTGTGTGTCTAACATATGTCCCTCGCCATTTGCAGGTGACTCTGGTTACCCCAACGTGTTATGGCTACTGACCCCAGTGAGGAATCCCAGGACAAGGGCAGAGGAACGCAACAATGAGGCACATGGGCGAACTAGGAGGATTATAGAGTGGACCTTCGGCCTCCTGAAGGCCAGGTTCCGGTGACTCCATATGACAGGTGGTTCCCTATTCTACTCACCAAAGAAGGTATGCCAGATCATCGTGGCCTGCTGTATGCTTCACAACTTGGCTTTGTGACGACAGGTGCCTTTTCTGCAGGAGGATGGTCCAGATGGAGATGTTGTGGCAGCTGTGGAGCCTGTGGACAGTGAAGACGAGGAAGCAGAAGAAGAGGACATCGACAACAGGAACACGGTGATCCTGCAATACTTCCAGTGAGACACAGGTAAGAAGACAACACTGCCTGCTACATCTAATTTAAATCCAATACCTCTCTACTGTCTGTCATTTTCACCCAGTGTATGGTCACTGAGTTTTCACTTTCCCTTGCGATTTCACAGATGTGGGTCCCACTGTGTGGAATCTGCTTTGTTTCCTCATGGACTAGAGCTGTGTGACATAGGTATGTTGACATTACATTTGAAAGAGCATTTTGGCACTGTAATTGCTAATACACTATTTCGAAATCACAGACAGACTCCAGATTGTTTTGTGCTTTAAGGGAGTTTATTTAAGTGCTCAATATTGGAGGGGGTTTTAAAATGGTGAGGGGTGATGGTGGAGGAATGTCCATGGCAGAGTCCAGTCTATTAGTCTCACAGGTGCATTGTCCAAAGGGGCATAGGAAGTGGAGCTGGGGCTGTTTAAGGATGGACAGGGTGACAAGGTGGGACAAATGGATGACAATCAGGGTGGTCTCATTTCTTGGCGGGGGTCTTGGCATTGTTCTCTGTCTTTGTCCTGGATCTCAGGGACCGTTTGCAGGGTGGTCCTCCCTCTGCAGGGGGTGGGGTGCTGGTGTGGTGGTCATGTGGCAGTGCCTCCTGTCCACTAGCACCAGCAGAGGTGGTGGGCAGTTCATCGTCCAGGCTAGTGTCAGGGGCCCCTTGTTGTGCCACAGTGTCCCTCCTGGTGTTCACGAGTTCCTTCAGCACCCCTACAATGGTGCCCAGGGTGGAATTGATGGATTTGAGTTCCTCCCTGAAGCCCAAATACTGTTCCTCCTGCAGCCGCTGGGTCTCCTGAAACTTGGCCAGTACCGTTGCCATTGTCTCCTGGGAATGGTGGTAGGCTCCCATGATGTTGGAGAGGGCCTCGTGGGGAATGGGTTCCCTGGGCCTGTCCTCCCCCTGTCGCACAGCAGCCCTCCCAGTTCCCCTGTGTTCCTAGGCCTCTGTCCCCTAAAGCGTGTGCCCACTGCCACTGCCCCCAGGTCCCTGTTGTTGTTGGGGTGGTGGGTTAGCCTGGGTTCCCTGTAGTGGTGGACACACTGCTGATTGACGTGTCCTGGGGACAGAGGTATGGGCCCGCTGGGTGGGTGCTGTGCTGGTGTTTCCAGAGGGGGGAAGCCCTGTAGTGGCTTGTGCCAGTGTGAGGGGAACCGACTGTCCCGAGGTCCCAGATGGGCCGGGCTGGTCGTCTAGATCCAGTTGGACAGAGTTGCTGTCATCAGTGTGGGCCTCTTCTGTGGGTGGAGAGGACATGTCTGGACCCTCCTGTCAGGTGACGTTGGGTAGGGTTCCTGCAGGGGTGTAAAAGCATGATTATTGCATCTGTGTGTACCATGGTGTGCAATGGGTGGGTGACCGTGTACCCCACTGCTTGCATTCCTGTGTAGGACCTTGTGTGATGATGGTTTAGGGGGGTGTATGGGTATGTGCAGTGGCCATGCTTTGGTGATGGGTGTCCATGTTTTGGTGTTGCATGCAGGGCTTGGTGTTGGGATGGGTGGTTTGTGATATTGGGACATGTGTGAGGAGTAGGAGTGATGGGGGTGAGGGCGAGGGTGGGGGTATGTGATAGCATGCAGGTAGGGTGGGGGATGAAGTAGTGAAAGATTTGACTTACCAGAGTCCATTCCTCCATCTACTCCTGCGAGGCCCTCAGGATGCAGAATAGCCAAGACCTGCTCCTCCCATGTTGATGGTTGTGGGGGAGGAGGTGGGGGTCCGCCGCCAGTCCTCTGTACCGCAATGTGGTGTCTGGAGACCACGGAATGCACCTTCCCCCGTAGGTCGTTCCACCTCTTCCTGATGTCATCCCTATTTCTTGGGTGCTGTCCCACTGCGTTGATCCTGTCCACAATTCTTCGCCATAGCTCCATCTTCCTAGCTATGGAGGTGTGCTGCACCTGTGATCCGAATAGCTGTGGCTCTACCCGGATGATTTCCTCCACCATGACCCTGAGCTCCTCCTCAGAGAACCTGGGGTGTCTTTGCCGTGCCATGGGGTGGTGTGGGTGATGTGTGGGGTGGTGTGTGTTGTGATGTGTGGGGTGATATTTAGTGGTGTGTTGTGTGAGGTGCGTGGATGTTATGTGGGTGATGGTGTTGAGTGCCTATGGATGCTCATTTGTAGATGGTGGTGTCTCTCTCTGGCCTTCAGTCGCGATTGTTATCGTAGGGGTTTGTGGGTGATGTGGGTGTGTGTTTAATATTGTATTGGGTGTGTGGGAGTGGTGTGTGTATTAGGTGTGTGTATTTGGAATTGTCCAATGTGGTAGTGTTTTGTAAATGTGTGTGTATTTTGAGCGCGGCGGTGTGTACCGCCAATGGAATACCGCGGTTGAAAGACCACTGCGTGGATTCGTGGGTCGTGATAGTGTGGCCGTATTCCTGTTGGCATTATGGTGGAGGATTTCTTATCGCCAGTTTATTACTGACCTTTGGTGTGGCGGACTTGTGTGGGTGTCTAGATTTTGGCGGATTCCGGCCTTTGGGTCATAATGACCGTGGCGGAATTCTGCGGCCGCAGCGGTGTGTTGGCGGTCTTCTGCACGGCGGTAAGCGGCTTTTACCCCCAATGTTGTAATGACGACCTATATCTGTTATAACTGAATTTTTGCCCCCTATTTCAAAACCCATGAAGAAAACAAATGCAACTTGTCTTGACTAATTTGAAGACAGATGGGATGGTTGCGTGTATTGATCAGGCCACAGGCACCATCTCAGGTTCCGCATGGCATGGTGGCTCTTTCACTAGATAAAGTACTGTTTATCAAGAAATCAAATCCCAAAATTCTGCTGAAGAGCAGTAGAACTCCGTTCAAAGTACAGTTGGAAGACATCACTCAACTTTGTACCAATTACACAAAAAGATCACAGTTAAACAGATTTTCATCTTGGGGGAAACAGTATATGCTAAGAGGTATCATATTTACCATTCTAACTCCAACCCAACAAACATTTGTGAATTGCATTTTACTATTCTAACTCCAGTCCCACAATCCTTGGTGAAACTCATTCGTGGGGAGGCAGAGTGGTCAGATTTACTGCTCTAACTCCAATCCTACTAACAGTGGGGAAAGTACATATACTTGGTGGCAGGGATCAGATTTAGTATTATACCTCCAAACCCACAAACACAGGGTAAGGATTGTACTATTTTATATCGACACCAACAATATCTTGGCATGGCATACTAATATCAAGGACAGACTAAATGATCTACTTGCTACGTACCTCATTCCTACTATGGTATGGTATGTACGGTTACTATGGTATGTAGGGTGACTACCTAGCCTCAAATAACCCCATTGGCCATGCCCTAATGTGGACATTTACCACGTGGTCTGGCAGTGCTTACCATCAAATCATGAATATTCTCACCCGTGTGCTGGGATCCACCATTAACGTTTCGGCAAAACAGGAATTAGATGGAATTCCTAATAAAGTTGGGGTACAGTCGTGGGGATTGTTGCCTGATGGGGATGGCCACCATTGTGGCCAAAAGAGACATCTTTTGCATGTGGTGAGCCACCACCCTGCCCACTCCCCCTATGTGGTGCGCTGGAATGGACTGTTGGGCCAAGCTTGAGGAGCCCATCTACGCAGCTAGCGGTTGTCTGCGGAAATATGTCAGGATCTGGGGTAAATGGCTTGAACACTACAGACTGGGTTTAAGAGATCTACTAAGTTAAGTGGAACAGCTAATGTGCATGCCCACACTGATAGCAGATTTGAATGGTGCTTTGTTTTGTTTTGTTTTGTTTTGCTCTGTTTTATTGATTCTATGCAAAATCCATAAAATTGTTTAGTAAACAAATATTGAAGACAGACTATCTCGGGACCATACATCGACAGGTAAATTCATAAAGGCAAAGTATAGATTAACTTCACCTCCATGTACCTTGAAGATATATCTACCACATAGGTATATAGATGTGGAGTTATGTATAGAAAATCTAGACTCACTTACCTGTTGATATTTTATTTTCAGTATTCTGTTCTTATATCGGGGACAGAATATCAAAGGACAAAATATCGAAATATAAGTGCATAAAGGGAAGTATAGGTTTATTATTCCTAACTGAGCTCTGTGTACCTTGAAAATATATGTACAGCGTTGGTACATGGATGTGGAGTTAGGTATACCGAATCTAGACTCATTTACCTGTTGATATTCTGTCCACAATAATCTGTCCCATTGATATTGTTGATTTAGTATTCTGGGGGCACGCCAGAGGGTAGTGGATTTGAAATATAACAAAATATAAAATATAAACCAGAATTATATTTTTTTTTATAAACTTTATTTTGCTGGCTTTTCGATGAAATCAATACACAGTCATATGCAATATTGAGGCATGTGGTACAGGTATCACATTTCACATTGTGTAGAGGTGAGTCGCACATATATAGAAATCCGCTGTTTATTAATTGTACCCTTGGCTATATCAGCCTTTATACAAGTGCTGTACCCCTGTTACCCCTGTGTAGGTGTATTCACTGTTCTAAAATATGCAGTGTACTTCCTTATGTGGCTCATTAGGCAAGGCGGGAGTCTGTCGCAGATGGTGGTCGAGCTCGTGGTAGCATGTGGCATTTTTGCATCTACTAGTGTATTCCCACCTCCCAGGTGGGAGCTGTCTGCTTAGGCCAGTCTCATCCCACTGTGTTCATAGGTTATTCAGGATCGAAGCCATTAACATAATCAAACCATACAACAATTTAGAACAAAACAAACAAATAGCCTGTCTACGGTCCCTCTCTCCCCATGGGTAATTAGGATGTATGAATCAATAGTGCTACCGCTGCTGCCCGGCCATCCTCACGTATTTCTTACAGGGTTGCGTGTCAGTCAGCAGTAGGGCTAGGAGGGAACCTGCACGTCTACAGTATAGTGCCCAGACGTCCGGAGTATCTCTGAGGGGCCACTCCTACTCATCCCCCTATAGGCTTAGCACAGAGTCATCTGTGCCGCTCTCAGTGTCTGACAACGCTCCCATGGCCCCATCTTCCCAGGCATTCATAACCTCAGCCCATAATGGTGCTAATGGTTTGCGCCGCATTCCTCTACTCTTATCTCTCTTTAATACGGTGACCTCTGCCCTTCCCCATCTCGTAACATCTCGTGTCCAGTCTTGTATGCAAGGGCCCTCAGCACTTTTCCACGACATGGAGATTCTGCGTTTGGCCAAGGTCAGTGCCAGGTCTATAGAGCCATTACCGGCTTTCTTGGGGCGTGGTCGGCCAAAGAGTCCTAGAAGACATGTTTCCATGTTGGTGTCTAAATGTCGGTGCAGTGTATTATTAAGTCGACAGATGACCTCTCCCCAGAATGGCCGCAACCGTGGGCATTCCCATGTCATATGTCCAAATCTTACATTCAGTAGGTGACATCGCAGACATCCTATTGCAGCCCCTTTGTAGATGAGTGACAGTCGTCGTGGGGTGAAGTAGGTCCTGTGTGTATAATTGTACTGAATGTATTTAAGTCGGGTATTTCTGGAGACCAGAGGTGCATATGCAAGGACTTTTCCCCAGTCATCATCAGTAAGTTGTCTTCCCAAGTACCCTTCCCATCTGCCTCGTAGGTTATCCATCGGGTTCTATACCGTCGTCAGCAGTGACCTGTATAGCCAGGAGACTGGGTGAGAGCCTCCCCCGATAGAGAGCATGGTCTGCAACACCCCATGCGTGTGAGGCTCACCGTCCACACCAGGCCACAGTGCCCGTACAGCGCCCAGTATTTCCCGGTGAGTCAAGAACTGACCCAGAGGAAACCCAGTTTGCTCCACCAGGTCTGCAAACAGAGTTAGCGATCCCTGACAGTACAGTGCCCCGAGTGTAGTCAGGTCAGCCGCCGTCCAGGATCGTAGCCGTCCCTGTGTAAAGCTAGTGAGGGGATCTCTGCCAGGCAGTCGCACCAGAGGAATAAGCGGGGCATAGGGTATCATCGTTTGTGTTCTCCGGAGGGCCCTTCGCCAATTAGCAAGGGCCGCCCGTAGTAACACACCTCTTTTAATATTGCGTGTTGCAGGTAGGAGCAGTCCCGCTACCAACCTGGTGTCTCTGGGTGTCTCCAAGTTCTCTGTTCCCACTCCTTTAAGCCATCTTGTCGGCCATTGCAGCTGGGCAGCCAAAAAGTAAAATTCAAAGTCCGGGACCCCTAGCCCTCCCGCGTTTTTGTGCAATCTTAAGGTGTTCAGTGCCACTCATTGGCGGCCACCATCCCAGAGCAGGTCTCGAAGCAGCGTGTCAAGCTGCCGAAACCAGGAGGGGGAAAGGGTGATAGGTAGATTGACAAAATAGTATAGCAATCTAGGTAGGGCCACCATCTTAATAAGAGTCACTCGTGCCATGAACGGTAGTCGTAGTGAGCGCCAGAAGGCAACACTCGTCCGTAAGGCCCTGATCGCTGGGCCCAGGTTGCCCTCCCGAAGGTCCAGGGAGTCATGGTACACCTGAATTCCCAGGTAGCGGAAGGTACGCGGGGACCAAGCCACCCCCTCTGGGCATGAAGAGGGTCTGCTCGATCCGTACACTACAGGGAAAACATGGGTCTTATGTTTGTTGATGCGGAGGCCCGAGCAAGCTCCCAAGTCCTCCAATAGTTGGAACACTCGAGGCAGAGATCGTGAGCCCTCACGAAGATAGATAACGAGATCATCTGCGTACAGGGACACCACATGAAAGGCACCCTGGCGGTGGAGACCCCACTCCGAGGCTCTGTCCCTGAGCCTTGCCGCAAGCGGTTCTATGGCAATGGCAAACAGCAGGGTGGATAGCGGGCAGCCCTGATGGGTGACCCTGTGTATATCGTAGCTATCGAAATCGTTCTGCCCGATTTAACTCTGGCAGTGGGCTTTGTGTATAATAGTCAGACCTATGCCCTCCAGTTCTCACCCAATCCGAGACGTGCCATTGTGGCGTCTAGGAAGTCCCAGCTGATGGTATCAAAGGCCTTTTCAAAGTCCACCGACACAACCATTTCTGTTGGGAGTGGGGAAGACGAATCGTCATATATCAGAGTGTATAGCCGTCGCAGATTATGAGAGGTGCTGCGGGCCGAGATGAATCCATTTTGGTCTCGGTGGATAAGAGCAGTCATATGTGGTAATAGCCGCGCCGCTAAATTTTTGCTGAGAATTTTAAAATCCGTGTTTAGCATGGACAGGGGTCGAAAGTCCGTAACCCGTCGGTCAGGTTGTTTAGTCTTGGGCAAAGGGATCACTGTGGCCTCTCTAGTGGATGATGGCAGTAGTTTGGTCTCAAACGCTTCAGCGTATACCTCCGCCAGTCTAGGGGCGAGAATGTTGCATCCCAATCTGTAGAACTCTGGGGGCAGACCATCTGCGCCCGGGGTTTTGCCCGTCGCCAGAGACTTAATTGCTTCCCTGATTTCCCCTATTGTGATCCGATCCCCCAGTTTCTCAGCGTCCTCATCAGAGAGGACGTGTCTAGTTAGAGCCGTCAAAAAGTCTTCTCGCAGGCGGACGGAGTCTACTGGCATATGAGTGTAGAGAGATTGATAATAGTCTCTGAACTCTGAGTTAATCTGGGAGGGGACATATATTACCTCACCCATCTTGTTGACCAGGCGGGTGATCTGATCACCTCTGCCGTCTGGGCGGATAAGCCACGCCAATAGCCTCCCCGCTTTACCGCCTTCGTCGTGAGTTTTAGTCAGGTATGTCTGAAAGTCATGGCATCTAAGACGTTCCAGTGCCGTTGCATATGTCCCCCGCAGCTTGAGTAGGCTGTCGTGTGCGTCAGGTGACTCGACTAGGTTGTTGTCAGCGTGATGTAAGTCGTCCTCCAACTGCGTGATGTCTCGTTCGAGTGTACGACGAATACCCACAGATTGTCCCAGGCAGTGGCTTTAAGGGCTTCCCATTCAATCCCCCTACTCCTCGTCGACCCTGAATTCTTCGTCCAGTAATTTGTCATTTGAGTGAGTAACTCCGTGCGGAAGAGCTCGTCCTCCAGTGCTGTCACATTCAGGCGCCAAGTCGGAATAGGCTGTCTGGCTTCTATGACGGACAGGTGGATCAGAGCTGGGCTGTGGTCTGAAACAGTCTAACCTAGATATTCGGAATATTGTACCAGTCCACTAAGGGGAGTCGAGCAGAGCAGTCTATCTATCCTGGTATGTATGTACGCCCCTCTCGCGTATGCTTAGTATGTGGTGGCAAATAGTTGCCCCCGCCAGCGTCTACGTAAGCGGTCTGACTCCATCTGTGTGAGATGTGACTCTTGTAACATGGCAATCTGCACTCCCCTACGCTTCATGTATTCAAGAATTTTGTGCCTTTTAGTCAAGGAACCCATACCCCTAATGTTCCAGGACACTATTTTAACTATCGTCTGCATCATGGTCTTGCCCACACGTGAGCCCCCTAGGGGTTATGTGTCTTCCCTTTCCAAGTCTGGTCAGTGACAGCCGCTGCAGCACAACACGTTTGTCGGAGGAATCACAGGCAAACATAGACAAATTCAACATTTTAAAGATTTCCCAACACCCAACCCCAAGAGCAGGCCAACAACCGCTTCCCACCCAAACCCAGACAATTGATATCTGAACAGTTACTGTGGTCATCTAACTGGACTTCCGGCAGATGATGTGGGGCAGACAGAAAGCACTGGCCTGATCCGTTGGTGTCCTTGCCGGCCTACCTCTCCCTTGGTAAGAAACAGGGAGGCCAGGGGGTATGGGCCCCCCGAGATCAAATGATGTCCTCTGAAGACTGGGGTGTCACGTGTGGGGGAGCCTCCACCCCACTGATTCGGGATTCCGTGTCTGTGGATTCTCCTTCGTTTTGCGACACTGGCTCCGATCCCTGACCCTCCTCAGAGCTTCTCGTTTCAGTCAGGGAGGCCGCGGCCCGCAACGCCGTCCCTCTGCCCTGGCGCACCTGTTGGGTCGTTGGTTTTGTCACTGGGCGGTCCTGCAGCAAGTTTCGGGTATGCCTTTGTTTAACCCGGCGTCGTGGCTGTTCAGGAGCTACTGGCTTAGCAACAGCTCGTTCTTTGTGATAAGATTCAAGCCAGGACCAGACATCATCCGGTCCGTGGAAGAAATGTACGACTCCATCCAACATGACTTTCAGCTTAGAGGTAAACAGTAGCGAATATCGGATACCTTCCTCGCGTAGAGCGCGTTTCACCTCCAGGAAAGTGGCCCTTCGAGACTGGACCGCTAGTGTAAAGTCTGGTAAGAAGGTGGCTTTTTCCCCATCAACCTGGAAGGGGCTCTTCTCGCGAGCCAGCTGGAGCAGCAGGTCCCGGTCTCGATAGTGTAGGAGTTTCGCCACTATGGGTCTGGGCGGTCGACCTGGTTCAGGTCTCCGGGCTGGGACACGGTGGGCTCTCTCCAGCGCAAAGAAGGGTGTGAGGGGTCTGTCATCCATAAGAGTGCGGAACTAGGTCTCCAGATAGGTCACTGCGTCTGAGCCCTCCACTCCTTCCGGCATTCCGATTATCCGTATGTTGTTTCGTCGGCTACGGCCCTCCGCGTCCTCCGCTCGTCTCTCCAGGACTTGCACTCGAGCAGATAGCCCCACGACCTGGGCCTGGAGGGTTTTGTGTGCAGGCCACAGCTCCTCCAAGGAAGTCTCTGTGGCAGCCACCCTATCCACCAGCTTGCGATGGTCCGCCTGCAAATGACTGAGCTCAGAGGAGACCTTCCCTATCTCCTGACTAAGGGTCAACTTAGTATCTTCAATCGCTCCCAGGATCTTATTTAGAGTGTCCTGTAACGTATTGGGCGTCGCCTCGTCCTCCGGTGTTCCGCTAGGTAGCAGTCGTTCAAGCCCTTTCTCCGCCGGTTCTTGGGCTCGATGTTTGATCTTCCCAATTGCAGCTGGTGCACAAAGTGGACGTAGGCCGACTCTCGTCTGGGTCTGAGGAAGGAGGAGGCCGTCGGAGCCCCACCGCTCTGGGTATCAGCAGATCCCCACCTTTATATATCTCCGCCGATCAGGGATGCCCCCGGGGGTAGGCCCGCTCTCAAGATACACGTAATCACCACTCTCTTAGCTGTCCTGGGGCCCTTAAATCAATTTCAGTTTGCCAGTGTGCCAGTTTGCGGCTTCAAAGCCCCTGAGTTAGCGCCACTCGTTCTGCACTCTAGGGACGGGGAAAATAGGAGGTGCCCACTTGTGAAAGACTGTGCCCCTCGATTGCCGGTACACCTACCAGGTGGGTGCATCCCCGCCGTCACTCCGTGTAAGGCGGTATGCCACCGGTATCTTCCCAGGAGTTCTGTGAAGAGGAGCGGCAGGCCTACGGTGGTGCGCCACACCGCGCCTGGCTGATTCAATATTCCAGCTACCTCTTCGAGGTGTTTGAGGTGCCCCAGGTGCCGCCCCTCGTAGTCAGGGCCTCCCTCGTCAGTGCCCCCGGACATGGGGGAGTGTGCCCGGGACTCACGCTTCGATAGGGGCCTCCCACATTGAACCGTGCCCAAGCGCCGCTGTATGGTCGGTCCTCTGTGCTCCCAAGTCACCAAAGGGGCTCCCTCTGCAGAGTCCACCCTCCTCCGGCTGTGGCGCCTCAGGAGGCGCCCTCAGCATCCTTCAGCTCACAGCTAGGCCCCAGGCGTCGGTGGATGTTCATGGTTCCAATTTCAATGTCCAAAGAGGGGTCATATCCCATAGTCCTCAGCCTTGTTTCGCGGAGGGAAGGAGATCGCGGGTGTCGGCAGCGGCCCCTCCACCAGCCCAGCCGCACCGATGCGCCGCACAAGCAGGCCGCAAACCTCCACCGGGGCCGTCAAGGGCGTCGGCACCGCCGTCCGCCCGGGCCGCGCCACTGCGGCCTCGCCACAGGTCTTTCGGCCCCCCAGCCTCAGTGGCTCCGCTCCGTGCCGTGAGTGGGGCAGTGCTTACCCCAGCCTTCATGTGGTTGCTGGTCTTCCGTGGGGCTGGGGTCCGGCCGGCTCTGCCCTATCGGTCGTCCGCAGCCCCTGCAGGTCGAACGGTCGCTGAGGCGTTCCGGCCGTACGGCCCGTATCTGCTTTTGTTGGGGGCCCCCAGAGCTTGGGGTCCGCTCATTCAGCTCTACTCGCCCCAGGGGGAATCCCCATCCGCTCAGGAGAACTCAGGGGTCCCCTCAGCCTCCGATGGCGACAGGATAAATTTGGGCCTCCTCGGAGCTCCGAGTTTAAGCGGCCGCCATCTTAGGCCGTCAAGCCACGCCCCAAACCAGAATTATATATACAAACACAATAATCCAACAACACATAATAAGAAATTCTTACGTAAAGAATATAAATAACTAACATTTGTGAAGGCAAACTGAACCCCAATATTTACGTTTTAATTCACCAACTAATAAATAAATAAGATAATAAAATCTAATTTTTCAGAAAAATACTAATAATAGTTTAAACCCCTAAAGTATGTTTAAATTAATAATTAAAAAAATTATGCACTTTACACCCAACCCCCTGTAAAAAACCCACAACCCATTTTGGAAAAATATTATTGTATTTAACAAACTTTAAAATGATGAATTCAATGCAATTGATTGGATAGCACTGTGCTGATCCAATGCTTAAAAACTTTGCTAGATAAACAGACATTTGAGGTGAACAAATCTAGAGTGTCGCTGGTGTTGCACAGTGCTCCTTACTAGAGGTGGTCTCCACTTAAACTTGGGAACTACCCAGAGTTTTCTATTCTTTTCTGTATATATATATATATTCACTTAAAAAACAGGTTACAGGGACATTATAATTAGGCTCCAATTTTAGAGGTAGAAAACCAGAGAAATTCACCTGTTATAGTAAGTTACCTCAAGTAACTATAAGTAGAGTCCTAACATGGCTGCCAACAGTTCCTTGTTGAAGTGTTGGCAGGCAATCAGATCTCAGCATGAGATTGGAAGGGATTGCGAATCTTTCACGTGCCTATATATACAAATTTTGATTTTCTTTAATTTTTCTAGAACTACTAAATGGATTTACCCCAAATAACAAAAAGTTTGCTTTCTTGACCAAGAGCTACCTTTCTACCAAATATGGTGTAATTCTGGCCAGTGATTTTGGCGTTATCTCTTTTCAAAATCCCTATGGAAAAATAAAGAAAAAGCAAAATCCATGTGCCACCAACTCCGGTACTTGAAAAAACCAACTCCACAGGCTTGTTAATCGTGATAAAAAAATTTAATGGCATCACGTTTCGATCTCCCAGAGATCTTCCTTACAGCCAATAAAAATAAAGTGCACCACCTCCCTCAAAAACATTCAACATACCTTAAACATAGTAAAAAGATTATGGGGGTCATTCCAACCCTGGCGGTCGGTGTTAAAGCGGCGGCAAAACCGCAAACAGGCTGGCGTTAAAAAAAATGCAATTCCAACCCTGGCGGAAACCGCCAACAGAGACCGCCACTTTAACACACCGACCGCCACGGCGGGACAAACAAACAGTGCGGCGGTCACCGCCAACAGACAGGCGGGAGACAATGTCCCGCCCACCCTATCACAACCCACCAATCCGGCACCTTTTCCGGGGTTTTAGTGTACTGCCATTTGATAAAGTTTGTTTTGACCAATGACTTTGTGTTTCACCACTGCGCATATTAGTTGCTCAATGTTCACCAGTAGCACATGGTATGTTTTGTTCAGTTTAGCCGCCTATGGGCTTTGACATGGCATTAGCCATTACTTTCTGTATTCAGTTTAGCCGCCTATGGGCTTTGACATTGCATTAGTCATTACATTCTGTATTCTGCCTATTGGCTTTGACATGGCATTAGCCATTACTTTCTGTATTCAGTTGAGCCGCCTATGGGCTTTGACATTGCATTAGCCATTACATTCTGTATTCTGCCTATTGGCTTTGACATGCTGTATCCAGTCTAGCCGCCTATTGGCTTTGACATTGCCTATTGACTTTGACATGCTATTAGATATTCTGCCTATTGGCTTTGACATGATATTATACATTGCATTTTGTATTCAGCTCAGCTGCCTATGGGCTTTGACATGATATAAGACATTGCATTTTGTATTCAGCTTAGATGACATGACACTAGACATTGCATTTGATATTTAGGTTAGCTGCCCATTGCCTTTAACGTGGAGTTAGACATTGCAGTTGAGAATCCAAGCTGTATTTTTCAAAGCTGTGTTTTTGCACCAGAGAACCAAGATGTTTTTCTCACAGTAGACTAGACATGATAAGAGAGGGTACATGGGTGTTGTTTTTCTTCGCTTGAGCTTGGGAACAGGAGTAGTCTTGGAGACCTGGCCAGTCTCCAAAAGGCTTGCTCAGTTTCCCAGGTCTGAGAGGAGGGGGCACACCGTTGTAACAAATGACACAGGCTGCAGAGATTCAGATTCGAATCTGCCGGACCTCGTGCTGGAGCTTGGCGCCAGCTGCCAGCAATCCTGTGTGGGTAGATGAATCTCTTTCTCGCGGCTGACAGGGGTCATCAGCTTGCAGACCTTAGAAAGATGAAGCTGTAGATAGTTTCCCACACGGTGAAGTATTTGTTTTGCTTTGCATTCAATATCTTATAAATATAACCTGCTGTGTATATTGCAAACTGATATATTTTGTTTGATTAACGCGGACTTGAAAGCTACTAATTCGTCATACATAAAAATTGGGGTTGGGGAAGAATTAACAACAATAAAAGTCTTCTTTGACCTCAGAAGTGCATTTCTGGTGTGTTATGTTAGTGCTTAGAAACTAGATAAGAGGAAAGCACTACAGGTAGCCCCGCCGATAAAAACATGGCGGAAACAGCCATTTTAAACGGAAAACGCTCACCTCCATAAGCCCCACGAGGAATCTGGACAGCATGGAACCCGAACTCCACATCCTCCCAGCCATTGTCTTCCTGCTCCTCTACCAGGAGCACGAACGCCGGCGCAGAAGACAACGGTGAGTACTGCACCTACGACACAGGGGAGTGGGGAGGCAAATATTTACGGGGACACACATATGCGACACACCCACCCTCACCCTCACCCACTACAACACACACATCAATGCATAGCAACACATCACAGTTACCCCCCCAAACCCCCCGGAATAATGCAAAGACAAAAGGAAATGAATATAAAATTAGAATTATATTGTAAGACTGAGTATAAAATATATCACACATCTATAACTTTATATACATAAATTGTCCAGTCCGATATGTGTATCAGCCATTGTTCGTGGGCCACTGGGCCAAAACACATGGGCAAAGCCCACACAGGATACCTGCCTCCAACGGAGAGAACACTGCAGGGGCATCAGATAGGAAACCTACAGGCACCTCAGGGGGAAGGGAAGGGGGGGCACCTCAGCCAGATGAGTCCACAACGCCAGATCCACGAGGGGCCTCCATGGCCACTGTGCCATCCTGGGGAGTGCAAAGCCACAGTCTCTCAAGTCTCTACAGTGGGCGGCTTGCCCACTGTGCCATCCTGGGGAGTGCAAAGCCACAGTCTCTCAAGTCTCTACAGTGGGAGGCTTGCCCACTGTGCCATCCTGGGGAGTGCAAAGCCACAGTCTCACAAGTGGATGACAGTCTCCACTGGTACTGGAGGGGGACTAGTGCCCAGAGTGCTTCGTGCAGCCCTGCCCGACACAGATGCGGGCCTGCCCCTTCCGCCAATGGGCCAGCGGTGCTTGAGATGAAGGGCTCAGTTCAGCGGTTCTTGAGATGAAGGGCCCAGCGGAGCGGTGCTTGAGATGAAGGGCCCTGTTCAGCAGTTCTTGAGATGAAGGGCCCAGTTCAGCGGTGCTTGAGATGAAGGGCCCAGTTCAGCGGTTCTTGAGAAGAAGGGCCCAGTTCAGCGGTTCTTGAGACGGCGGTGCCCAGCGGAGCGGTGCTTGAGATGAAGGGCCCAGTTCAGCGGTTCTTGAGAAGAAGGGCCAAGTTCAGCGGTTCTTGAGACGGCGGTGCCCAGCGGAGCGGTGCTTGAGATGAAGGGCCCTGTTCAGCGGTTCTTGAGATGAAGGGCCCAGTTCAGCGGTGCTTGAGATGAAGGGCCCTGTTCAGCAGTTCTTCAGACGGCGGTGCCCAGCGGAGCGGTGCTTGAGATGAAGGGCCCAGTTCAGCGGTGCTTGAGAAGAAGGGCCCAGTTCAGCGGTTCTTGAGAAGAAGGGCCCAGTTCAGCGGTTCTTGAGAGGGCGGTGCCCTGTTCAGCGGTGCATGAGACGGCGGTGCCCTGTTGAGCGGTGCTTGAGAAGAGTGTCCAGGCCAGCGGATCCGGCCATGGCATGGATGTCACTCGCCACCTGACATGTGGCTGGCGGGGCCTTCCTGCCCATCTGTCTGGTTGTTTGCGGGGCCCTCCTGGGCTGCAGTACCAGGCCTGTGGGTGTCCTCCTGCACACCTGGGACGTGGCTTGCGGGGCCCTCCTGGGCTGCAGTACCGGGCCTGTGGGTGTCCTCCTGCACACCTGGGATGGGGCTGGTGGGGCCCTCCTGGGCTGCAGTACCGGGCCTGTGGGTGTCCTCCTGCACACCTGGGATCGGGCTGGTGGGGCCCTCCTGGCCAGCTGGCCTGCTGCCGGACTTGTCGGGCGTGCTGCCTTTCCCACCCTTCCCTGTTCGCCTGTGGCCCTTTCCCACCTTTGGCGGTGTGCCAGGTGGCACCCGACTTCCTGCCGGAGCCAATGTAGGGATTTTTGTCCCTGGTGTCTTTGGTCTTTCGCGCCGGGCACTGGCAATCTTCGGATGCTTTTCCGGGGGTGGGCTGGCCGTGCCTTGGCTCCTAGCTGAACTGGCTGCCCTTGAGGGTGGGGGACTCCACAGTCCATGGCAAACAGTCTTTACAGGTCCCGGTTTTGTGGTGGCTGAGGTGCTGATTGGAGTCTTATGAGATAGACGGGGTGGGGGAGTTGTTGGAAAGAGGTCAAGTTTGGAAAAGAAAAGCAATTTGGCAAGAGAGGGATGGGTAGGTGTAGTGGGTATGGGAGTGGAGGAAGAGGATGTGGTTGTAGGAGTGTGAAGTCTGGTGTCTTTGGGTGCAGGTGCTTGGGCTGGAGGCTGTCGTGAGGTGGATGGCTGTTGGGTGGGTGGCTGCCTGCGTTTGTGTAGTTTGGAAGAGGGGGTGACAGACACACTGGGAGAGGACACAGGGGACGTGTAAATGGTAGTGGGGGTGGTGACTGCACGTGTGCGGAGTGTTCTGGTGGGTGTGCTGGTGATGGACGTAGTGGCTGAAGATGTTGTGCATGCAAGTGTGAGTGGAGACGTCACAGGGAGGGAGGAGGGAGACGAGGAGGAGGGGGACACAGTGGAGGCAGTGGGTGTTGGTATGTCTGCATGTGGATGTTGCTTGTGTGAATGCTTGTGTGATGTGTGGTGCTTATGTCTGGATGAGCTTCCCTTGGGTGTTGAGGTGTGTGCAGGCTGGTCTGATGGTGTGTCTGGGATAGGCAGAGGTACAGGGGATTGGGTCTGGGTGGAGGACGTTGGAGGGGGGAGGCTAGAGACAGGGACAATGGCTGCCATCAGTGCTGAGTCCAGAGCGTTGAACGATTGCTGATGGGCAGCCTGACCAGAATGAATGCCCTCCAGGTATGCATTACTCTGGTGCACCTCCCTTTCTACACCCTGGATGGCATTCAAAAGGGTAGACTGCCCAACAATGATGGTCCTCAGGAGGTCAATGACCTCCTCACTGAGGGCAGCAGGGGTGACAGGGGCAGGGCCTGAGGTGACTGGGGCGAAGATGATGCCCACCTTCCTGGGTGAGCGGGCACGGGGCAAACACTGAGGGGCTGGTGGGAGGGCGGTGCTGGTGCGCTGGGTGGCGGCTGTACCTGTTGTTGCGGGGGGCACGGATGTTGCCGCCACAACAAGGGAGCTCCCTTCAGAGGACGAGTCGCTGTCACTGACATCAGCACGAGTCCCCGCTGTGGAGCTCCCCTCGCCCTCCGTCCCACTGGTGTATTCGGACTCCGTTGCATGGCCCTCCAGGGCCAGGTGCGATGCAGCTCCCTCGTGCTCCGATGCCACTTCTCCTCCGCCTGATGATGATAATGCACACATGAACAGGAAGACCACAAAAAAGGGGGGGGGTGGGAGAAATAAAGACATGTTGAGTGCATGCATTGGCGACACCGTTGGCGGAGAGGACAGACACAGAAGCCCCCTGCACTACGCCGCGCACTTGGGGTCCACTACGCAATCCGTGGGACATGGCCTACAAGCTTATGGACGACAACTGCACACATAGATGACACAGGGCCATGGATACCTGTACTTGGCACCCTACAGAGGTGGGGGGTGGGGGCACAGGGCCATGCCTTACGGAGGGGCCTAGCCTACAGAAATCGCCCTGGCCTAGGGATACCCACAGCCCTCCTCCCCCACCCAGACACCTCCACTGCACGCAAAGTCAGCAGAATGTATTTGTACTCACCCCCTTGTGTCTGCTGTGATGTCCTCACGCGCCCATCCAAATCGGGGTAGGCCACCGCCAGGATCCGGGACATCAGGGGGGTCAAAGTACGACTGGCACCCCTTCTACGTTGGGAGGCCATCCCCAGCTGAGCCTCCGCCGTCTTCCTGCTGCAGCATCGGATGTCCTCCCACCTCTTCCGGCAGTGGGTGCCCCGTCTGTTGTGGACCCCCAGGGTCCGGACGTCCTTGGCGATGGCAAGCCAAATGTAGATTTTCTGGTGGGCGCTGACCTATGTGACATGTACAGGGAGAGAAAAATTGTCATCACCTTCTGCATGCTCGATGTGAGTGGCCCCCCATCCCCACCCTTGCCATGTGGCACATGCTCTCTTCTGTCGTTTGATGCATGCCTCAATCGCTCCCCTCCCCACCATCTTTCATCCACCCCACTCAACCCAGGCATTGCCCACTAAGCATGGTCCCTGTGTACTTACCTGTTGGTCTGGAGGACCGTAGAGTAGCGCATACTGGGGGAGGACCCCATCCACAAGTTTCTCCAACTCCTCCGCAGTGAAGGCAGGGGCCCTTTCCCCAGTCGCATGAGCCATTGTCTCTTCCAGACCGAGGTCACAGCAGCACTTGCAGTGTAGGTCCTCTCCTGTGGAAGATCAGGTATAGAGTGATTAAGCAGATAGAAAATGGCGGTCACGCCCGCGGCGGTGCGTACTGCGGCGGTGCCTACCGCGACCGCCGGCGCACATCGTCATTGGCTCCTGAAACCCATAGGGTTCAATGTTAACCAATGCGGCTTTGCGCCGCGGTCTTCGACCGCCTACTGCCATGGTGTGCCACGCCAGCGCATTGACCTCACATCCCACTGTCGCACTTCACAGGTCAGGCAGCCGCCATTTCAAGGGCCCACATGGCTTCATTTCTACTGCGTCACACATACCTAGGCCTTGCATCAACACTCATACAAACCTTTCAATGCATTGGGAATCGTGTTATGTGCAAGCTGTGGTTACGTACCTGTGGGTTGATTGACTCTGTGCTCGCTGTTGTCCTTCATAGGCACCGTCCGCTGGGACATGCGAGGAGATGGAGGAATCTTCCTGTGTACAGACCGCTGGTGGACCTGTCGACAATGGAGGAACGACATGTCATACTGACATACAGGCTTGACCGAGCCACTATACAGGAACTGTGGGCCTCATTCTGAGGCCGGCGGGCGGCGGTCGCCGCCTGCCTGGCGGGAACCGCCATATGGCCGCTTAGCGGTCGAAAGACCGCGGAGGCCATTCTGGCTTTCCCGCTGGGCTGGCGTGCGACCGCCAGAAGGCCGCCCGCCAGCCCAGCGGGAAACCCCTTCCCACGAGGAAGCCGGCTCCGAATGGAGCTGGCGGAGTGGGAAGGGTGCGACGGGTGCAGTAGCACCCGTCGCGAATTTCAGTGTCTGCTAAGCAGACACTGAAATTCAAAGGGGGGTCGGAATCCCCCATGGCGGCGCAGCAAGCTGCGCCGCCATGGGGGATTCCTCAGGGCAGCGGAAAACCGGCGGGACACGCCGGTTTTCCTGTTCTGACCACGCCCATACCGCCGCGGTCAGAATGCCCTGCGGAGCACCGCCAGCCTGTTGGCGGTGCTCCCGCCGACCCCGGCCCCGGTGGTCCATGACCGCCGGGGTTGGAATGACCCCCAGTGTGCCCAGCTGGAGCCAGACCTGATGTCACCCATCCGCCAACCCACAGGGATCCCCCCCTCTAGTGCAGGTGCTGTCAGTACTCCATTTCTTAGCAAGTGGGTCTTTTCAAACAACAGTGGCCATATCATCAGGGATGTCCCAGCCCATGTTTTCCAAGGTGTTGTCCAGAGTGTTGTCTGCCCTGCTCAAACACATTAGGAGCTACATCATTTTCCCTGAGGTGGGGGATTTGGTTACAGTGAAAGGAGACTTCTATGCCCTTGGACATATTCCCAACATCATTGGTGTTATTGATGGGACCCATGTTGATTTGGTCCCCCCCAGCAGGAGTGAACAGGTGTACAGGAACCAGAAGAGTTATCATTCCATGAATGTACAGATTGTGTGTTTGGCTGACCAGTACATCTCCCATGTTAATGCCAAGTTCCCTGGGTCAGTGCATGACGCCTACATCATGCGGAATAGCAGCATCCCGTATGTGATGGGTCAACTCCAGAGGCACCGGGTGTGGCTATTAGGGGACTCTGGTTACCCCAACCTGTCATGGCTATTGACCCCAGTGAGGAATCCCAGGACAAGGGCAGAGGAACGGTACAATGAGGCCCATGGGCGGACTAGGAGGGTGATCGAGCGAACCTTCGGCCTCCTGAAGGCAAGGTTCAGGTGCCTCCATATGACT
This sequence comes from Pleurodeles waltl, assembly GCF_031143425.1. Lineage (NCBI taxonomy): Eukaryota > Metazoa > Chordata > Amphibia > Caudata > Salamandridae > Pleurodeles > Pleurodeles waltl. The sequence continues at coordinate 747,961,505 of NC_090440.1, read as the reverse complement.
GGTGGATCCCTAATGTACTCACAAAAGAAGGTGTGCCAGATCATCGTGGCCTGCTGTATTCTTGACAACCTGGCTTTGCGACGAAGGTGCCTTTTCTGCAGGAGGATGGTCCAGATGGTGGTGTTGTAGCAGCTGTGGAGCCTGTGGAGAGTGAAGAGGAGGAAGGCAAAGAGGACGACATAGAGAACAGGAACACAGTAATACAGCAGTATTTTCAATGACACACAGGTAAGAGTACACACCGGCATATTACATTTACTTAAAGACTCCTACCTCTCTACTGTCTGACTTTTTCCCCCAGTGTATGGTAACTGTGTTGTGACTTTCCCTTCCGTTTTCAGAGACGTGGGCCCCACTGCGTGACATCTGCTTTGTTTCCCCATGGACTACAGCTGTGTGACAGCGGTTTGTTGGCATCACAATGTGAATGAACATTTTGGCACGGTCATGTCTAATACATTTGTACAAAATCACAGCCAGACTCCAGATTGTTTTGTGCAATAAGTGTGTTTATTCAAGTGCTCTAAATTGGATGGGTGGTTGCAAATCGGTGATGGGTGATGGTGGAGGATTGTCCATGGCAGAGTCCAGACTATCAGTATCACAGGTGCATTGTCCAAATGCCTGTGGAAAGTGGAGCAGGGGCAGTTTAAGGTTGGACAGGGTGACAATGTGGGACAGTGGGATGACAATCAGGGCGGTATCCTTTGCTGGCGGGGGTCTTGACATCTTACTCTGTCTTCTTCCTGGATCTCAGGGCCCGCTTGCGGGGTGGTTCTCCTTCTGCAGGTGGTGGGGTTCTGGTGGCCTGTTGGTCTTGTGTCGGGTCCATGCTAGTGTCAGGGGCCCTTAGAGGTGCCACAGTGTCCCACAATGTGGTGACTACCTGATTCAGGGCCACTACGATGGTACCCATGGCGGAACTGATGTTTCTTAGTTCCTCCCTGAACCCCATATACTGTTGCTCCTACAGAAGCTGGATCTCCTGAAACCTGGCCAGGACCGTCGCCATCGTCTCCTGGGAGTGGTGGTATGCTCCCATGATGGAGGAGAGGGCCTCATGGAGAGTGGGTTCCCTGGGCCTGCCCCCCCCCTGTCGCACAGCAGCCCTCCCAGTTCCCCTGTTTCCATGGGCCTCTGTCCCCTGGACCGTGTGCCCACTTCCACTGCCCCCAGGTCCCTGTTGTTGTTGGGTTGGCCTGGGTTCCCTGTAGTGGTGGACACACCGCTGATTGACGTGTCCTGGGGACCGAGGAATGGGCCCGCTGGGTGGGTGCTGTGCTGGTGTTTCCAGAGGGGGGAAGGTCTGCTGTGGCCTGTGGCTGTGTGAGGGGAACCGACTGTCCCGAGGTCCCCGATGGACCGGGCTGGTCATCTAGATCCAGGGAGACAGAGCTGCTGTCCTCAGTGTGGGCCTCTTCTGGGGGTGGAGTGGACATTTGTGGACCCTCCTGCACGGTGACCTGGCGTTCGGGTCCTGCAGGGGTATAAAAGTATGGTTATTGCTTCTGTGTGTGCCATAGCGTGCAATGGGTGGGTGCCCATGTACCCCAGTGCTGGCATTCCTTTGTGGGGGCTGTTGTGACGGTGGTTTGGGGGGGAGGGTTGCATGTGTATGTGCAGTGGGCATGCTTTGGTGATGGGTGTCCATGCTTTGTGGACGCATGCAGGGCTAGGTGTTGGGATGGGTGGGTTATAATGATGACACATTTGCAAGGAGTAGGTGTGATGGGGGTGGGGGTGAGGGTGGGGGTATGAGTCGGCATGCAGGTGGGGTGGGGAGGATGAAGTAGTGAAGATGAGACTTACCAGAGTCCATTCCTCTGCCTACTCCTGCGAGGCCGTCAGGATGCAGGATGTTCAAGACCTGCTCCTCCCATGTTGTAAATTCTGGGGGAGGAGGTGGGGGTCCGCCGCCAGTCCGCTGCACCGCAATGTTGTGCCTGGATACCATGGAACGCACCTTCCCCCATAGGTCGTTCCACCTCTTCCTGATGTCGTCCCGATTTCTTGGGTGCTGTCCCACAGCGTTGACCCTGTCCACTATTCTGCTCCATGGCTCCATCTTCCTGGCAATGGTGCTGTGCTGCACCTGTGCCCCGAACAGCTGTGGCTCTACTCGTACAAATTCCTCCACCATGACCCTGAGTTCATCATCAGAGAACCTGGGGTGTCTTTGCGGTGCCATGGGGTGGTGTGGGTGATGTGTAGGGTGGATTGTGTGGTGCTAAGTGTGGTGATGTGTATTGTTGTGGTGTGTGAAGTGCGTGCAAATATTGCTGGGTGACAGTGAATTGGCTGTTTGGGTGCTCGGATGTCTTTTCTCGGTGCGTGTTCACGAATCTCTAGGAGAGGAGGTTTGTGGGTGATGTGGGTGTGTATTTTATATTGTAATGGGTGTGTGGGAGTGGTGTGTGTATGTGTATCAGGTGTGTGTATTTTGAATTGTCCAATGTGGTAGTGTTTTGTACAAGTGTGTGTATTTTGAGCGCGGCGTGTGTACCGCCAATGGAATACCGCGGTTGAAAGACCGCCGCGTGGATTCGTGTGTCGTGATAGTGTGGGCGTATTTCTGTTGGCGTGGCGGTGGAGGTTTGGTCATCGCCAGTTTCTCGCTGCCCTTTGGTGTGGCGGACTTTTGTGGATGTCTGTATTTTGGCGGTTTGCCTGTTGTGGGTCAGAATGACCGTGGCGGTTTACCGCGGCTGTGTTATGGCGGTCTTCTGAACGGCGGTAAGCGCCTTTTACTGCCGAGGTTGGAATGACCACCTATGAGCCTTCCACCCAATATAAGAGAAAAGACAAAGAAATTATTGTATATATAAATATATACAATTCATCAACCTCTAATTATATTCATGATAATTAATCAATTTTGTATCTCCACTTTTTTTAATACATTTTCTTTTTATTATTAGTTTTTTTTTTAATAACACACATGTATTGTGGCCAGTGATATTAAATCATGTTTACATCATTTCCCAAAAACTTTTACGCAAATCAATATGGGGGTCATTCCAACTTTGGCGGGCGGCCTCCGCCGCCCGCCAAAGTTCCCCCGCCAGAAGACCGCACCGCGGTCAGAAGACCGCACTGCGGTCAGAAGACCGCGGCGGTCATTCTGGCTTTCCCGCTGGGCTGGCGGGCGACCGCCAAAAGGCCGCCCGCCTGCCCAGCGGGAAAGCACCAGCTCCGAATGGAGCCGGCGGAGTTGCTGGTGTGCGACGGGTGCAGTTGCACCCGTTGCGATTTTCAGTGTCTGCCAAGCAGACACTGAAAATCAATGTGGGGCCCTGTTAGGGGGCCCCTGCAATGACCATGCCAGTGGCATGGGCACTGCAGGGGCCCCCAGGGGCCCCACGACACCCGTTCCCGCCAGCCTGGTTCTGGCGGTGAAAACCGCCAGAACCAGGCTGGCGGGAAGGGGGTCAGAATCCCCATGGCGGCGCTGCTTGCAGCGCCGCCGTGGAGGATTCACAGGGGCAGCGGGAAACCGGCGGGAAACCTCCGGCTTCCCTTTTCTGACCGCGGCTTTACCGCCGCGGTCAGAATTGCCCTTGATGCACCGCCAGCCTGTTGGCGGTGCATCCTCCAACCCCGGCCATGGCGGTCCATGACCGCCAGGGTCAGAATGACCCCCTATATCCTGTGTACCGGCCAAGTGGACATATAATTCATCATGATCTCTTATACATAATTAATCTGAGCAAATATTCATAACCGCACCTAGATCTCAACACATATCATATCTATACCAAATATATATACTGGCCAAGTGGCCATATAATATTTCATAATCTCATGCGCATGATTAATCTTTTCCAAACACTCATAACCACTGCCTAAATCCCATCACACAATATATTTTTACCTTTTATATCCAACTAACAGAATTACAATTTATTTTTTATTTTATTCTTTTACGTCAATCTTCTACATAAGAAAGCAAACCTATAAATAGATATGTGAAAATAGAAAATTAGAAAAGTGCTAAGCAAAATTATCATCGCACCGTAGGTGCCCCTAACTTCTGTCTCTCATGTATGTACTCATCAACATAAAGCAGACAAATAAGTGAACCATTGTCAATTGTCTCATTCTGAATGCTATCAGCCTATATGAACCGAAAGCTCCTCATCAAGATTCAGAATCACCGGGGGCATTACTGTTAAGACACACAATATATTCAGACTCCAAAATACAGAGTTTCCTCTCCCTGTCGCATCCTGTTGCTGAAACCTCCACCCTGTCAATACCAAAAAAGGAAGGATTATCAGAATTTTTGTCATGTTCTTTTTCCCAATGTCTAGCCACTGGATAATTATGATCACAATTTCTAATCGCTATCAGATGCTCCAAAATCCGTTTCTTAACAGGAAAGATGGTGCTTCCAATATATCGTAAAACACATGGACATTCTAAAACATATACACAAAAGTCACTATTACATGTGATTACCTTTTTGATCTTCCTTCCTGTCCATTTGGCATTGTGTATGTTTTAACATTGACACTATTCTTACAGGCTTTACAATTGCCACATTTGAAAAAGCCCTTCTGTTCAGTTAACCAGCTGACCTGTTTTGGAGCCTTTTTCATGTCACTATGTACTAGAAAGTCTCTCACTGATGTAGCTTTACAATAAGTAATCAAGGGGGAAGGAGAAACCTTATCACCAATCACACTATCTACTTTGACCACATGTCAATGCTTCGAGATCATCCTTCTGATCTCTTGAGATTCAACATTGTAAGAGGTGATAAATCTCACCTTATCCTCACCTCTGGAAAGACTAGATTTCTTTATGAAGAGATCCTTCCTAGGGACACATCTTGCTCTATCTGTGGCCTTCATAAGGACTTGATGGGAATATCCTCTGACTCGGAATCTGTGTAGCATAATGGTCTCTTCTTTCTCATATGTATACTCATCACTGCAATTACGCCTGGCCCTCAATAATTCACCATAGGGGGTACTCCACTTCAAATTGGTTGGATGATGACTTTGTGCATGCAGAAGAATATTGCCTGCCGTCTCTTTTCAGTGAAGAGTAGTACACACCTTGCCTTCCTGAATCTTCACATGTACATCCAAGAAATCAACAGCACTACTGTGGAATTGATGAGTAAAAGACAGGTTTATCTCATTGTTCAAAATAAAATTAAAAAAATCAAGCAGGTTAACAGACCCATCCCAGATGACAAAAATATCGTCAATGTATTGTATCCAAAGGGCTATATGACTTGGCCAATGCTCATTTTCATCTGTCCAAACATATTGTTGCTCCCACCAGCCCATAAAGATTCCAGCAAAACGTGGAGCAAAGCAACTTCCCATGGCAGTCCCGGTAACCTGTCTATACCATTTGTGGCTAAAGATGAAAAAATTGTGACTAAGACAAAAATAAAAAATCTCCAACAACATCATAGTATGATCATACATACGGATAGCCTTGTCACAAAAAAAATATTTACATGCTCCAATTCCCAAAGCATGATCAATGCATGTATATAAAGCCACTATATCTATGGAAGAACCACGCCGCCATGGAGCCCGAGTTGCATGTCTTCCCAATGCTCTTCTATGTGCTGCTCCACTATGAAAACCAACGACGGCGAAGACAACCACGGTGGTACAGCCATCTAGCACACGGGGGGGGGAGGAAAAAGAGAGTGACACACACACACGCAACACACAACACCCCCATCCCCAACACCATACACACAAGCATATGCAGTAACATAACATATTGACCCCGTACCCCTCAGGAATAATGCAAGGACAACTACAATAGATTAAAGTGAGTGTAATAAGATAAATAGAGTAGTAATACGTGCATCCAAATCAAAATGTATATACATTTTTACAAATCAAGGGACACTGCCCAGTCCTCAATGTTCGTGGGCCACAGGGCCACATCACAAAGTCTAAGGACCCACCTCACTCCTGCAACAACACGGAGAGGACACTGCACGGAGAACGGGGGTCACCTCAGCCAGAAGATGGTACAACCCCACTGGTCCTGGAGGGGGCAACATGCCCAATACTCTGTCCTGGGGAGTGCAAGGCCACAGTCTCTCAAGTGGGTGACTTGCCCACTGGCTCTGGAGGGGGCTTCATGCCCTGTGCTTGGTCCTGGGGAGTGCAAGACCACAGTCTCTCAAGTGGGTGACTTGCCCACTGGCTCTGGAGGGGAATACATTCCCTGTGCTTGGTCCTGGGGAGTGCAAGGACACAGTCTCTCAAGTGGGTGATTTGCCCACTGGCTCTAGAGGGGGCTGCATGCCCTGTGCTTGGTCTTGGGGAGTGCAAGGCCACAGTCTCTCAAGTGGATGTTTTCCCCACTAGTTCTGGAGATGGCATCGTGCCCAGTGAGCTTCATCCTGGGGAGGATGGGGTGGGTGGATGTCTTCTCCACTGGTTCTGGAGGGGGCATCGTGCCCAGTGAGCTTCATCCTGGGGAGGATGGGGTGAGTGGATGTAATCTCCACTGGTTCTGGTGGAGGCATCATGCCCAGTGAGCTTCATCCTGGGGAGGATGGGGTGAGTGGATGTAATCTCCACTAGTTCTGGTGGAGGTATCGTGCCCTGTGATGCAGATCTTGGGGAGTGCAAGGTCACAGTCTCTCAGGTGGGTGTCATACCCACAGGATTTGCAGGGGCCAGGCCACACAATAGTCCATGGACGCAGGACTACACACTGTCCGCCAGCGGTGATGGCTGTTCAGTGGTGATGCTGCTGCTGGTAGTGGTGGGGGTAGGCTCCAGCCCATCCCCTGCAGCCTCGGACAGCTGCCCACTGGGGTTGCTGCTGCTGGTGGTGGGGTGAGTCTCCAGCCCATCCCCTGCAGCCTCGGACAGCTGCCCACTGGGGCTGCTGCTGCTGGTGGTGGTGCTGCTAGCGGTGCTGCTGGTGATGGTGGGGGGAGGCTCCAGCCCATCCCCTGCAGCCTCAGACGGCTGCCCACTGGGACTGCTGCTGCTGGTGGCGGTGCTGCTTGCGGTGTTGGTGGTGGGGGGAGGCTCCAGCCCATCCCCTGCAGGCTCGGGCGGCTGCACACGAGGGCTGCTGCTGCTGGTGGTGGTGCTTGTGGCGGTGGTGGTGGGGGAGGCTCCAGCGCATCCCCTGCAGCCTCGGACGGCTGCACCCCCATGGTTGGTGGTGGGGGCTCTGACTGAGTCCCAGCACCAGGCTCCTTGTCCTTACTGCCTGCTGGTGCAGGCCCCTTGCCCTTCCAGCCAGCAGCTGGGGATGGCTCCTTGCCCCTTTTGGCAGCAGCTTGGGCTGGCTCCTTGCCCTTCCTTCCTTCAACTGTGGCTGGCTCCTTACCCATCCTTCCTGCAGCTTGGGCTGGCTCCTTGCCCTTCCTTCCTGCAGCTGGAGCTGGCTCCTTGCCCTTCCTTGAAGCACTTGGGGCAGGCACCCTTTTCGTCTAGCTGGCTGGTGGCCGGGATCCTTTCCCACCTGGAGTTGCTAGGGACACTACTGTGCCCGTGGACTGGGTGGCTGAGGTGCTTGCCTGGGTTTTGACCACCCTGGCCTGACATGAGGGACGGGGTAGGAGGGGTAGGGAAGAGGTCAATGGTGGAGAGGAAAAGCTTTTTAGGGACATTGGGGCGGGAAGAGGGAGATGGTTTGGGAGTGGAGGAAGAGGGAGTGGTTGTAGGAGGTGTTGGTCTGCTGTGTTTGGGTGCAGGCGCATGGACTGGATGCTGTTCTGAGGTGGATGGCTGTTGGGTGTCTGAGTGCTTGCCTTTATGTACTTTGGGAGGAGGGGGCACAGACACAGTGGACACAGGGGACATGTGCATGGATGTGGGGGTGGTGACTGCCATTGAGGGGTGTGCTGATAGGTGTGCTGGTGATGGTGGTAATGGATGAGGATGTAGTGCATGCAGGTGTGAGTGGAGACACTACTGGGATGGAGGTTGACGAGGAGGAGGAGGGGGCCACAGTGGAGGCAGTGGATTTTGGTATGTCTGCATCTGGATGCTGTTTGTGTGAGTGCCTGTGGGATGAAGTGTGGTGCTTGTGTTTGCCATGTCCACTCTTGTGTGTTGTCCTGGGTGCCTGCTCGTCTGCCTGTGTGATTGGGATAGGTTGGGGTTGAGGGGAATGGGATTGGGTGGAGGAAGTTGGAGGGGGGAGGGTGGAAACAGGGACAATGGCTGCCATCAGAGAGGAGGCCAGAGCCTGGATTGATCTCTGTTGGGCCACCAAGCCAGTGTGAATGCCCTCCAGAAATGCATTGGACTGTTGCATTTGGGCTACCAACCCATGGATGGCATTCACAATGGTTGACTGCCCAACAAAGATGGATCGCAGGAGGTCAATAGCCTCCTCCCTCAGGGCAGCAGGGCTAAGTGGGGCAGGGCCTGAGGTGCCTGGGGCGGAGGAGATGCCCACGCTCCTGGGTGAGCGGGCACGGGCAACTCGCTGAGGGGCTGCTTGGAGGATGTTGCTTGTACGGGGGTGGCGGCTGTACCTATAGCTGGGGTGGGCACAGAGGTGTCCGCCACCACCAGGGAGCTTCCATCATAGGAGGTATCCCCTCCTGTCTCGGCCGTGGTGCTCCCCTCGCCCTCCGTCCCACTGGTGCCCTCACCGTCGGCGGATTCGGCCTCCTGGGTCCTGTGGGATGCAGCTCCCCCCGTCGCCGGTGCCTCTGCTCCTCTGCCAGATTATGCTAATGCACATAAGGACAGGGTGACAAAACAAAAATGAAGGGGAAGAGACAAAGGATACACTTGGCCAATGGTGGCACCAACACCAACACTCACACACAGGGAGCAGCCCTACGCACTAAGCAATGCACTACCAGTCACAATGCTAGTCACCAGCCCATGGATAGGGGCACCTAATGCCAATTACAGCATACCTGAGACCCACTGACCCCTGCCCAGTAGTGGTTGCCTACTAGCTTGGTTGGAGGACCTTCACATCAGAACCCTGGCCAACATGGGACCTACTCTGCAATGCCAGACCTGGCCTAGGGGCACCAACAAGGCCCCCACCCGGATACCACCCCACCAGGCGTATGTTGTAATGAAGAGCACTGTACTCACCCCCTAGTTGCTGCTGTGATGCACCCAAGTGCCCATCTAGCTCCGGATAGGCCACCGCCAGTATTCGGGCCATCAGGGGGGTCAGGGTTCGACGGGCACCCCTTCCTCGTTGGGAGGCCTTCCCCAGCTGGGCCTCAGGCGTTTTTCGTGCCCAGCGTCTCAGGTCCTCCCATCGTTTCCGACAGTGGGTGCTCCGCCTGCCATAGACCCCCAGGGTCCGCACGTCCTTGGTGATGCCACGCTTATACCCTTCTTTTGATGGGCGCTGACCTGCAGGGAAATACACACAGGGAAAGGTGTAAGCCCAACTATCCTGCCTGTTACACTTATGGCCCACCATGCCCCTTCCCATCCCCATTAGCACAGACATGCCTCAGCATACATGCTGCACGCTGCCCGGGGCCAATCCACCAACCCTCCCCCCCATATGATGCCTTCACACACACCACTCCATGCATTCATGCCCCATGCATCGTACTCACAGTGTACTCACCTCTTGGTCTGGAGGCCCATCCTGCAGTCGGTACTGGGGTAGGACCCCATCCACCAGTTGCTCCAACTCAGCCGAGGTAAAGGTAGGGGCCCTTTCCCCAGTCACAAGAGCCATGGGCGGTTCCTGACACAGGTCACAGCAGCACATGCCTTGTAGGTCCTCTCCTGTTGAAGGTCAGGTAGTGATTGAGTGAACAGATAGAAAATGGCGGACACGTCCGTGGCGGTGCGTACCGTCACCACCGACGTACATCACCATTGGCCACTGTACCCCATAGGACCCAATGATAACCAATGAGAAGTTGCACAGCGGTTCTCGACCGCGCACGTCAGCGGAATTACCTCACTTCCACTTGTCCCTCCATACTGGATAGGCGGACGCCATTTCAGGGGGGGTGCAGGAGATGGATCCTAACTACTTCACAGTACACAAATTCACATGTTGGACCTTTCACACCAAAATATGTAACAATTACAATATGCATTGAACTGTAGTGGTTACAATGGACAGATAATGACCAGCTGCTCACTCTTTTGCCACATAGATTGCAACCGCTGGGGATCAATAGGATTTGGAGACATACCCCCGTGTACAGACCCCTGGTGGACTTGGCAACAATGGAGGACAGGCACATTATCCTCACCTATAGACTTGACGGGGCCACAGTCACGGAGCTGTGTGCCCAATTGGAGCCTGACCTAATATCTGCTATCCGTCACATCACCGGGATCCCCCCTCTTGTGCAAGTCCTATCAGTGCTCCATTTCCTGGCAACTGGTTTGTTCCAAGTGACAGTGGGCTTGGCAGCAGGAATGTTACAGCCAATGTTCTCAGTAGTGCTGACCAGAGTTTTGGCTGCCCTGATTAAACACATGTGCAGCTACATTGTTTTCCCACAGGTGGAGAGTTTGGCCACAGTGGAAGCTGACTTCTATGCAATGGGACACATCCCCAACATCATTAGAGCAATTGATGGAACACGTATTGCATTTGCCCCCCTTCTCAGCAGAATGAACAGGTGTTCAGAAATCAAAAGAGTTTTCACTCCATGAATGTCCAGATGGTGTGCCTGGCGGACCAGTACATCTCCCACGTCAATGCAAAGTATCCTGGGTCTGTGCATGATGCCTTTATCCTGAGGAACAGCAGCATCCCAAATGTGATGGCCCAACTCCAGAGGCACGGGGTGTAGCTAATAGCCGAGCCCTGGTTCACACCCAGTGGATGTTGGTGTATGGGTATGTTGTGGGCCCTAAGGGTGAGTGTGTGGCTAACAGTTGTCCCTCGATATTTGCAGGTGACTCTGGTTACCCCAACCTATCATGGCTAGTGACCCCTGTGAGGAATCCCAGGACAAGGGCAGAGGAACGTTACAACGAGGCACGTAGGCGAAAAAGAATGATAATAGAAAGGACATTCGGCCTCCTGAAGGCCAGGTTTTGTTGCCTCCATCTAACTGGTGGATCCCTGTGCTACTCACCCAAGAAGGTCTGCCAGATCATCGTGGTATGCTGTATGTTGCACAACCTTGCATTGCGCCGCCATGTGCCTTTTCTGCAGGAGGAGGAGGCTGGAGATGGCCATGTGGCAGAAATGTACCCTGGGGACAGTGAAGATGAGGAGGCAGAGGATGAGAATGAGGACAACAGAAGTGCAGTCATTTGTCAGTACTTCCAATGACACACAGGTAAGACATGGTTATTTCACATTTCATTTACAGTTAGATGTGTGATATTGTCACTGGCAGGCTATATATTCCTGCTTCTCTGCCCACTAACTGTACCCTTCGGCATCTCTTTTTGCAGATGTTGGTGCCCCACTATTGCTCCTGGTGTGTTCAGTGCAGCCAACTACAGGTCTTTCCTATGTAAACATTACTGTACAGTTGAATTGCAATGTTTGAACCTTGTTAAACAAATACATTTTGAAATCGTTTGACATACACCATACTTGTATTTTTTCAAAGTGTGTTTATTGCAGTGCTCTGAAGAAGAGGTGGTAGTGCAATGGGCTGGGGTGATGATGGAGGAAAGTCCATGTTCGAGTCCAATCTATTTGTATCACAGGTGCAGTGTCCAAGGGGGCATAGGAAGGGGAGCAATGGCAGTTTAAGGTGGACAGGGTGACTGAGTGGGACACAAGGGTGACAATCAGGGGAGTCTAATTTCCTGGTGGGGGTATTGGCAATAGTCTCTGGCTTCTGCCTGGATCGCAGGGAATGTTTGCTGGGTGGTTCTCCTTCTGTAGGGGGAGGGGTGCTGGTGGCCTGTTGGCCATGTGGCGGGGCCTCCTGTCCACTAGCGGCAGTGGAGGTGGAAGGCTGTTCAGTAGTCTGGCTAGGGTTAGGGGCCTGGTGGTGTGCTACTGCCTCCCTCATACTGTTGGCCATCTCTGCCAGCACCCCTGCAATGGAGACCAGGGTGGTGTTAATGGACTTCAAGTCCTCCCTGATTCCCAGGTACTGTCCCTCCTGCAGCCGCATGTTCTCCTGCATCTTGTCCAGAATCTGGCCCAGTGTATCCTTGGAATGTTGGTATGCTTCCAGGATCATGGTGAGTGCCTCCTGGAGGGTCGGTTCCCTGGGTCTGTCCTCCCCCTGTCGCACAGCAGTCCTCCCAGTTTCCCTGTTGTCCTGTGCCTCTATCCCCTGAACCGTGTGGCAACTGCCACTGACCCCATGTCCCTGATTGTCCTGGGTTTGTGGTGTGCCCTGGGGTCCCTGCAGTGATGGACACACTGCTGATTGACGTGTCCTGGGGACAGAGGTATGGGCCCGCTGGGTGGGTGCTGTGGTGGTGTTTCCTGAGGGGGAGGCTCTGTGGTGGTGTGAGAGTGTGCCTGGGTAACCGACTGTCCGGAGGTCCCTGATGGGCCAGGTTGGTCATCCAGATCCAGGCGAGCAGAGCTTCCGTCATCACTGTGGGCCTCTTCTGTGGGGGAACTGGAAGTTGCGGGCACCTCTTCTCCGGTGACATTGGCTGGGTTACCTGTGGGGGTGTAAATGCAGTGTTCTTGTTTCTGTGTGTGACATCTTGTGCATGGGTGGGTTGCCCTCTTTGGTTGTTATTGCCCTGGCAGCTTGGCCTTGTGTGAGTTGTTCTTTGGTGGGCTAGCTGTTTCTCTCTAGTGTGCATGCTGTAGTGATAGGTGTCCATGCATTGGTAGTGCATGCAGGGCTTGGCATTGGGATGAAGGGGTTGTGATGGTGGGGTGTGTGGGAGGTGGTGGGGTGATGGCAGTGAGGGTGAGGGTATGTGATGGCATGCAGGTGGGGGGGGTGATAGTAGTAAAGAGTTGACTTACCAGAGTCCAGTCCTCCTGCTACTCCTGCCAGGCCCTCAGGATGCATGATTGCCAAGACTTGCTCCTCCCATGTTGTTAGTTGTGGGAGAGGAGGTGGGGGTTCACCGCCAGTCCTCTGTACTGCGAGCTGGTGTCTTGCTGCAATGGAACGTACCTTCCCCCATAGGTCGTTCCACCTCTTCCTGATGTCATCCCTTGTTCTGGGGTGCTGTCCCATGGTGTTGACCCTGACCACGATCCTCCGCCATAGCTCCATCATCCTAGCAATGGATATCTGCTGCACCTGTGATCCAAATAGCTGTGGCTCTACAGGGATGATTTCCTCCACCATGACCCTTAGCTCCTCCTCAGAGAACCTGGGGTGTCGTTGTGGTGCCATGAGTGTAGTGTGAGTGATGTGGGTGAGGGTGTGTAGGGTGATGTGTTGGGGTGAGTGATGTAAGGTGCGTGGGTGGTGTATAGGTGATGGTGGTATGTGGCTCTGGTTGTGTGAGTGCTCTTGCTGTCTCTCTCTGGTGGCAATTGTTTGTAGTCGGAAAGGGTTGTAGGTATTGTGGTTGTGTGGGTGTTGTGTGTGTATGTGTGCCGGGTGTGTGTAGTTTGAATTGTCCAATGTGGTGTTGTTTTGTTTGTGTGTGTGTATGTACCGTCAATGGTTTACCATCATTGAATGTCCGCCGTGGTGATTTGTGGATCATAATGTGATGGGCGTAGTTCTGTTGGCGTAACGGTGTGGGTTTTGCTACCGCCCGTTTATCACTGATCTTTGGGCTGGCGAATTTGTGTGTGTGGCTGAATAGTGACGGATTGGTGTGTGTGTGTGTGTGTGTGTCATAATATGGTTAGCAGATATCTGCTGCGGCGGCGGTATGTTGGCAGCAGTTGGCATGACGGTATGTGGAATTTACCGCCAATTTTATAATGAGGGCCATAGTCTTTTTACTTTGTTTAAGGTATGTTGAATGTTTTTAAGAGAGGTGGTGTACTTTATTTTTATTGGTTGTGAGGAAGATCTCTGGGAGATCGAAACGCATTCCCATTAAATGTCTTTATCACGATTAACAAGCCTGTGGAGTGTGTTTTTTCAGGTACCGGCGACAGTGGCACCTTGATTCCTCGTTTTTCTTATATAGAGCAGTGGCCGTCTTCCGCTCCTCGCACCGACCCCGTTAGTGTGGAAGTAGCCAGGGAATGCTGGCAAATGTAAATATATATATATATATATATATATATATATATATATATATATATATATATATATATACATATATATATATATATGTATATATATATGTGTATATACATATATATATATATATATATATATATATATATATATATATATATATATATATATATATATAATATTTATATATAATATATATATATATTTTAACCACTACGTCAACATGGCAGACAAACCTTGTCTGCCAAAGCCTAGGATCGTCCTGCTCATTTAGAGATCGGAGGACATTAACTTTCCTGTCAAAGGAGCCCTCATTGGCTCTATTAATGGAAAACTTCCTTGGATGGCCCAACAGAGTAGGGACAGTGGGAGGAATGACATTACACCGTCCCCCCTATTTAGAGTTGTCAGTGTAATTTTTTTTGTTCCTGTTTGTCACAGCCAGAAAAAACCTGATGGTGAGGAACAGAAAAAGTAATAATGATCTCTGTACCATGGGAGAAATCTCTCTGAGTACTGGAGCGGATAATTATTTTTTTGTGTTTCAGAAATAAACTCCTGTTTTGAGAGTTTGTTTCTGCAAAACAAACATTTTGAAAACATTTGAGCAGTCATCTGTTACACCGCAGGTTGGTAATCTGCCCGCGGTGCTCCATTATCGTCCTGCGGGGAGACTCGCGGTCCAATTTTCAGCACGTCGGGCCTGCCGCGGGCCGTTTGCCTGCCTGCAGTGTCCTTATCTGGTGCAGCTGCGAGGTCGGGCGGCCCGGGGTCGGGACGCAGATCTCGCTGTGGTCAGTGCATGCTCTGTTCTTGCGTCACGGGTGGCCCCCGCAACGCATATCTAATACTTATCTGTTTGTTTGGTTCTGGCCTGTTCGTTCTTTGGTTTTGGAAGCCATACTTTCTTTGTCCTAGAATGCTTTTTCTTCCCAGCGTGCACTGTTTCTTTCTTTTATTAGTTTCTTTCCAAGTTGGTATTTCGCCTAGTTTTCTCTATGACACTTTCCCAACTTAACATGGAGTTTTTCTTTTTTCCTCTTGGTTCACTTCCTATTTTCTGGTATGTAAGAAGCTTGAGTTTCTTTCATCATTGCGTTGCAACACACTGGTTGGTGGTGATCCTCGCTCTTGTGTGTTCCTGCTGTGGATTGTTCCTGCCTGTTTTTCCTTGTACATTCCGGATGTTACAGTACTTGGAGTCCTTAGTTCTACTTTGCCTTTTCTGATCTTCTGGAGCTCCCTTCTGGAGGTTTTTTCCCTCAGTGTTTTTTACTCTGGAGCTCCTTCTGGAGGGCATGGACTGCTTGGGCATCCCTCTTGCCTGCAACACCGTGGCTACCGGAAGGCGTTGCCCTTATCTTGGCTAGATCTGAAACCGTATTCCATCTACATCTGACAGAAGCGGTAAGAGAAAGGCGAATCCCAACAGATTGCAATGCCCAAAAACTCATTGTGGCTGAAAGATGATGGAGGATCCTCCGGGTGAGATGGTGGAGACAGCTCAATGATTAGCACTTACTGTACAACAACAGGCTCAAGAACTGCAACAATTATGTTCGGAAAACACTGCATTACAACAAGCTTTGGCCTCCAAAACAACTGATGTTCCAATCCGTCTCTACTGCTACACCACGTTTCTCTGGGAATCGCAATAAATTGAAAGAATTTCTTGATTCCTTGACAGTGTTCTTTGCATTTCGCCCATCACAATTTCTTCAGGAGAAGGCCAAGGTTGGTTACTTGATAAGTGCCTTGTCAGGTCTGGCTTTAGCATGGGCGACTGCTTTGGTGGCCACAAATGATTCCCGATTGTCTAATTATGCTGAATTTTTTTAGGCTTTTAAACAAATGTTCAAGCGCCCTGGACTGGAGTCTGCAGCAGAAGAGACTTTGGGCCTGATTACAACTTTGGAGGAGGTGTTAATCCGTCCCAAATGTGATGGATATACCACCAGCCGTATTACGAGTTCCATAGGATATAATGGACTCGTAATACGGCTGGTGGTATATCCGTCACTTTACCGTCATTTTTGGGACGGATTAACACCTCCTCCAAAGTTGTAATCAGGCCCTTTATGTGACATCCAGCAGGGTAATCAGGGTGTCTTGCAATACATATCCAGATTTCGTCATTTGGCTGCAGTGACCACTTGTGTCGAATGCACCTTTCTTACCCTTTTTCGTAGAGGATTACATGAAAAAATAAAGGATGAACTGGTACATTCTACGAAAACATACGATATGAAAGAACTTATGGACGTGGCATTATCCAGAGAACACCGCCTTCAGGAACATCGTTCTGCGAAACGGAAGAGTCATATTCAATCTCATTTGGAATCTTCACATATAGTGAACCAATGTCCAGAGGATAATCAAGCTGCTGCACCCCTGGTCTCTGGAGAAGAAGCGATGCACGCTTTCCCGCCGCGACCTCCTGCACGCCCCCGCCCCCCAGCTCCCATTCGCCCCCAGCTGACCCCTCCCCCCCCCTCCTACCTCATATGGCGGCCGCTGCGCGACAGTGGTAGCGACCCTTGACCCAAGGGTAGGTCGCTCCCCCTGCCGCTGCAGCTCCTCCAGGTTCCTGAGTTCCTGAGACCCATCCCACAGTAAGTACCCCCCACCTCCCAGCCCCTCGTTCTGCCCCGCGCTACTCACCCTCTCTCCTGCTCCTGCTTCTTTTCCTCTTTCCTTCTTCTCTGTTCTTCCTCCTTGCTCCTCGTCTGTATTCTTCTTCTGTACTCCTCTTCTCCCCGTCTTCTCTCCTCTTCTCTTCTTCCTCATCTTCTGCTGTGGTATTCTGCACCCTGTTTCTTCGTTTTTTGTATCTCCCTCCGTGTTCTTCTGTGTTCTTCTGTGTTCCTCTGTGTTCTTCTGTCTTCCTCTGTCTTCTTCTGTCTTCCTCTGTCTTCTTCTGTCTTCCTCGGTGTTCTTCTGTCTCCCTCTGTGTTCTTCTGTATTCTTCTCTGTTCTTCTGTCTTCCTCTGTCTTCTTCTGTCTTCCTCTGTGTTCTTCTGTATTCTTCTCTGTTCTTCTGTACTCCTCTCTGTTCTTCTGTGTTCTTCTGTGTGTCTTCTGCTCTTCCGGTCTTCTGCTCTTCCGGTCTTCAGTCCTTCCGGTCTTCTGCTCTTCTGTTCTTCTTTTCTTCTGTTCTTCTTTTCTTCTTGTCTTCTTGTCTTCTGCCTTCGGCTCTTCTGCCTCCTCCATCCTCTTCTCCCCGCGCCTGCCCTCCTGCTCCTGCCTCATCCCCCTCCCCCACTCGCATCCCCCCTCTATCTCCCCTATCTAACCCGTTCACTTTCTACCTCCCTCACTCCTCCTATCTACCTATCTCTCCATCTCTCTATCCCACTATCCAACTCCCTCACTCTCCACCTCCTCCTATCTTCCTATCTCTCTATCTTTTTCCCTATCTATCGATTTCTCTATCTACCTTTTCTCTCTACCTATTCCTCTATCTCTCCCCCCCTCCCGCCACCCCCTCTATTACCTATCTTCCTATCCCCTCACTCTACCTCTCACCCTCACCCACCTCTACAACCCACCCTCCCCTATCTTCACAACCCTACACCTATCTTTCTCCCTAATCTCCTAAACCTCCTAACACTCTCCCCCCTCCACCCTTAAACCCCCCTCCCCCAGCTCTTCTCACTCTACCTGTCCCCCCCCTCCCTCGCGCTTCCCCGCCGCGACCTCCTGCACGCCCCCGCCCCCCAGCTCCCATTCGCCCCCAGCTGACCCCTCCCCCCCTCCTACCTCATAGGGAGCGCGCAGCGGGTGCGCCGCTGGCGTGCCGGATGCGTGCCAGAGGCAAGCCCGTCTGCGCCCGTCCGCGCCTGGCCCGCGCCCAGCGCCATGACCCCTGTCCCCAGCACTCCCAAGCCCCGATGATCCGCTATGACCCCACCACCCTCCATGCCCTCAACCCAGGACGCTCCAACACCTGCTTCCAAGCTCACCCCAAACGCACCCATGGACCCTTCGCCTGCAACTCCTGCAAACGCATCTTCCACCACGCAACAACTACGACCACAAGCCCACGCGCCATCAACCACCTCAAGTGCATCCTAGTCAACGCTCGCTCCGTTCACAAACACGCCGTTGAACTCTGGGACCTCCTAGACTCCACAGCACCGGACGTCGCCTTCATCACGGAGACCTGGATGAACGCCTCCTCTGCTCCAGACATCGCCACCGCCATCCCCGAAGGCTACAAGATCTCCAGGAAAGACCGCACCAACCAAGTAGGAGGAGGCATCGCCATCGTCTTCAAAGACTCCATCAGCGTCACCACCTCCACTGAAGACTCCCCTCTTGCCGCTGAACACCTGCATTTTCAGATTCGCACCGACCCGAGGACCACCCTCAGAGGATCCCTCGTCTACCGTCCTCCCAGACCTCGCGCCCCTTTCAGCGACACCATCGCCGACTTCATCTCCCCGCACGCCCTCGCCTCACCGGACTACATCCTCCTAGGCGACCTCAACTTCCATCTGGAACAAAACAACGACCCCAACACCACCACCCTGCTCGACAACCTCGCCAACCTCGGCCTCAAACAACTGGTGAACACTGCCACCCACATCGCCGGACACACACTCGACCCTATCTTCTCCGCCAGCAAACACGTCTTCTTCAGCCACGCCTCCGCCCTTCATTGGACCGACCACAGCTGCGTCCACTTCACATTCCGACGCGAGACCCGCCACCTCCGCACTCAACCCATCCCTCGCCGACAGTGGAACAAGATCCCTGAAGAGCAACTCTTCGCCGCACTCGCCGCCAACCAACCCACCCTCACCACCGACCCCAACGTCGCAGCCCTCAACCTCACAAACTGGATCTCCAACTGCGCAGACAACCTTGCTCCCCTCAAACGCTCGCAGCGACAGAACAACACCAAGAAACCCCTCTGGTTCTCTGACACCCTCAAAGAATCAAAGAAAACTTGTCGCGCACTTGAGAAAGCCTGGCGCAAGGACCGCACCGCTGACAACATGACCGCCCTCAAGAACGCTACCCGCAAACACCACCACCTGATCCGCACTGCCAAAAGGAATTTTTTCACCGACAGACTGGACAAAAACAGCCACAACAGCAGAGAACTCTTCAGCATCGTCAAGGAGTTCTCCAACCCCAGCGCCAACGCCAACGCCAACGCCGTCACGCCCTCACAGGATCTATGCGAATCCCTCGCCGCTTTCTTCCATCGCAAGATCAGCGACCTCCACGACAGCTTCGGACACCAGACCGAACCTAACACCACCGAACCCACATCCCCGACCATCACCCTCAACAACTGGACCCACATCAGCACGGAAGAAACCAAATCCATCATGAACTCTATCCACTCCGGCGCCCCTTCGGACCCCTGCCCGTACTTCATCTTTAACAAAGCCGACAACATCATCGCCCCGCACCTCCAGACCGTCATCAACTCTTCTTTTTCTTCTGCTACCTTCCCCGAATGCTGGAAACACGCCGAAGTCAACGCCCTACTAAAGAAACCTACGGCTGACCCGAGCGACCTGAAAAACTTCCGCCCCATCTCCCTTCTGCCTTTCCCAGCCAAAGTAATAGAGAAGACCGTCAACAAACAGCTGACCACCTTCCTGGAAGACAACAACCTGCTCGACCCCTCACAGACCGGATTCCGAACCAACCACAGCACTGAAACCGCCCTCATCTCAGTCACAGACGACATCAGAACCCTGATGGACAACGGTGAAACAGTCGCCCTCATTCTTCTCGACCTCTCGGCTGCCTTTGACACCGTCTGTCACCGCACCCTAATCACCCGCCTCCGCTCCACCGGGATCCAAGACCAGGCCCTGGACTGGATCGCCTCCTTCCTCGTAAACCGCTCCCAAAGAGTCTACCTCCCTCCGTTTCGCTCAGAACCCACTGAGATCATCTGCGGCGTACCTCAAGGCTCATCACTCAGCCCGACACTCTTCAATGTCTACATGAGCCCCCTCGCTAACATCGTACGCAAGCACGACATCATCATCACCTCCTACGCCGACGACACCCAACTTATACTCTCCCTCACCAAGGACCCCGCCAGCGCCAAGACCAACCTACAAGAGAGTATGAAGGACGTCGCAGATTGGATGAGGCTCAGCCGCCTAAAGCTGAACTCTGAAAAAACTGAAGTCCTCATCCTCGGCAACACCCCGTCCGCCTGGGACGACTCCTGGTGGCCCACGGCCCTCGGCACCGCACCGACCCCCGCAGACCACGCCCGCAACCTCGGCTTCATCTTGGACCCCCTTCTCACCATGACCAAGCAAGTCAACGCCGTGTCCTCCACCTGCTTCCTCACCCTCCGCATGCTCCGCAAGATCTTCCGCTGGATCCCCGCCGACACCAGAAAAACCGTGACCCACACCCTCGTCACGAGCCGCCTGGACTACGGCAACACCCTCTACGCTGGGACCACCGCCAAACTCCAAAATCGCCTGCAACGCATTCAAAACGCCTCAGCCCGCCTCATCCTCGACGTACCCCGCAACAGCCACATCTCCGCACACCTGAGACACCTGCATTGGCTCCCAGTCAGCAAAAGGATCACCTTCCGACTTCTCACCCACGCACACAAAGCCCTCCACGACAAGGGACCGGAATACCTCAACAGACGGCTCAACTTCTACGTCCCCACCCGCCCCCTCCACTCCTCTGGCCTCGCACTCGCCGCCGTCCCTCGCATCCGACGCTCCACGTCGGGTGGGAGATCTTTCTCCTTCTTGGCGGCCAAGACCTGGAACTCCCTCCCCACCAGCCTCAGGACCACCCAGGACCACTCCGCTTTCCGGAGACTCCTAAAGACCTGGCTGTTCGAGCAGCGATAACCACCCCCTTTGTCCCTAGCGCCTTGAGACCCGCACGGGTGAGTAGCGCGCTTTATAAATGCTAATGATTTGATTTGATTTATGCAAATAGACTTGACCCTTGGCCCACTATCTGAAACAGAACGTGAACATAGACAAAAGAAAGGACTGTATATGTATTGTGGCAATTCAGGACATTTGATTCGTGTTTGTCCTACACGTCCCTCAAAGGCTATGGGAAACGCCAACTCCCATTCTCTGTAAGAGAGGACGGGATAATTAGAGATCTCTTCTATTTGTTCTTCTAAGATAAATACACCATCCCTTTTTCTGTTGCCCATGTTGTTACAATTACAGATAGAAGAGAAGAAAGAGTCCATGCTTTACTGGATTGTGGTGCTAGTGTTATCTATCTTGATAAAGAATGGTCCAAGGAAAAGAAGACACCTGGAATACTAACGGAAACACCTGAACAGGTCCATACTGTAGATGGCACTCTTCTTTCATCAGGACCTGTAACAGAAACTACTCCTTCTTTGTGTTTAAAGTATGGGAAACACCAGGAATATCTTTGCTTCGATTTGATTGCTTCTCCTATCAATTATATTAGGTATACAATGGTTGACGCAGCATAACCCTTATACTAATTGGGTAACCAGAACTATTTCTTTATCTTCTCAGTTTTGTGAACATAACTGTTATTCTTCAGATACGTACTAGTCTCCCGGAGCTGTGTCATTTGAAAGCAAAGGAGCAGGTTGTTCTATTAATGCTATTCAAGGGATACCCAAACAATATGCAGAATATTTAGATGTCTTCCAAAAGCCTGTAACTCCTGTTTTGCCACCACATCGAGAATATGATTGTCCCATTCCACTGGAACATGGAGCGGTTGTTCCTTTTGGGTGGATGTACTCTCTTACTGAACCTGAAAAAGAAACACTTCGAGAATATCTGGATGAGAATTTAAAGAGTGGTCTGGTCACCCTGTCTTCTTTTCCTGCAGGGGCTCCTCTTTTTTTATTTTTACCAAAAAAGCCGAAAGATTTGCGTCCCTGCGTAGACTTTTGCGGTCTCAATAAGATACTCATAAAGGACAGACATGTTTTACCCCTTATAAAGGATATATTGGAAGCAGTTAAAGGAGCACAGAGATTCACCAAGTTGGATTGACGGCGTGCCTTTCACCTCCTCCGAATAAAGGAAGACGATGAGTGGAAGACCGCTTTTAGGACTCCTTTAGGCCATTTTGAATATCGAGTTGTGCCTTTTGGCCTAACGAAAGCTCCTTCTCTATTTCAAAGTTAGATGTATTCTTTATTTTCAGATCTCCTAATTCAAATAGTTGTCATATATTTAGGTGACATCTTAGTATATTCTGTTCAACCAGAACAACGTACATCACATGTTATCCAAGTCCTTGAAAGACTCCGAAAGCATCAGTTATTTTGTAAACCAGAAACATGGGAGTTTGATAAGACTGTAGAGTATCTGGGTTACCGTATAACAGGACTGGGATTGCCATGGATTCTGGAAAAGTTCAACCCATTCTTGGCTGGCCATCTCCTTCTACTATAAAAGAGACGCAATGTTCCCTAGGGTTAGTCAATTTTTATCAGTAATTCATTAAAGAATTTGCTCAGCAAACACGTTTTCTTACAGACACTTTAAAGAAAGAAAATCTCCGGTTCTTTTGAATCTGCTGAGACAGCTTTTCAGGATCTGAAACAAGGTTTCACGCAGGCTCCAATTTTATGGCATCCCAATACCATGAAAAAATTCATAGTTGAAACTGATGCCTCTGACAGAGCAATAGGGGTTGTACTCTTACAAAGACATGATGAAGATGGATTAGAACATCCAGTTTTCTATTTATCTCATATTTTGGCAGATTCTGAACGAAACTACTCTATATTAGAGCGTGAATTACTTGCTTTAAAGGTGGCCTGTTTGGAATGGGGACACTTTCTAATGGCAACCAAAGAACCTTTTGAGGTCAGGACTGATCATCGGACTCTACAGTGCCTGCGGAATTTTCGATGTTAAAACAGTCAACAGGCAAGATGGGCCTTTTTCATCAGTCAATATGATTTTTTCATTACTTGCATCTCTGGATCCCAGAATATCTTAGCAGATACCTTGTCTCATCGTTATCCAGAGGGTGTGACCATTCCTGCACAGCATATTATAGAACCCCATTGGATCATTGGAGTGGTACAATCCTTTATGGACCGAGTGTTATCTGAGTAAGCTGTACTTAGTAAAGAAGAATGGGAGACTTTGAATCCCCAACTGAGGAAGATCAAGGGATATTATCACCACGAAAAAGGCGTTATTTCTTCCTTCCAAATAAAGTGCAAATAGAAGCATTACAGATGTGTCACAATTCACCTGTTGCGGGTCATCGTGGAGTCAAGACAACTCAAGAACAAATCCTTTGATGTTTTTGGTGGCCTACAGTTGTAAAAGATGTTAAGACCTACGTTTCTTCTTGTCCAGTGTGTGCACAAGTTACCTCGCACTAAACATCTGGGATCATTACTTCCTTTGCCTGTTCCACCATTCCCACGGCATACTATATCTTCTGATTTAAAAAAAAAACATTTTATGTTCCCTACCATCCTCAGTAGGGAATACCGTGATCATGTTCACTGTAGATTCTTTTTCAAAGATGGCTCATTTTACAGCGTTAAAGAAACTACCCACTGCTTAAGAGTTGAGCCATATATTTTTACAGGAGATTTTTGGTCTTCAAGGCCCCCAGTATGTTACACGTTTTTGGAAACAGTTCTGTAAACTATTACATATTGAGGTCACATTATCTCCTGGCTTCCATCCTCAAACTAATGGACAGACAGAACATCTGAATCAGGGTCTTGAGCAATATCTTTGATGTTTTGTAATGCAACTCAAAGTGACTGGTCCCAATATTTATCTTTGGCAGAGTTTTCATACAACAATACGGTGCATAGTGCATCAAGGGCGACCCCTTTTGATTGTATGTATGGTTGCCATCCCAAGGCCTTTCCTACAGTGAATATTGAGTCTTCCTCTGTTCTAGCTGTAACTTCTTTGTCGTGTCGTTTTTGTAGTATCCGTAAAAAGATACATTCTAATTTGCTGGCTGCAAAGCAATTCATGAAGAAAGCTACTGATGTAAGGCGATGTCCTTCTCCCTTGTATCAGGTTCAGGATAAGGTCTGACTTTCATCAAAATTTTTGCCTCTTCGTTTGTCCACGAACAAATTTAGACCTTGATATTATGGCCCTTTTAAGATCGTACATATTGTGAATCTGGTGTCTTTCCGTCTGCATTTCCCTCAGACATGGAAGACACACCCAGTTTTTCACGTTTCACAGTTTATGTTCCTGATCTTTTTCATAGACAGCATGGTTGTCCTCCTCTATTGTTGGTATATAATGAGCCTGAGTATGAGGTACAAGAGATTTGTGATTCATGATTTTTTCGAAACCGTCTTCAATTTTTGGTTCATTGTAAGAGTTACCCACTTAGTGACTTTTCTTAGGAAGATGCCCTTCTGTCCATGCTCCCCTTTTTGTTCGTACATTTTTTGGCTTTTTCCTACTAAACCTGGGGAGAGGGAGGTGGACTTACTGTTAGGCCGCAGAAGAGTACTCCGCCCAAGGTGCTCCATTCTCGTCCCACGGTCTGATTTTCAGCATGTCAGGCCTGCAGCGGACATTTATCTGTCTGTAGTGTCCTTCTCTGGTGCGGCGGTGAGCTTGGAGGACCCGGGTTTGGAACGCGGATCTCGCCATGGTCACTGCATGCTCTGTTCTTGCGTCGCCGGTGGCTCCAGCTATGCATATCTAATACTTCTCTGTTTCTTTGGTTCTGGGCTGTTTGTTCTTTGGTTTTGGAAGCCATACTTTCTTTGTCATAGAATGCTTGTTCTTCCCAGCATGCACTGTTCCTTTCTTTCATTAGTCCCTTTCCAAGATGGCGTTTTGCCTGGTTTTCTCTATGACACTTTTCCAACTTAATATGGCGTTTTTCCTTTTGGTTCACTTCCTGTTTTCTTGTATATAAGGAGCTTGAGTTTCTTTCTTCCTTGTGTTGCAACACTCTGGTGGTGATTCTCACTCTTGTGTGTTCCTGCTGTGGACTATTCCTGCCTGTTTTTCCTTGTAGATTCCTGATGTTACAGTTCTTGGAGTCTTGAGTTCTACTGTGCCTTTTCTGATCTTCTGGAGCTTCCTTCTGGAGGTTTTTTCCTAAGTGTTTTAGCTCTGGAGCTCCTTCTGAAGGGCACAGACTGCTTGGGGGTCCCTCTTACCAGCAGCACCGTGGCTACCGGAACGAGCCGCCTTTATCTTGGCCAGACCAAGACGTGCAAGATCCAAAGCTGTACTCCATCTACATCCGACAGAAGCGTTAAGAGAAAGGTGAATCGTGACATCATCAAAACTGTTGATGACTGTCCACCAAACATTTTGTAGCTTGAAGTAAACCACCATGATGGCGGTTCCTTTCAAAGTACTGAAATAACCGCTAAACCATGGTCATCTCTAAATTTGAGCGCTAGGTCATCACGATAGGAAAGGTTTTGTAATGTCCTTCGCCACCCTGATGAATGGAGCACCTTCCATCAAACCATAAATCAGGCCCTAAATTCTGAATATTTCTAATTAAATAAAAATTTGCAAAATTAGTACATGTATATTTCATGATAGCAAATAGTCACAAAAATATATACAACTAAGTAACAAAATATAATTTTTAAATATGAAACACCACCCACCCCTAACTCCTAACATACATGTGAACTATACTATGTTATATAAATATACAATATTTTTACATCATATTCATTCACAATAAAAATAACAATTTACATGCCTTGGATATTATGTCCCATGATATTTTTGTAGTCACAGTGCTTTGACTATGATGTTATGGATGACATTTTGTGCTCTATATCCAGGTAACGTACTAAAAACACAGTATTGTTTCACAGACATTTTTAGGCCTATGTCTGTAATTGTTTGTATACATCTTTGATAATGCTTACATCCCCCCATTTGCCTTACATAGGCCCTGAAATTACTTCATGGGAGCAATTGGTCTTCCTAATAATTCCTATTGGAGCTACGTCACTTTACACTTGTCCTCAGTGCGAGAACATGTATGCTGTTACCAGGATGCACCCTTTAATGTGACATGCAGGTTGATTTGATACATGATTGTTGCCCTGGTGTCAGTAGAGTAGTTGAAATGTAACAGGAGAGTAGTAGAAATTGACTGAAAGATCTTAGCACCAGCGGATATGTTGATATTGATCATGAACTAGAACAGGAGGTTCTGGTCTACAAGGATAGGTGGGACATTAAATTACTATTCATATGGAGAAAGAAATGGAGTATCCCAACTCAATTACCTCTACTTTTAGTGGTACTAGATACATCTGATGTGTTAACTAGAGACTAGCTGATATTAATTATTATAATTCTACTGACTTTTTCAGGTTCACTTAGCAATGATATTCTTAAGAGGGACAGCCACGTTGTTCCTTTAACTATAGGTTTTTCATAGTATTCCACATGAGCTTGTGTTGCACCGCTGGTCTGTCAGTGGTGTGTGCTTCAGTATTCATTCCTACATTGCCCTGGCGCTGAATAATAATAGCTCCTCCGGTCTTTGAATTTCTCCTGAGGGAGCCAGCCTGCATTGGGAGAAATGGAAACAAGCCTTCTTTTGGTACTATAGCAATATATGTGGTGCAAATATAACTGCAGAAAGAAAAATATCATTATTGATGTGTTGTTTAACAGTGGCGGGACAAATGATGTTTGAACATTTGCCTGAATGAGCTAATGTAAGGTCACAAGGCATGGTAGCCCATAGAAGACCCTGAAGATTTCAAATTTGGAGACGGTGAAGAACAGGCCAATGGACAATACAGACTTATATAGTAAGAGACAATGCTTTCAGGCGAGGCAGATCAGTTGCACTGTACCAGCCAAATTAGAATCAGCCTTATCAATATACTTCCAGTAGCGGAAGACCTATTATCTGCAAAAGCAAGCTGTCAATCAACAGCAGTTGTTACAACTGATTTTCTAAAGCATCAGTTCACACTATGCCTATTCATTCCCTCATCTTTGTTGTTTTTCCCCTTATTGGTTCTCTCGGTTCCTTAGCCCTTATTGTTCCTGTGATTTGGCAACATCCAGTACCTGCAGGTTTTGTGTCCCATCTCCCAGGCTTGCTGTTCCCCAGTGCTGCAGTGTTATTACATCTTACTTTGGCTCGTGAGCCGGACTCCAGACACACTAGGGGCTAATTGCAGTCTGTCTGCATGCTGCACCGGCAAGTCCAAATCCTGTTTTTGTGATAACTCTATTCATATCCCTTTAGTGTGTTGTCTCTTCCCACTAGGTGGAGCATTGCATACCCCTTGAACCTTCATTAAAGGCACTATGCGATAACGATTCCATTGAGGATTCTCCAACAACCAACCTGCATGATTTTTTTGTACTTTCTCCTTCTCCAAACCCCCTTTTCTGCTTGACCCCAGGCTCTTATCACAGAGGATGAGGAGACTCATAGGGGGAAGATGAAAGCCTTGCCTTGACATCCTCAACACTATCAGAGCCTGGATCATGACAGCACATGAGTTAAATGAGTATGTAATCTTTGGGAGAATTTTGATTTGCGTTATCAACCAACTGCCAGCACTGTTCTTGAAAGGTCCCACTCCAGCATGAGAGTGCAAAGAAGCAGGTTGAGGTGGAGGAATATATACTGCCTTTCCTTGTGTAGTATCTCTTGTTAATTTGTAGCAAATGTGAACAGAGCAATTCATGCTGCTGTGCAGTAAAGAAAAAGGTACATTAGAGTGAAACTCCTTGTAGGAAGCTGGCCTGGTGTGTGGTGGGTACCTATGGTACTTAAAATTTATACCAGGCCCAGGTATCCCCTCTCAGTGAAGTGTAGGTTGTGTCTAGAAGCTAGTCTTTCTAGAGGTAGCAGTGGATGAGCAGGCAAGGCTTATCTAGGAGACCCTCAAAGCTCATGCAATACCACTACAGTCACACACTACTTACACACAAGAAAGAAAACACTTGGTTGTACAAAAATAATGGTACTTTATTTTTGGAACACAGTATCAGAAAATACTAGAGAGGCAACCCTCCGAAAGGAGGTAAGTAAATACACTATATAAATATATACACTAATAAACAGTAAGAGGCATAAAAAGGTTGGAAAACTGTGTAGACTAGCAATTAGCAATAGTGGCCCTAGGTGGAGCCCAAACCATATACTAGGAAAGTGGAATGCGAACACAGGGCCCCCATCTAGGTAAGTAAATTGTGTAGAGGGGAGCTGGGAGTACCAGGATACCACACAGGTAAGTAATGCAGTACCCCCAGCGACCAGGAATGCAGGAGTAAAACATTGGATTTCCCCCAAACCACCCCAAAGGATGAAAACAAGAAAAAGAAGACACCCAGAACAGCCTACAAGGAACCAGCAGTGGATTACCGAAGAGGGAGACCTGTGGAGAGAGGGGATCAAGTCCAGAAGTGTCTGTGGAGTCCAGGGGGTGTAGGAGATACTACCCACTCAGAGGTACCTTTTAGAGTTGGTTGATGAAGAAGGAAGACAGGTCAGCACTGCAGCACAGAAACAGGAGAAGAGTTCCTGATGTGTGCAAAAGGTGTCCCACGCTGAAAGCTGGATTGCAGATGGATGTCGGTGAAGGATTTCCACCAACAACCCTTGGCAAAGTCAAATTCGCAGTTGGAGGAAAAGAGGTGCTGCCGGGGACCATCAAGGTCCAGGAGGACTCTACCCAGGAGGATGAGTCACAGGGGACCCTCCGCGTCGCAGACGGCCCATAGAAGCAGAAGCAGCACCCCCTGCTGTCCCACAGGACAGGGACACAGAAGTGGCTGAAGACGCATACGCAGCACCACAGAAATTGCTCCCACGTTGCCGGAGGACCACACAGAGATCCAGGAGTTGCAGGAGGGGGTGCATGCTGGGGGTTGGAGCTACATGTTGCAGCACCCACTGCTGTCCCACAGGACAGGGACACAGAAGTGGCTGAAGCCGCCTATGCAGCACCACAGAAATTGCTCCCACGTTGCCGGAGGACCACGCAGAGATCCGGGAGTTGCAGGAGGGGGTGCGTGCTGGGGGTTGGAGCTACACGTTGCCTGAAGTTCCCCTTGGAGGTGAAGCAAACAAGCCTTGGCAGCTGCATAGTACACAGTGCACAAGGGTGCTGTCTTGCATGGAGTGGAAAGGACTTACCACCACCAAAGTACGACTGCTGGTAGAGAGGACCAAGGGGAGCTCTCCGGACCACCACCCATGATGCAGGATCCACGTCACTCAGGAGGAGGGGAGATCCACGCAGTCAAGGGGATTAGCCTTTAAAGCAGAAATTATAAACTCACTAAAACAAAAATTGCTTATCTGGTCACTCACATTCCACTGGAAAATGTCATACTAATTAAATCCTTAATAGAGATCATCACACTTGATAAACACTCTGACCCCGATTACGAGTCTGGAGGTCGAAGGACCGCCAGACTCGCGGTGGCAGTCGGACTGCCGCCAAATTGGCAGTCCAACAGCCACATTATGACCGTAGCGAAAGCGCCACGGCATGACCGTCGGCACCTCCACTTTTTTGCCAGCCAGCAGCCTGGTGGTGCCTGCGGTCTCAATCCGCCAGGGCAGCGCTGCAAGCAGCGCCGCCATGGGGATTATGACTCCTGTGTCCGCCAGCTTTTGCATGGGAGTTCAACTGCCATGCAAAGGCTGGCGGAGACGGGGTGGCGGGGCCCATGGGGGCCCGGTACTGCCCATGCACTTAGCATGAGCTGTGCAGGGGCCCCCATGAACAGCCCTATTGCGCTTTTCACTGCCTGAATTGCAGGTAATGAAAAGCGCGATGGGTGCTGTCGCACCTGACACACTGCAACATTGCCGCCGGCTCGATTATGAGCCGGCATCAATGTTGTGGGTAGTTTCCCACCGGCCCAGCAGGAAACTCATAATGGGGCCAGTTGGTGGAAGACCAGAGTGGTGGTCTTCTTACCCAAAGAGTTTGGAAGGCAGCCTCCATCGCCCGCCAAACTCGGATTGAGGTCCTCTGTGTTTGAGGGATTCCTTGAGGATGTGTTTGACCTCTCCAGCTGCGTTCTTAGTTCTGTTGAGGTTAATAATGTAATCTGTAGATATTAGGACATCATGTGGTGCTGTGGATAACGGGCTGAACCTTGATTCTGGAAGAACTAAAACATCAAGGTCGTAGTCCAGGATGAGGGCAGATACAGAAGTGGCATTAAATCTGTACACCATCACAAATTCAGTGCTGTGAACTGTCTTCATGGACTCTTAAATGGCATTGGTAAATTTAAATAGATCACCTGGACCTTGCAGTCAAAAATCTGTCCCAGAAAGCTTTCAGGGCTGGATGTGCTAAGGGAACCTCTGCCCATGAGTCCCAAAAACAGTTGGGGGAAGCAACACACAAATGCTTTTCATAGATCCACGTGAGTTGCTGGTGGTGCCATGTACTAATGAAATGTTTAATGAGTTTACATCCAAAACTGTCTGTAATACCTATGGTTACTTAGCCAATATAACTTGAAAATGGTGCTATAATATGAATCATTTAGCCCCATTTTTTAAAGAAACAATTCTAGGAGAGATCTCCTCTTCCTAAAAACAACTAAAGTTTCTCCTACACATATACTCAAACATGTGAGTGCTATTAATAGGTTGCCCTTCAATACATTTTCATCTCTATAAACAAAGCAGTGCAACCATTTTATTCGATGCCGACTGGTCACACGATTGCATGTGCCATTCTACAACAGAATGTAAACAATGCAGCCAAAAGACATGATATACATTATTTTCCACCATCTCAATCATAAACAAGGGCCCAATTTGCAAAGAGCTTTTGTGTTTGCAGAGCCTGTTACTCTCAAAATCAAAGGTTTTGCAACCACTAATAACACAACTTGCAATGTGTTATAGACACCTTGCCATTCTGTTAAAGTATTTCCTATTCACAAAGTGAATTTTGTGACTCTTCCCGATTTGTAAAAAGAAGGGTACAAGAATGGGCGCCTCCTCCTTATTGCAAGTTACAATGATATATATTATTGCTTTGCACCCACAATGGTGTTCACACACCTTTGACTAGTTATTTACCTGTTGTGGTGACCAATTTGTAAAGTAAAAACTGTCCAGACGGAACAGCTGTAAATTGGGGCGCTCTTTGCATTCCAGCTTTTTTTTATTTTAAAACAGGCCCTGTTCCTTTACGTTAAGGGGCTATTTGAAAAAAAAAACTGGACATGCGAATGGAGGGGTGGATGTCTGATGTGCCTCTCAGGCCTTCATCTCTGAGTTTGCCGCCCTACACAAAGGCTCATAAAATGACCCAAACCTTATACTTATTAATGAGGCAGGAGGTTTTGCAACCATCTTCAAAGGTTCATTTGGTAATGTTACTTATTAACTGAAGTCTTCCCAATACCTAATGCCTCACCTTCGCGTGTGCTGACAGCGTGATTACACTGTGGATCATCGCAGACCTGGCCACACAGATACAGACCTAAGAGAACACCAGCAACTCTGAACTGCACACACAGGGAAGAGCAAGAAAGGTACAACAGTGATGATACACTGACATCACCGTCTTTGAAGAAACACCCACAATAACGAACAGAAGTAGTAATAGTAGTATTGATGCAGCACTTCCTATCCTATTCTGAGGTGCCAATGCACATTTTCAGACATGTGGCACAATGCACCGCGGGGGAGTGCTTTGGATGGAAGAGTTGTATTTGCTGTGAGCCTATGTAGCTAATGTTTTGTGTCGTGCATTAGTGACCAGAAAGCTACGACTCTCGTGACTTGGAGTGCAGTGCTTAGCAATACGATGGTATGTGAGAGATAAACGTGCAGAAGTGAGGCAGTGAATAACAGGGACGTCGCAACATCCCCTCAACCCCGCCAGCCTCAGCAGTGGTATGGTTAGGTATGGGTCTGCTTTATCAGCAACGTGGCAGATAAAAGCTCATAATTAAGACTAACATAAAAAAGAAGGGTGGGCTGATAGAAAAGCGGAAGAAGGATGGACGAGGAGAAGCATGAGTGGGTGAAAGGATTGGTGGATGAGTGGGTGAAAGGATGGGGTGAAAGGATGGCTTGATGATTGGGTGAGTGGATTGATGGAGGGATGATTGGATGGGTTAAAGGATGGGTGTGAGAAAGGATGGATGGATGGGTGGGTGAAAAGATGGATTGCTAAAATGATGGGTGGGTGGAAATATACATGGATGGGTTGGTGAAATAGTGAGTGGGTGAAAGGATGGGTGGGTAAAAGGATGGGTGGATGAATGGGTGAGAGGATGTATGGGTAAAAGGATTGGTAGATGAGTGAGTGAGAGGATGGGTGGATGATGGTTGAGTAAATGGAAAACAGATGATAGGTGGGTGGGTGAAAGGCAAATAAAGTGAATGGAAAACAGAGGCTGGATGAATTGATAAATTGATGGATAGCAGAGTAAATGGAAATCTGAGAGGATGGATGGAAGTTTGGATGGATGGGAGGTTAAAGGGATGGCAAAGCATATGGAAATCTGAGAGGATGGGTGGATGGATTGATGGATGACAGAGTAAATAGAAATCTGAAAATGACGAGTGGATGGATGGGTGAAAAGATGTCAGAGTAAATGGAAGTCAGAGAGGATGGATGGGAGGGTGAAAGGATAGCAGAGAAAATTGAAATCTTAGAGGATGAATGGGTGGATGAAAAGATGGTAGAGTTAATTGAAATCTGAGAGGATGGCTGGATGGGTCAAAGGGTGAATGGATAGCAGAGTAAATGCAAATCTAAAATGGTGGATGGATGGATGGGTGAAAGGATGGGTGGATGAGTGGGTGAGAGGATGGATTGATGGGTAGATGAAAGGACAGCGGAGTAAATGGAAATCTGGGAGGATAGATGAGTGGATAGATGGATGGCAGAGTAAATGGAAATCTGAGAGGATGGATGGATGGACGGACAACAGAGTAAACAGAAATCTGAGAAGATGAATGGATGGGTGGGTGAGTGGATGGCAGATTAAATGGAAATCAGAGAGGATGTATGGATGAATTGGAGGGTGAAAGGATAGCAGAGTAAATGGACATCTGAGAGGATGGGTGGGTGAACGGATGGCAGAGTAAAAGGAAATCTGAGAGGGTCACTGGCTGTTTGGGTGAAAGGCTAACAGAGTATATGGAAATCTAAGAGGATGGGTGAATGGATGGCATAGTCAATAGAAATCCAAGAGTATGGATAGATGGCAAAGTAAGTGGAAATCTGAGAGGATGAATGGATGGATAAAAGGATTAATAAAAACATCAATTGATGGATGAAAGGCTTTATTGGTAGATGTGTAAGTCAAATGAGGGATAAATGGGTGGATGGATGGATGCATGCATATATGATGGATATGTGAATGGTTGGATGAAATGGCAAATGGATGGGAGGGTGACAGATTGAATGATAGATGATGGAATGTAAAGGTGAAATGGTGGATATCAACGGGTCAGTGAAAGCTGAAAGTATGCATGGATAGATGTATGGATGGAGGAGCAAAGGGAGCTATTCTAGGGAGACTCATGCTCACCCGCTTTGCTTGGTGCCATCAGAGTTTTGTTTCTGTGTGGGGAATAGTCTAATTTTCTGGCTATCCCCTGGTACACAATATGCCTGCCCCCCAACAGAGCTTCTTGACTCCCATACATCACAATATGCATCAGTGCATAATCGTTTATCTTTAAAGATGATCTTTGACATCAGCATGGGGACCTAAAATGTGTGATAGAGAAGCTAGGTTAAGTTTACCAGATGACTTCATGCCACCAAGGACGAAATATTCTTGTCCAGACTTTTCTTTTAACCACATAATGCATTCTGGGGTTTGTAGTCGTGGCCCCACTGTGATTGAACTAACATACTTGAAACATAATGATTTGTACAGAAAAACCCAAGAACGTAGCATTGCGTCCCTGGTGACTTGGAGTATGCTAACGTAAGGACTCCGATAGGACAAGTGTATGGGATAACACACGGAAGAGGACAAATAGCCTATAAAGTCAGAGGCGCTTTGAAGGAAGGAAGTGTTTGCAGTACGGTTTGGGTTAGCACTCTGGTGGCGAGAGCAGAATCACCATAAACAACACGACCTCACAGTTAACAACTAAAATATGTCAGGCATGCCGTAATGTTTTCGCTGTAGAAAAGAATCAGCCCGCGGTAAGCCTTTGAGGTAGTCATGTTTTGAAAAACAACTTTGCAGAGGTGCCATGCCACCGTGGTGTGCGACATTTTTGGCATAGCTACCCAGCAGGCACCGGAAATCCCTGGCAGCAAGAGAGAATCTTTAATGAATGGACAAACGGACAAACTGTAGCCTGGTGTTGCAAAACACAGGAACATTTTCTTGAGGAGTTCGCCCATCTCCAACTCAATGGACGCCGTTTACTAATTATTGATGTTGTCCAAGACGCTGTAAAATGGCAGATTATGGAGGCAGGGGTACACGCTGTATCTTTGCAAAAACAGAGCCCTGACAATTATTAATAGCCAAGCCACGAGTAAACATTTTACTTTGCTTTTAGCTCTTGACAAGTGCGCGTCAGTACTCCCAACCTGAAACATTCCAGGTTTGGGTGCCTGGATAAACATATGACGCATATCAGTCTTATTTACGCCCCGAATCCCTTCCCAAGAAGACCTGAAATGCCATGTCTTTCTTTACAACACATTTGAAATCTAAGACTATCAATGTCCGTTTCTTCCTAGCGTTTATCGAGATATGTAATAATGCAATCTAGAAACATTGCAGTCCTACCTTAATATCTTCCCTGTGTGTCAATTCTGTTTGATGGCGGTCATTTAATGCGGCAGCAAACAGTGATCAGCAACTAAAATGTTTTAGTTTGAAAGCATATTGTAAGGAAATGCCTCCTTGGTATGGTTACCCCCTGGCTTTTTGCCTTTTGTTGATGCCAGTTGTGATTGAAAGTGTGCTGGGATCCTGCTAACCAGGCCCCAGCACCAGTGTTCTTTCCCTAAAACTGTACCTTTGTTCCCACAATTGGCACAGCCCTGGCACCCAGATAAGTCCCTTGTAAATGGTACCTCTGGTACCAAGGGCCCTTATGCCAGGGAAGGTCTCTAAGGGCTGCAGCATGTATTATGCCACCCTGGGGACCCCTCACTCAGCACATGCACACTGCCTCACAGCTTGTGTGTGCTGGTGAGGAGAAAATGACTAAGCCGACATGGCACTCCCCTCAGAGTGCCATGCCAGCCTCACACTGCCTGTGGCATAGGTAAGTCACCCCTTTAGCAGGCCTTACAGCCCTAAGGCAGGGTGCACTATACTACAGATGAGGGCATATGTGCATGAGCACTATGTCCCTAAAGCGTCTAAGCAAAACCTTAGACATTGTAAGTGCAGGGTAGCCAAAAAGAGTATATGGTCTGGGAGTTTGTCAAACATGAACTCCACAGTTCCATAATGGCTACACTGAAATTTGGGAAGTTTGGTATCAAACTTCTCAGCACAATAAATGCACACTGATGCCAGTGTGGAATGTATTGTAAAATACACCCAGAGGGCATCTTAGAGATGTCCCCTGCATACCAGTCTGACTCCTTGTGCTAGGCTGACCAGTTTCTGCCAGCCTGCCACAACCAGACTGTTTCTGGCCACATGGGGAGAGTGCCTTTGTCACTCTGTGGCCAGGAACAAAGCCTGTACTGGGTGGAGGTGCTTCTCACCTCCCCCTGCAGGAACTGTAACACCTGGCGGTGAGCCTCAAAGGCTCATGCCTTTTGTTACAGCACCCCAGGGCATCCCAGCTAGTGGAGATGCCCGCCCCTCCGGCCACTGCCCCCACTTTTGGCAGCAAGACTAGAGGAGATAATGAGAAAAACAAGGAGGAGTCACCCACCAGTCAGGGCAGCCCCTAAGGTGTCCTGAGCTGAGGCGACCCCTGCCTATACAAATCCTCCATCTTGAGATTGGAGGATTCCCCCAATAGGATTAGGGATGTGCCCCCCTCACCTCAGGGAGGAGGCACAAAGAGGGTGTAGCCACCCTCCAGGACAGTAGCCATTGGCTACTGCCCTCCTGACCTAAACACACCCCTAAAACTAGTATTTAGGGGCACTCCAGAACCCAGGAAATCAGATTCGTGCAACCTACAAGAAGAAGAAGGACTGCTGACCTGAAAGCCCTGCAGTGACAACTGAGACGACAACTGACTTGGACCCCAGCCCTACCGGCCTGTCTCCAGACTCAAAGAACCTGCACAGCGACGCACCCGACAGGGACCAGTGACCTCTGAAGCCTCAGAGGACTGCCCTAAACCCGAAGGAGCAAGAAACTCCTGTGAACAACGGCACTGTTCAAAAACAGCAACAACTTTGCAACTTTCTTGCAACTTTTAAAGAACTCACTCTTCCCGCCGGAAGTGTGAGACTTCACCCTCTACACTCGACGCCCCCTGCTCGAGCTCCAGAGAACCAACACCATAGGGAGGACTCCCAGGTGACTGCAACCTCGTGAGTAACCTGAGACGACCCCTCTGGACCCCCACAGCGACGCATGCAGAGAGGATCCAGAGGCTCCCCCTGACCGCGACCGCCTGGAACAAAGAACCCGACGCCTGGACCAAGCACTGCACCCGCAGCGCCCAGGACCACAGGGAACCGAACTCCAGTTAAAGGAGTGACCCTCAGGCAACCCTCTGCCTAGCCCAGTCGGTGGCTGGCCCAAGAAGCCCCCCTGTGCCCTGCCTGCACCGCTAGAGTGACCCCCGGGTCCATCCATTGATTCCTACACAAAACCCGACGCCTGCTTTGCACACTGCACCTGGCCGCCCTGTGCCACTAAGGGTGTGTTTTGTGTGCCTACTTGTGTCCCCCCTAGTGCTCTACAAAACCCCCCTGGTCTGCCCTCCGAAGACGCAGGTACTTACCTGTTGGCAGACTGGAACCGGACAACCCTGTTATCCATAGGCGCCTATGTGTTTTGGGCCCTCCTTTGACCTCTGCACCTGACCGGCCCTGTGTTGCTGGTGCGGTGACTTTGGGGTTGCCTTGAACCCCCAACGTGGGCTGCCTATGCCCAGGAACTTGAACTTGTAAGTGCCTTGCTTACCTGAAAAACTAACCAATACTTACCTCCCCCAGGAACTGTTGATTTTTGCACTGTGTCCACTTTTAAAATAGCTTATTGCCATTTTAACAAAAACTGTGTATGTTACTGCTCTAATTCAAAGTTCCTTACTTACCTGTGTGGAGTACCTTGCATTTTATGTATTTACTTCAAATTTCGAATCTTGTGGTTCTAAAATAAATTAAGAAAATATATTTTTCTATATAAAAACTATTGACCTGGAGTTAAGTCTTTGAGCGTGTGTTCCTCATTTATTGCCTGTGTGTGTACAACAAATGCTTAACACTACCCTCTGATAAGCCTACTGCTCGACCACACTACCACAAAATAGAGCATTAGAATTATCTAATTTTGTCACTATCTTACCTCTAAGGGGAACCCTTGGACTCTGTGCACACTATCTCTTACTTTGAGATAGTGTAGACGGAGCCAAATTCCTACACATATGAAACAACTTTTGCTCGATTGACAGCTGCTTTTCCATGCATGTTTTACTTGGGTGCTTGAAAAAATCAGTTTAAGTGAGTAAATTTGTTACTATTTGTAAAGAAAGGTGTAGGCTTAACATCTAAGAACTCCGGAATTTATTGTTGAAGGCTGAAAGAACAATGCCAAGGATGTACACTTGAAGAAGAAGTCTATGCAAACTCAAAAGCTGGTGTTTTACAACAATTTGGTATTTTATGTTAAGTTAGTTAAGTACAAGGAAACAGAACCTGGAATGTCGTGGTGTACCTTACACACACTATACTAGAATGAGTTTAGATGGAATTTTACTTTTGTAAGTGATACTTACTAATATGAAAAAATCCACCAGTGCAGTGGAGTTTCTGCATTCGTAAATGCAGGGGCAGCAACGCAACCATTCCAGTAGAGTTGCATATTGCAAAGAACTAACAAGAACGTATAGCTTTGTGTATGTACACAATGAATTTGCAAGAATTTTCACACTAGGAAATGCATACTAAAGGACTCCTGTGAAATAAAAGGGTAAGCGTCTTTACAGAATGGGAAAGGGATCCTGAGTGGGTGTTGTGTTTACGAAAGCCAGCATTAACCTTTATACCGGAGAAGCTCCTTTAGACACCCAGGCATCAGAGACCTCCTAACCGCAGCTGGTCAATCTTGGTGACAGGGATGGGAACAGAAGGATACCGAATAAGAGAAACACAATAAAATGCAGGTGAGCAAACTACAAACTGCTGCCAGGTAAAGGGGGTCATAAAGCAGAGGTGTTTTATACCACTCTAACCCCATGAATCCAGGCACATCATATGACCTGAAGCTTTACACCTGTGGTGGTTAGCAGTCTAGCTCGCACCCTCCCCACACTCCATTTATTTCTCTGTTGGTGTTTTTTGATTTCAACATTATTATGAAAGGCCTTAGTGACTGACTCCTAGCCATTCTTTGGACACCTTGCCCTTAAACCCATGACCCCGAACCCTATATTCCTGACTACAGGTACTGGATTATGGCAGGGTCCAATGAATATAGGCCAAAATTTAGTGCCCAATCAATTATTCTTTTTACTCACAATCAGGACTCTGATTTAGAGGGATTCAACTAAAGGAAATTCTTGTTCATCCTTTGTTGCGTATTTTCCAAGGCCAGAAGAAGGTCAAGAAGAGAAACAGGAGCATCCTCAGATAGATTAAAGATTAACTGTGTACAGTGCTTAATTTGTAAATAAAAACGTACCACTGCACAAAGCTTTTCTCTGAAACATGCGGGTGCTGCAATTACATGTAAGAGCACAGACTACTGAGGCAGCTCAAAGCCATGTCGGGCCTCTTTAATCCATTTACAGCCGCTCCCTGCACCTTCAGCTCACTCTTTCAGCTTCCTGCTATCTCTTTCTGTGACGCTTTTTCGTTTTTCTCTTCCTCTGTCTTTCTCATGTGTCTTTTGCTCGCAGTAAATGCTTGAGGCAGAAAAATAAGTGCTGGTGCCCCACACTTCTATTTTTCCATTTCAAGCACTGGCACTGACTATCAGCTACATAGAATTTGACGATCTTGGATTGGGTTAATAAGTATGCTCAAGTCTTAAGAAGATTAAATAGAAAGGGGAGAGCATGAAGGACGTGATTCAGACTTGAAGAAATCAAGTTGGACTGATTGAGATCCGTCTTGTAGAAATTAAAGCAGCAATTGTAGAACTGTGACCTTAAGAGACAAATTCAGAACCTGACATAATAAGGTATGATGGTCGATACTGCTGAATGTGTAATAGACGTCAAGAAAATGACAGAAGGCTTACTCTGGTCAACACACGACATAGAAAACAAATGTGCAGAAGTGTATATGATACTTGAAAAGTACAGGCCTCGGTTTGAATACAATGGCCATGTAGGGATGCAGGGACAGAAAGGAGAATGAGGAGAGAGGCCAGGTGCAGGGTAAAAGCAGTCATAGTCTGACTTTGCATGCCATAAATAATTTAGAAGGACGCATACACAAAGGAGAGTCCGTGCCACTTTCTGATACCAGTGTTAGGAGAAAGGGTAAATCATGACAGGCTGAAAGGGAGACACAGCACTAGTTTGTGTTTCAAGGTTGACAGGGAGTGGGAGACAGACCGTAAAACTTCAAAGTCTGGTAGACTTGTAGGGTGGACATATTGATAGAGTTCAAAGGGTAGGATCGAAGGACATTGTGTATGTAGGAAGATATATACACGTATTATGGTGGTCATTACAACCCTGGCGGTCGGAGTTAAAGCGACGGTAAGAACGCCAACAGGCCGGCGGAAAAGAAAATGGAATCACGACCGTGGCAGAAACCGCCAACAAAGACAGCCACTTTAACACTCCGACCACCACGGCGGTACAAACAAACAGCGCAGCGGTCACCGCCAACAGACAGGCGGGAGACAATGTACCGCCCACAGTATCACAACCTACCAATCCGCCACCTTTTCCGGGGTGGATTCACCGCAAACAAAAACACAGCGGAAACTGGACTTCGAAGGGAAAACGCTCACCTCTACACACCCCACGAGGAACCAGGACGCCATGGAACCAGAGCTTCAAATTTTTCCAGCCTTTATCTTCTTGCTCCTCTACCAGGAGCACGAACGCTGGCGGTGAAGACCACAGTGAGTACTGCACCTACGACACAGGGGATGGGGGAGGGGGGAGGGAAAAAACAGGGACACACACACGCAACACGCAACACCCCCACCCTCACCCACGACAACACACACACTAATACAGCATGATACATGACAGTTACACCCCCCAACCCCCCCGGAAGAATGCAAAGACAAAAGAAAATGAGTGTAACCATTGTAATCTATTAAAATCCAGTACGCAAAAATATATATACA
Source organism: Pleurodeles waltl (assembly GCF_031143425.1). Lineage (NCBI taxonomy): Eukaryota > Metazoa > Chordata > Amphibia > Caudata > Salamandridae > Pleurodeles > Pleurodeles waltl. The sequence continues at coordinate 747,921,062 of NC_090440.1, read as the reverse complement.
CTATAAACAAATATACACACCAAGAATAGAAGTCCAGGTATTGCACCATCTAAGTCCGTGGAACACTGGGCCCACACTGCATGGGCGAGGCCCACACAAGGTACCCAAACATGACGGAGAGAACACTGCAGGGGCATCAGATAGAAATAAAACAGGCACCTCAGGGGGAAGGGAAAGGGGGGGCACCTCAGCCGGTTGAGTGCACGATGCCAAATCCACGAGGGGGCCACATGCCCACTGTTCAATCCTGGGGAGTGCAAAGCCACAGTCTCACAAGTCTCTACAGTGGGTGGTTTGCCCACTGTACAATCCTGGGGAGTGCAAAGCCACAGTCTCTCAAGTGGATAATAGTCTCCACTGGTTCTGGAGGGGGCTATGTGCCCAGAGTGCTTCATCCTGCCAAGGACTGAGGTAGTGGATGCCTTTCTCCACTGGTTCTGGAGGGGGCTTTGTGCCCAGAGTGCTTCATCCTGCCAAGGACTGAGGTAGTGGATGTCAATCTCCACTGGTTCTGGAGGGGGCTTTGTGCCCAGAGTGCTTCAGCCTGCCAAGGACAGAGGTAGTGGATGTGATACTCCACTGGTTCTGGAGGGGGCTTTGTGCCCAGAGTGCTTCATGCTGCCAAGGACTGTGTGAGTGGATGCTTTTCTCCACTGGTCCTGGAGGGGGCTTTGTGCCCAGAGTGCTTCATCCTGCCAAGGACAGAGGTAGTGGATGCCTTTCTCCACTGGTTCTGGAGGGGGCTTTGTGCCCAGAGTGCTTCATCCTGCCAAGGACAGAGGTAGTGGATGTGATACTCCACTGGTTCTGGAGGGGGCTTTGTGCCCAGAGTGCTTCATCCTGCTCGTGGCGGACTCAGTAGCATTTGTGCTCTTGGCGCTCATGGGCCAGCGGTGCTTGTGGCGGCGGTGTCCTTGGCAGCGGTGCTTGTTGCGGTGGTGTCCTGTGCAGCGGTGCTTGTGGCGGCGGTGTCCTTGGCAGCGGTGCTTGTTGCGGCGGTGTCCTTGGCAGCGGTGCTGCTGGCGGCGGTGTCCTTGGCAGCGTTGCTTGTGGCGGCGGTGTCCTTGGCAGCGGTGCTTGTGGCGTTGGTGTCCTGTTCAGCGGTGCTTGTTGCGGCGGTGTCCTCTGCAGCGGTGCTTGTGGCGGCGGTGTCCTTGGCAGCGGTGCTAGTGGCGGCGGTGTCCTTGGCAGCGACTCAGCTGCTGGCGGTTCTGTCTGGGCCTGCGGGGCTGGTGCTGGCGGTCGCCTCCTGGCCAGCAGGGCTGCTGCTGACAGTCCTGTCTTGGCCTGCGGGGCTGCTGCTGGCGGTCCTGTCTGGACCTGCGGGCCTGCTGCTGGCCAGATCCTGGGCAGCGGGGCTGATGGAGGTCTTCTCCGCCATGCTGCTCTTCCCAGACTTCCCGGGTTTCTTGTGCCTCTTCCCCAACTTGGAAGGTGTCGCAGCTGACTCCACACTCCCACCTGTACCCCTGGGAGCGGCTTTGCTGGCTGTTGTCTTCCCCCTCTCCCGCCGGGCACTGGCCAACTTTTGATGCTTGACAGTTGGGGGACTCTCCGTGCTGTGGCTCCTTGCCACACTGGCTGCCCTGCTGCCTGGTGCACTCCAGAATCCGGTGACTACTGGCACCACTGGTCCCGCTGCTGTTGTGGCTGAGATGCTAGGTTGGGACCTGGAGAGTCGGTCCCTAGGAGACTGACGAGGTGGGGGAGGTGAGGGAAAGAGGTCAAGGGTGGCCAGGAAAAGTTTCTTAGGAACACTGGGACGGGTAGCTGGAGGGGGTTTGGGAGTGGAGGAAGAGGTTGTGGTTGTAGGAAGTGTCCGTTTGGTGACTTTGGGTGAAGGTGCATGCGCTGGAGGCTGTCGTGAGGTGGATGGCGGTTGGGTGGGTTTGTGGCTGCATTTGTGTACCTTGGGAGGTGGTGACACAGACACACTGGGAGAGGACACAGGGCATGTGTGAATGGTGTGGTGGTGGGTGTGCTGGTGATGGAAGTAGTGGCTGTAGATGTAGTGCATGCAGGTGTGAGTGGAGACGAGACTGGGAGGGAGGAGGGAGACGAGGAGGAGGGGGACACATTGAGGCAGTGGATGTTGCAATGTCTGCTTGCGTGAGTGCCTGTGGGATGTGTGGTGCTTATGTTTGCCTGAGCTTCCTTTGTGTGTTGATGTGTGTGCATGCTGGTCTGATGGTGTGCTTGGGATAGGCTGAGGTACAGGGGATTGGGTCTGGGTGGAGGAAGTTGGAGGGGGGAGGCTAGAGACAGGGACAATGGCTGCCATCAGTGCTGAGGCCAGAGTCTGAAAAGCTTGTTGAAGGGCTGCCTGACCCGAATGAATGCCCTCCAGGAATGCACTGGTTTGTTGCAACTGCCTCTCTACACCCTGGATGGCATTCAAAATGGTAGACAGCCCAACAGTGACGGACCTGAGGAGGTCAATGGCCTCCTCACTGAGGGCAGCAGGGGTGACTGGGGCAGGGCCTGAGGTGCCTGGGGCGAAGGAGATGCCCACCCTCCTGGGTGAGCGGGCACGGGGCAAAGGCTGAGGGGCTGCTGGGAGGGCGGTGCTGGAGGGGGGGTGGCAGCTGTACCTGTAGATGCGGGGGCACAGATGGGGCCGCCACCACAAGGGAGCTCCCAGCAGAGAACGAGTCCGTATCACTGGTGTCAGCTCCTGTCCCCGCCGTGGAACTCCCCTCGCCCTCCGTCCCACTGGTGGCTTCAGACTCTGTTGTCTCGCCTGATGATGCTAATGCACACATGTACAGGGAGACCACAAAAAGGGGGGGGGAGACAGAAGAAAGACATGTTCAGTGCATGCATTACCGCTACCGTTGGCGGACACGACAGACACAGAAGCCCCTTGCACTACGCTGCGCACTTGGGGTCCACTATACAATCCCTGGGACATGGCCTACAAGGCTTTGGCCGATATCTGCACACATGGATGTCACATGAGCCTGACTAGGTGTAGTTGGCACTGTACCCAGGTGGGGTGGGGTGCCACAGGGTCTGCCTGAAAAAGGGGACTTAACTAGCACAATCGCCCTGGCCTAGGGAAACACACAGCCCACCTACCCCACCCAGACACCTCCATTGCGCGCTGAATCAGCAGAATGAGTGTGTACTCACCCCCTTGTTGCTGCTGTGATGCCCTCAAGCGCCCATCCAACTTGGGTACGCAACCGCCAGGATCCTGAACATCAGGGGGGTCATGGTGCGACGGGCATCCCTCCCACGTTGGGAGGCCATCCTCAGCTGGGCCTCCGCCATCTTCTTGCTCCAGTGGCGAATGTCCTCCCATCTCTTACGGCAGTGGGTGCTCCGTCTGTGATAGACCCCCAGGGTCCGGACGTCCTTGGCGATGGCACGCCAAATATCCTTCTTCTGGTGGGCGTGGCCTACACAAATTGTACAGGGGAAAAAGAGAAGTTATTACCAACTGCACCGTCACAGTCATTGGCCCACATCCCTATCCTTGCCATCTGGCACAATCACTCTCCGTCGTTTCATGCACACATCATTCTCCCCACCCCTATCTTTCATCCGCACCACTCCACACAAGCATTGCCCATACAGCATGCTCCCAGTGTACTTACCTGTTTGTCTGGAGGACCATAGAGTAGCGTGTACTGGGGAAGGACCCCATCCACGAGTTTCTCCAACTCCTCCGTGCTGAAGGCAGGGGCCCTTTCCCCAGACACACGAGTCATTGTCTCTTCCAGACTGAGGAAACAGCAGCACTTGCAGTGTAGGTCCTCTCCTGTCGAAGATCAGGTATCGAGTAATTGAACAGATTGAAAATGGTGATCACGTCCGCAGCGGTGTGTACCGTCACCGCCGGCGTACATCGTCATTCGCTCCTGGGACCCATAGGGTCCAATGTTAACCAATGCAGAATTGCGCCATAGTCTTCGACCGCCTACTGCGACGGTGTACAACGCCAGGGCAGTTACCTCACATCCCGTGTCCCCATTTCAGGGGCCCATAAGCTTTATTTTAACTGCGTCACACATACCTAGGCCTTGCCTCAACACTCATACAGGGTAAATTCGGGTTATGAATGGTTTTCTGAGTAAGCTGTGTTTACGTACCTCTGAGTTGGTTGACTCTGTGTTCGCTGTTGTCCTTCATAGGCACCGTCTGCTGGGACATGTGAGGAGATGGCGGCATCCTCCGGTGTACAGACCGCTGGTGGACCTGTCGACAATGGAGGAAAGACATGTGATCATCACCTACAGGCTTGATCGTGCCACAATCCTGGAACTGTGTGCCCAGTTGGAGCCAGACCTGATGTCAGCTATCCGCCATCCCACAGGAATCCCCCCTCTAGTGCAGGTGCTGTCAGTACTCCATTTCCTTGCAAGTGGGTCTTTTCAAACTATAAGTGGGTCTTTTCAAACTACAGTGGGCATAGCATCAGGGATGTCCCAGCCTATATTTTCCAACGTGTTGTCCAGAGTGTTGTCTGCCCTGCTGAAACACATGCGGAGCTACATTGTTTTCCCTCAGGTGGAGGATTTGCCTACAGTGAAAGGTGACTTCTATCCCCTGGGACATATCCCCAACATCATAGGTGCCATTGATGAGACAAATGTGTCCTTGGTCCCCCCACGCAATAGTGAACAGGTGTACAGAAACCAGAAGAGTTATCATTCGATGAATGTGCAGATGGTGTGTTTGGCAGACCAGTACATCTCCCATGTTAATGCCAAATTCCCTGGCTCAGTGCATGACGCTTACATCCTGCGGAATAGCAGAATCCCTTATGTGATGGGTCAACTCCAGAGGCACCGTGTGTGGCTATTAGGTGAGCACCTGGAAGAAAGTCAGTGGGAATAGTTGTCTGGGTCTGGGGATATCCCTACAGGTTAGTGTGTGTCTAACTGTTGTCCCTCACCATTTTCAGGTGACTCTGGTTACCCCAACCTGTCATGGCTACTGACCCCAGTGAGGAATCCCAGGACAAGGGCAGAGGAACGCTACAATGAGGCCCATGGGTGAACTAGGAGGATTATAGAGCGGCCCTCCGGCCTCCTGAAGGCCAGGTTCAGGTGTCTCCATATGACAGGTGGTTCCCTATTCTACTCACCAAAGAAGGTGTGCCAGATCATCGTGGCCTGCTGTATGCTTCACAACTTAGCTTTGCGACGACAGGTGCCTTTTCTGCAGGAGGATGTTCCAGATGGAGGTGTTGTGGCAGCTGTGGAGCCTGTGGACAGTGAAGATGAGGAAGCAGAAGAAGAGGACATCGACAACAGGAACTCAGGTATCCTGCAATACTTCCAGTGAGACACAGGTAAGAAGACAAACATGCCTACTACATGTACTTTAACCCTACTACCTCTCTACTGTCTGTCCTTTTCACCCAGTGTATGGTCACTGAGTTTTCACTTTCCCTTACGATTTCACAGATGTGGGTCCCACTGTGTGACATCTGCTTTGTTTCCTCGTGGACTAGAGCTGTGTGACATAGGTATGTTGACATTACAATTGAAAGAGCATTTTGTCACTGTAATTGCTAATACACCATTTCGAGGGAAACATCCTGAACAACTAGGTCTAAACCACTACTTGCCTGAACCACTACTGCTAAACAACTAAAAAGTCCCTACAACTAAGTACTGAACAACTACTGTCTAAACAACAATTGTGCCTGAAAAACAATTGCCTGAACAACTAATTTTAAGGTAAGGTTTTCTTTTTGTTTTTTATGGTTTATTAGTTGTTTAGAATATATATTAAAATTAGTTGTTCAGGAAATTGTTATTCAGGCACAATTGTTGTTTAGACAGTAGTTGTTCAGTACTTAGTTGTAGAGACTTTTTAGTTGTTTAGCAGTAGTGGTTTAGGCTATAGTTGTTTAGGACCTAGTTGTTCTGTCACATATTCCCATTTCGAAATCATAGACAGACTCCAGATTGTTTGTGCTTTAAGGGTGTTTATTTAAGTGCTCAATATTGGAGGGTGCTGTAACATGGTGAGGGGTGATGGTGGAGGAATGTCCATGGCAGAGTCCAGTCTATTTGTCTCACAGGTGCATTGCCCAAAGGGGCATAGGAAGTGGATCTGGGGCAGTTTGAGGATGGACAGGGTGACAAAGTGTGACAGAAGGATGACATTCAGGGTGGTCTCATTTCTTGGCGGGGGTCTTGGCATCGTTCTCTGTCTTTGTCCTGGATCTCAGGGACCATTTGCGGGGTGGTCCTCCCTCTGCAGGGGGTGGGGTGCTGGTGTGGGTGGTGGTCCTGTGGCGGTGCCCCCTGTCCACTAGCGCCGGCAGAGGTGGTGGGCAGTTCATCGTCCAGGCTAGTGTCAGGGGCCCCTTGTTGTGCCACAGTGTCCCTCCTGGTGTTGAGGACTTCCTTCAGCACCCCTACGATGGTGCCCAGGGTGGAATTGATGGACCTGAGTTCCTCCCTGAAGCCCAAATACTGTTCCTCCTGCAGCCGCTGGGTCTCCTGAAACTTGGCCAGTACCGTTGCCATTGTCTCCTGGGAATGATGGTATGCCCCCATGATGTTGGACAGGGCCTCGTGGAGAGTGTGTTCCCTGGGCCTGTCCTCCCCCGTCACACAGCAGCCCTCCCAGTTCCCCTGTTTCCCTGGGCCTCTGTCCCCTGAACGGTGTGCCCACTGCCACTGCCCCCAGGTCCCTGTTGTTGTTGGGGTGGTGGGTTAGCCTGGGTTCCCTGTAGTGGTGGACACACTGCTGATTGGCGTATCCTGAGGACAGAGGTATGGGCCCGCTGGGTGGGTGCTGTGCTGGTGTTTCCAGAGGAGGGAAGCTCTGTGGTGGCCTGTGACTGTGTGAGGGGAACCAACTGTCCCGAGGTCCCAGATGGGCTGGGCTGGTCGTCTAGATCCAGTTGGACAGAGCTGCTGTCATCACTGTAGGCCTCTTCTGTTGGTGGTGTGGACATGTGTGGACCCTCCTGTGCGGTGACGTTGGGTAGGGGTCCTGCAGGGGTGTAAAAGCATGATTATTGCATCTGGGTGTACCATGGTGTGCAATGGGTGGGTGACTGTGCACCCCAGTGCTTGCATTCCTGTGTGGGACCTTGTGTGATGATGGTTTAGGGGGGTTTATGGGTATGTGGCGTGGCAATGCTTTGGTGATGGGTGTCCATGCTTTGGTGCTGCATGCAGGGCTTGGTGTTGGGATGGGTGGTTTGTGATATTGGGACATTTGTGAGGAGTAGGAGTGATGGGGGTGAGGGCGAGGGTGGGGGTATGTGATGGCATGCAGGTAGGCTGGGGGATATAGTAGTTAAGGTTTGACTTACCAGAGTCCATTCCTCCAGCTACTCCTTCGAGGCCCTCAGGATGCAGAATTGCCAAGACTTGCTCCTCCCATGTTGTTAGTTGTGGGGGAGGAGGTGGGGGTCCGCCGCCAGTCCTCTGAACCGCAAGGTGGTGTCTGGATACCACGCAACGCATCTTCCCCCGTAGGTCGTTCCACCTCTTCCTGATGTCATCCCTATTTCTTGGGTGCTGTCCCACTGCATTGCCCCTGTCCACTATTCTGCGCCATAGCTCCATCTTCCTAGCTATGGAGGTGTGCTGCACCTGTGATCCAAATAGCTGTGGCTCTACCTGGATTATTTCCTCCACCATGACCCTGAGCTCCTCCTCAGAGAACCTGGGTGTCTTTGCTGTGCCATGGGGTGGTGTGGGTGATGTGTGGGGTGGTGTGTGTTGTGATATGTGGGGTGATATTTAGTGGTGTGTTGTGTGGGGCGCGTGGATGTTATGTGGGTGATGGTGTTGTGTGCCTGTGGATGCTTGGTTGTAGATTGTAGAGTCTCTCTCTGGCCTTCTTTTCGGGATTTTTGTCGTAGGGGTTTGTGGGTGATGTGGGTGTGTGTTTTATATTGTATTGGATGTGTGGGAGTGGTGTGTGTATGGGTATCAGGTGTGTGTATTTGGAATTGTCCAATGTGGTAGTGTTTTGTAAGCGTGTGTGTATTTTGAGCGCGGTGGTGTGTACCGCCAATGGAATGCCACGGTTGAAAGACCGCTGCATTGATTCGTGGGTCGTGATAGTGTGAGCGTATTCCTGTTGGCGTGACGGTGGAGGTTTTGTTTTCACCAGTTTGTCACTGACCTTTGGTGTGGTGGACTTGTGTGGGTGTCTCAATTTTGGCGGATTCCGAGCTGTGGGTCATAATGGCCGTGGTGGATTTCCGCGGCCGCGACGGTGTGTTGCCGGTCTTCTGCACGGCGGTAAGCGGCTTTTACCGCCAATGTTGTAATGACCCCCTATATCTGTTATAACAGAATTTTTATAACAATCAGTCAGATAGCGTTAAAAGAATTATGGTCTTTGTTAATTGTAAATGTTATGAAGGAAGTGGAACTTAGGTGTCCACCAAGAGTATAAAAAACACTGTTTGTAAGAGCTGAGTGGAGTGTGGCTTCAGTTACAGAACTGTGCTGTACTCCCGGCCGTATTTTATTTACTTCTCAATATACTCAATTATTATTACAATTGTATAACTTATTTATTTCTGACAAAAACTTGACTACAAATGCCATGGAGAGCACCTCTGCCATCAACCATGAGGTAAAGATCGTACAGCGATGAGGTCACCAGAGACATGGTCTAAAGCCTACTAGGATGTTATGGTTTAAGTTTAGTTTATTAGTCAATTAAAACCATGAACAGTTACATAGTATCCATAAACATACAGCTAGTAAAGTAAAATTACAAACATGCATAAAACTGTTTAAAACATGACAATTATAAAAGACCCATGCTCCTTGTCCATACTACTTCCATAGTGACATACCAAAGCTTCTATGCACTTATCAGGTTTAAAGGACTAAGGTATTTCCCTTTGTTGGTAAAGTCGAGTTATAGGCACACTTACCGCTCCCTAGTAGCTCAACTAGTTGAACCAGGTTATAAAATCTCAGTGTTCATACTCATAGAAACATTGCCAGTTAGAAAACATGCCGACTTAAGCCATGTAATACATAATCATAAGAGCTGTATGCATATTTTAGATACTGGTCATGAGTCAGCTAGCTGATCAAGTGGGTGCATAAAGTGCTAGAGTGCGAGTGCAGTGAGTAAGGTGCAAGTGGTGCATTTCAATTTAGAATTTTACTAAGGGCCCTAAGTCAGCGAGACAAGATTGCATAGGGTGCTAGTGCAATAAGTAAGGTGCAAGTAGTGTCTGTCGATTTAGAATTTTACTAAGGGCCCCAAGGCAGTGAGACGGGATGAGGGCTAGTTGATGCTCATAGCCCCTAGCAACCCATTGCGTCTGTGAGCCCTTCGGGAGGTAAGTTTTTCCTAGTGACCTTGATACAGAGATGAAGGGCACAGGGCAGGATAAGTGCTAGATGACTCTCATAGCCCCTAGCAGCCAGACGCATCTATGGACCCGTCAGGTGGTAATTCTTATCTTGCTGACCCTGATATGGAGAGGGAGAGCATGGGGTTCAATGGGCGTGTTACTCCCTAGGGACCCAACCCTTTTATAAGCCCATCAAGTACCCACACTTATCTTACAGTCATATCCTTGGACTGAATAACAGGGTTTTCTTTAACCATATCTTTAAAAATATCCAGAAATTGCACCAATCAGATATTATGGATTAAATTCAGAGGATTGAATGCTTCTATCACTGCTAATCTGCATGATCTAATCCCCAGTGACTTGAACTCTCTCCTTAGCACGGTCGTCCACAGGTGGTCTAATCAGGGACAAATGCATAAAATATGCACAAACGATTTATTTGCCTGATGGCACAAACGGCATAACATGTTCCCCCACTGATCTTTTTCCTGCCATTTTGGTAAGAAATCCAATGTAGGGATCACTCCCAGCCTTAACAGCAGAAATTTCTGTTTGCCTTTCAGAGAGTAGGGAGTTTTAAGGAGACAGGAAGCCTTGTGTTCGTTGTAGGAGTTCAACAGCAGCCATCGATGTGAGCGTTTAGCAACTACACTTTTGTCCTCCATCCAATTTTCAGCTTTACGGTTTTATTTACTACCCTTTTAAATTCTTGGGGGGGGGGGTCATTGTGTCCAAAGTCCATAATCCACCCAGCCCTAGCATCTTTATACGATCATCAATGTATTTTTTTTAAGCATCCCCACCTCTTTGGAGGCTGATTTCAGCTTATGGCAGCATTTCCTGAATTCTGCGGGCCTGGTCACATCCTACCTGGTCGGTGAGAACTCCAACCTGACTTAGGTGGGTGTTGCTGATCTCAGCAGTCACAGCACACTTTTATAGATTTTTATTATATTTTTTTTCTAAAAGATTGATGTCTGAGCCCACCATCAGTTCGCTGCCACAAGAAAGGGATGGTATCAGTCTCGCCTTCAGCGCCAGTGGTTGTAAATTATAACCACCCAGCGATTTTGCTAAAGATGAGAAGGCGAGTTATAATGCTATGGCTTTACCCCTGATAGCTTCCCTTTGAGGGGTGAATTAATTCCTGGAGTCTATTTTAACGCCTAGGTATGTGCATGACAAGGTCTCATCTATTGAGTCACTGTTGAGATGCCATTTACATTTATTCAAAATGCGGCGGTTGAATGGACTAACTTTAATTTTTGCAAGATTGATCACAAGGCCATTATCAGCAGCATAGGTTGCCAGACATTTGAGCAATCTCTGCAAATGTAACCTGGTGTTGCTGAGTAAAAGCAAATCATCCGCATACAAGATGTTAGAGAGCGGATTGCCACCAAGGCTCAGGGCATGTGATGCCAGTGCCTCCAACGCTAGAGAAAGATCAGAATTGTATAACTTTGTATAAGTTTAAAAAATAAGGCGCCAGAACGCACCCCTACTTTAACCCAATGCCCGTGAAAGATGAGTGCCATCGCCAAACTTGACTTTTATCCATTTATTCATGTAAAGGAGCTGGATTGCCCTTAGAAGCTTACTCGTGATTCCCCATTGCTGGATCTTTGTCCGGAACTTATCGTGTGGGATACTATCAAACGCTCCTTGAAATCCACAAAACACATGTATAGTGGTGTGCCAGTGGACTTTGCTATATTGAGAATTAAACCTGCGGCCTTGAGGTTAGGGGATGTACCTTGCTTTCTCAGGAACCCGGTCTGGATCAGCGGTAGCCTGCCTGTCTTTGATGCCCATGACTCTAAGCAATAAAGTTGAGAAGTACTTGAGGTTTGCATCCAACAGTGCTATTAAGCAATTGTTTGAAGCTTTGAAGATGGAGTGAATAATTGAGCCGTCCCAACTTCCCCGAATGCTGTAGAACAAACTGGCCAGAAAGTTAGCCCATGACATCGGATGTTCTTTAAAGATGGCTCGGGGAAGTCCTTGTGGCCGATGAACACAGTCTGAATGGGGTTTCTTGATCGTAGATAATGTGTCCGCCGTATACTCTAGTGGATCAATTAGGATGGTTTCCCTAAAAATCTTCTGAGCTCACACTTGGTCGGCTGGATATAGCATACTTCCTCAGAAGTGCGACATTAGGTGCTTGACCGAGTCATCCTCAGTTATATTTGCATTGCAAGCTGCCCTTGGACCTTTATCTATATAATTGATCAGCTTCCAAAATTTATTTGCATCTTTTTAGTTGGCGGCATGGAATAGTTTTGCCCATAGGATTTCTTGCCTATTTCTATTAAAAGTCCATTTTACTTTTCTCAGTTTCCCTCGCTCTTCTTACAGAGATTGCAGAAGGTCCTCTACATTATGTCACAATTGCCTGAGTATTCCATTGATTTTGTTTTTCATCAGGTGGATGTGTCTCAGCAGTACTGGACGCTTGAAAGGCCATATACAAGCTCCTTTGCTGGAGCCTTTAACTGGGTGCTTTGACACCAGATAGTTGGTCAGCATTTCCCATGCCGTTATCAAGTTAGTGTCTCCACAAGCAAGTTGCTTAAGGGTTCCCATGGTGTCTTCCGCCATTATTTTTGCAGAGCTTAAGCTCCACTTCAAATGCTTTAAATGTTCTGTCCTTTCGTCTTCCAGCAGGGCCCTTGCTGGTTCTTTTTTACAATTATTAGCCCAGATCCGGATAAGTTGTGGGTGGTGGTTGCTGTCTTGTCTGTGTGAGATTCTGAAATCCGTTGCCTGCTGATATAGTGGGAAGTTTACCAGCGTATAGTCTATATATGACACTGACATATGTGTTGGCCTTGTCCAAGTTGGTGGTGCATGACCTGGAAAACAGCCGTTCAAAGTGATAAGGCCTGGTAGCTTGCATGCTCTTGCTAACTTTTCTTCCATTCTGTCTCGCTGTTTATAGCATGGCAAGCATTGGCCTGGAATGGGCCGTATTGCCTCAGCATGCTCCTCGCTTTGGGGATGAAATAGGTGTAAGTTGAAGTCTGATGAATGACATATATTTTGTATTTGTAGAATGCTTGTAATAAGATTTTCCACTTGTTGGAAATTGCCGTTTTTGTAGGGTTATGCCCAAAACTTTCGCCTTCTTCCTCCTATTTTTTCTGATCTGTTTTTGCTGGTTTATTGTCTTTGAGCACTTTACCACTGCTAATCAGTGCCAAAGTGCAAGTGCTCCCTGTATAAATTGTACTGTTGATTGGTTTATCCATGACTGGCATATTTGATTTATTGGTAAGTCTCTAGTAAAATGCAATAGAGGTGCTCTAGGCCTGTAAATCAAATGCTACTAGTGGGCCTGCAGCACTGATTGTGCCACCCACATTAGTTGTCCTGTAAACATGGCTCAGACCAGCCACTGCAATGTCTGAGTGTGCAGTTTTAAACTGCCAGTTCGACTTGGCAAGTGTACCTACTTGCCAGGCCTAAACCTTCCCTTTTTATACATGTAAGGCACCCCTAAGGTAGGCCCTAGGTAGCCCCATGGGCAGGGTGCAATGTATGTTAAAGGTGGGACGGAGCTATTGACTTCAAGGAACTGTCTTTTTAAGTAATTCTTGCAAAATTTGTATCTAATTTATTGTATGTTGCATTTTCATCAAATTTTGTCTTGTTTTATATAGATAAATATTGGCTACTTTTCTAAAACTGGTGGGGTCTCCTTTTGTACTGTTTTCACTGTATTACTGTGTGTTATGTGCAAATGCTTTACACATTGCTTCTGAGATGAGCCTGACTGCTCGTGCCAAGCTACCAAGGAGGTGAGCAGGGGTTATCTGAGCGGTTATCTCCCTTATCCTGACCAGAGTGAGGGTCCTTACTTAGACAGGGTACAAACCGACTGCCAACTAGAGACCCCATTGCTAACATTGATTGTCAGTGGTGAGGATAGGACTTCCATTTGCACATGACCCACAATGACTGGTTTACACTACTACCATATCACAGACCATTATGTGCCACATACAGATTTTTGATTTTTTTCTCTTTTACCTATTTGTGATCTTGAGTTTAAGTGAACCCCAACAACATCATGTCTCAGTCAAGAGCATTATCAGTTTCATCCCTGGATTTGGTTTTTGAGGAGGATAGGTTGGAAACCTACACCATGAAGGAATTGAAGGCAGTTTTCAAAAACCTCAAAGTCCAGGTCAGAGGTCTCACCAAGAAGGAGGAGCTACAAAATGTGCTGAGGGCCTGTGTAGCAGCCAAAGCTGCCAGTGGGCACTCTGAGGATCCAATTGGGGAGTCTTAGGAGCCAAATCCTAAGGGAGATGTGCTCAGGGTGCAGGAGCTGCTACGGGGGGAGGTACCCCCTGGGTCAGGCATCCGTGGTGGTTCTAAGGGCCTGAATCCATAGGTGCTGGAGGACAGGAGAGAAGGCAGGAGGCACCAGATACAGTTGGAGAGGCTACAAATGGAGGAGAAGAAAATGCTCTTTGATCATGAGCTCAGAGTAAAGGAGCTGGATCAAAAGAGTAGATCCAGCAGTAATGGTGGCAGCAATATCTCAGTGCAGTCAGATAGAATAGTTCACATTCCCAAGAATGGAGAAAGAGAGTACAAAAAGAGAGATGACATCCAGAGGTGGGTTCAGGGATATGAGGCATCTATCCACATGAATGGGGTCCCTGAGAAGCATTGGGGGGCAGGATTGTGGAACCACTTCACAGAGGAGGGGTGGGACACTTTGCTAGCTTTGGGTAAGGGATACAACCTCAGCTATGCTGACATGAAGAAGGCCCTTCTCACCAGATGCGGTCTCACTCCTGACAAGTACAGGGATCAGTTTAGAGAGAGTAAGAAAACTGATTCTCAGACCTGGTTAGAATATGTAGATTCTTTTTTCAGAGTACTGGATAGTTGGGTGAAGGGCAGTAATGTTACAGATTTTCAGGGGCTGTACAACCTAATTGCGTGGGAGCACTTGTCTAGTCTGTGATTTGCAGAGCTGCACCAGCACTTGACTGATAGTAAGCTGACTGACCCCAGGAAGCTTGCTATGGAGGCGGACCAATGGGTGAGCCCCAGGTCCGCAAGAAGTTGTATGTGGGAGACTCAGCCAAGGGTGGGCAGGGTCCCTAACAGAAGAAGGAGGGGGAGGTCAAGGGAGAGATGGACAGGACCCAGAATAAGGGGGGAGAGAAAGGGCCCCATGTCCCTTCTGACAGGAAGGAGGGCGGTTATGGTGGGCGGTGGCCCAGGGCACCCCATATTCAACCCCAGTGCTTTGAGTGTTCCCAGTTAGGGCACAAGCAAGGGGACTCTGTCCTAAGAAAACCCCCACTGGTGATCCCTCCACAGGGGTGGCCAGTGTGGTCTTAGGGGAAGGTAACCCCCAGGGGCAGGTCATAGACCATGCCATGATATCCCTTTGTTGGGAGGTAGACTTAGGGGGTGAGTAGGTAATCCCTGAGGGTGGGAGTTGTCACTTCCACCAGGTGACAGTAAATGCGGTCGCAGTCACTGCTCTGAGGGACAGTGGGGCTAGCCATACCATGATGGTGGAAAGGCTCATCTCCCCAGAGCACACTGGCCAGGTGTGTAGGGTGACACCAGCCCATGGGCAGGACTTCTGCCCTATTGCCCTGGTATCCCTCAAGTGGAGTGGAGTGGGGAGGTGACCCAGGGGAGGGACATAGTCAGTCCCCAGATGCCCGTAGACTGCCTTCTGGGGAATGAGTTGCCCCAGGTGTCAGGGGAAGTGGGAGGGGTGGGCCCCAGAGGTGCCCTCAAGGTTCAGTTTTCTGGGGGTACCAATCCAAGGCGGAAGGTTCAGGGCCCCAGCAAGAGACAGGAGGAGGGAGAGCCCACCCCTGTCCTCTGCTCAGCCTGAAGGTACAATCCCTCATTTGAGAAACCAGTCTCAGGATACCAACCCTGGACTGGTGGGAGGTGAAGTGGAAAAAGGGTGCCATTCACCTGGGATAACTGCCCCCCACTTTTCGAAACCACAGAGGCTAGAGACCCTTGGATGGCCTGGAGCCTGGCTCTTGACACTGACAGCTGTCAGTGGCCTCTGTTGGTTGTTATTCTTGTGGTCAGAGTTTTCCCTGGGAGGGGAACTGAAGTCAGATCCCAGGGGTGGAAGGGGCCACATCACACTGTTGGCCACAGTGGTACTGTCTGCCTATTGGGATTCATCTGTGAGCAAGGTAAGATTAGGTGCTGCACAGATGGAGTCCTCAGATGAGGAGGAGGGTTCCCCCAGGGTTAGTTGCAGTGGGCCCTGAGAGTGTTGACCGAGGGATCCACCTGGGTTCAGAAAGTTGCAGAACTGGGAAGAGCCCCTATAGTAGTGGGCCATTGTCCAGGTTCTATCTCTCTAAGCAGGGAAGTCCAGCAAGGTATTGATTGGCCTACCCTGGCTTTAGGCTGGGAGGGGGTTGTGTTGAAAATGGCTGTTTTCGCAAGGTTATGCCCAAACTTTTTGCCTTCTTCCTCCTATTTTTTCTAATTAGTTTTTGCTGGTTTACTGACTCTGAGCACTTTGCCACTGCTAATTAGTGGTAAAGTGCAAGTGCTCCCTATGTAAATTGTACTTTTGATTAGTTTCTCCATGATTGGCATACTTGATTTACTGGTAAGTCCCTACTAAAGTGCACTAGAGGTGCCCAGGGCCTGTAAATCAAATGCTACTAGTGGGCCTGCAGCACTGATTGTGCCACCCACATGAGATGCCCTGTAAACATGGCTCAGACCAGCCACTGCAGTGTCTGTGTGTGCAGTTTTAAACTGCTAGTTCGACTTGGCAAGTGTGCCCACATTCCAGGCCTAAACTTTCCCTTTTCATACATGTAAGGCACCCCTATGGTAGGCCCTAGGTAGCCTCATGGGCAGGGTGCAGTGTATGTTAAAGATGGGACATATACTGATGTATCTTGCATGTCCTAACAGTGAAATACTGCCAAATTCGGGTTTCACTGTTGCAAGGCCTATCTCTCTCACAGGTTAACATGGAGGATGCCTTTAAATATTCTTAAAGTGTAGTTTCACTTTGAGAGCTGATAGAAATGTGGAGTTTTGGTTCTCAACTCACAATTTAAAAATACACATTTTGGTAAAGTTGGTTTTTTGACTGTCAGTTTAAAAATGCCACTTTTAGAAAGTGGGCATTTTCTTGCTTAAACCATTCTGTGCCTCTGCCTGCTTGTGTAGTACATGTCTGGGTTAGGCTGACAGTTGGGCTGTTGTGAATTCTCTCTAGACAGTGACACAAAGGGAGCTGGGGTGTAGCTTGCATATCCTGATGCGCCATCTGGACTAGAGTGGAGGGAGGAGTGGTCACTTACACCAGAAAGGGCTGTGCCTGCCTCACACAATGCAGTCTTTGACCCCCTGGTGTGTGTGTGTGCGGCCAGGCCTGGGCAAGGCAGGATCTTGTCAACAGCAGAGACTTTCCTTTGAAGTTTGCCTACATCAAAGGCAGAAAGGGGTATAAGTATTGGACCCAAAACCCCAGACTTCCACAGATCATTCACCTGATTGAGAAGTCAGCCCCTTTGACCTAACATACACAATCTCTGCTTTGGGGCCCAAGACAGATCACCAAGCAATCGTGCTGAGCGTTACAGGCAGTGCAGCGTGGAAGCACTGCGGGAAGCTCTCTCTCAGAGCGTCCCCAGCAGCGCAATCCCTGGGTGGGAATAGTGCGAACAAACGACAGCGGAGCCCATAGCCTACCTGGGTGCGAAGTGCCTGGATTCCAGCGGCGACTGTGTACTGTGGAAAAGCAACGAGAGGAACTCGCTCCCCGTCAAGAGAAGCGGAACATCGCAACCTGACATACTTCAAAATAAAAGCCCCAACTGTGTGGAACTGGTGATACGCCTTCAAAATAAGGGCATTAGGAGGTTTTCCATTACTTCCTAGTGACTGAAATAACAGTATCAAGAGAGTGTGTCCGGAGATAAGAAGTGGGGTCCTGCACCCTTTATGTATCGTGTCCCACATCCAAGGTTGTAAATAACTGTATAATACCATATGAACGATGAAGATTTAGGCATATTGATGGTAAAATAGTACATGCACGGATACCGTCGGACTTGCTGTTTGCTGCTGGTTTGCCTTTGGACTCTCCTTTACTTCTTCGCGGGTCCCGCTGCGGCGTGAGAGCCGCTTGTGCAAAACCTACGGACAGTTTCAGTGAGGGACTGGGCGAGTGCAGGGCTGCGAGCGTTGGGACAGGACTACGTCTCCCAGCAGTCCTGTTAACCCGCGCCTCCTGTCACCTGGCCGCTCTCCCTGCAAGCCCCGCCTCACTCACAGCTTAACTTTTCTCTTATAAATTCAAACAGCTACTTCCGCGTCGCGGGAGCGCCCGGGGATAAGCCCGGGACAAGGGCGGGACCGTCTGTGGCCGTCAGGGCACGCAGGAGGCTGGGCTGGGCCCACTCTCTTTCACCTGCATTTCCTTGATCCTACTTGGTATGCGAAAAAGGTTCTGGGTATGCCATCATCAGCCCTAGGTGGAACAGCAGCGAAGGAGGGGGGAGCCAACACTGGGACTCTGGACAATTACTTTAAATCGGTAAAGGGTGATGGAGCAATCGAAACCTCTCTGGAGATGCGTAGGACAGAGCGTCGTCGCTCGATTGAACACTTGAAAAATAGGCCCCTCAGTGACATAACTCCCTATCCTATCTCCCAAGAGGAAGGTTCCCTCAATGGCGGCCCGGATCTTTCATCCCAAGAAGACGTTCCCCTATTACTCCGGGATAGTTCTCCCATTCCTGGCCCACCTCCTAAACAAACTACGGACGCCACTCCACTATTAGTTGCCAGTAGTTCGGCAGTTGACTTATTCACCCAAACACACACCAGAGCCAAAACCAAGATTAATAAGCTAAAGCAAACTGTGGTGGCAGAGGTGTATGACCTACCACCAAATAAACGCAGAAGGAAGATGAGGGGTCGTCAGGGGAAGAAAAAGATCCCCCACTCTGATTTTGGAAAGTCACTCAAGTCCGTACCTATGTTGGACAGGCCTTTAGTTAATGTGCAGAAAGCTACTCCCCCCAAGGGTACTAATATTATTACCACTGCTTCCATTAGCGACAAAGGGAAGAGCCCACTTAACACATTATTTCCCGGTAGCTCTTTGGGGAGCATTGAATCTTTAATTAGATCACTCTTGTTGCCCATTAGCGAGAGCTTGCAGAAAATAGAATTCAGGCTGACCACTCTGGAGGCAACTTTAACCACCCTGAAAATTTTGGACAACAAACAGAGTAGAACCACTGAGTCCAATCTACCAATAGGAACCTTCCCCAATATACAAAACCCACCGATCCACACGGGGCCTCCCTTGGGCACCACTGCCGCCCCTCTTTTACAGCCACCTATGGCTATCCCAGTTCCAATTTTACCTACTAACTCTAACATCCTACCATCAGAAACAGATGGCCCAGCACTCCAACGTATACTCCCTGGTAAGCCTGCCCCTAGACCACGAGGACCCGACTTACCACCAGAGGCTAACAGCCTCATGGTGGTGTTGGCTGGTGTTCCCTCTCTAGAATTGGGTGAAAATGAGAACTATCACTCACTCAAGAGGAAAACCATTAAATGGTTGAATTGGAATAGACCTCTTCCAGCTCACCTCAACAATGAGATCATTATGGTAAGAAGGGTACCATGGTTGGGGAAGTCGGGGAAATCAATAGCAGGGGACTGTATCATTGTGTCTTTTCGAGACCCTGGAACAGTACTATACATTTGTGCTGGGTCAAATAGATCACTAGATTCTACCATACAGACTTTGCCAGTTTCTTTCTTTTTCCCTCCCATTCGCTTGCACCATGACTTGTCACAAGGTAACTGGACAAGGGTGGAACGAAGATCTAGACACAGGGGATATGCTCCACGTCCAGTTTATCGACCTTCGGAGACTCCCTTTTTGGACCACAATCGTATTAATTGTCTGAAGGGTCTGGATGGTGTGGACTGACTGCCCCCAAACCCGAACTCAAATCCTGTGACCTTGGATAATGGTCCCAGTAAACTGCCTGATCCGGCTGAACCCACTTCTGAAAATGACTCTGTTAGAGTAATTGGTGTAGTTTCTGGCTTTGGTACTGGCTCTTCCCCCCATTCCATCCCTGCAATCTGTTCTGTGGCTTCTCCAGCGCACATGAGATTAATTTGGTGGAATGTGGCTGGTTTAGCCAGCAAACTGGGCACCCAAGATTGGATAACTTACATTGAGTCCGGGGATGTTTGCATGTTCCAAGAGACTTGGGCAAGGGAAGATTACAACCATCAAGGTTACGAGTCATTTTCCATCTCGGCTAGGTGGGAGGGTAAGGGCCGCCCCTCTGGTGGACTCACAACTTGGGTGGCTTCCCACTTAGGATGTCAGGCTTCACGCCTACCGGTGCCATCAGATGATATCCTAGTGGTTTTATTAGCCTGGCCGAACCTAGCGAAACTTGCCCTGCTAAATATTTACTCTAGGCCAGTGGGAGCTTCGCATGAATCCCCCACTATAGAGGAGCTTTCAGTATATTTAGCGGAAATGCCAAGAGATATCCCTTACATAGTGGGAGGGGATTTAAATTCCCATTTCGAGCCGTTGGTCGGTCTCGTAGAGGGATTTCCCATGGAAGAAGAGCTCAGGTGGTCAGTACCCTCTGTTGTAGCACCTTCCCCAAAGGCATGGACGCCTGTGGCTTTGCAGATTACTGCTCTCACCCTAAAGCATGGAATTAGAGCCTGCAATGGACGTATTAAGTCTGATGTACCAAGCAAAACCACGTACAATAGAGTGGGAAGAGAGTCCCGCTTGGACTATGCTCTTGTACAGATAGTGAACTGGTCTTCTATCCTGGACTTTAGGGTGGTGGAGAGACTGGATAGTGACCATAACGCCCTTGAACTCGATCTTAGCCATCCTGGGCCAAAGGCCTCCATAACAACCATGGGGGAGTCCAAACCTGAACTACTATTAGACAATAACAGGAGAAGAATCAGGTGGGATAAACTAGCTACGAGCCAAGTGAAACTTTCGAAGCTCTACGCAGGTTTAATCCCCATTTTGAAAAAAGTGGGAGAGCTAGCCAACGATGTGGGCAATATAGTCCACTATGAGAAATTATACCAGGCTCATGAGGACCTTATAAAGGGAGCGGCCTCTGAGCTTTTTACCAGGGTCCAGAATCAGAAGAGGATCCAACAACATAACTCCTTATGGTACAATGCAGTCTGTAGGAAGGCAAAGGGAGAACTCCTCAGATGCATCAAGGAGGGAACAGATAGAGAGAAGCTGCGAGAAAGTAGACGGGCTTATAAAAAACTGGTCATCCATGCTAAAACCGAATGGGAGGAGAACCAGTGGGAGGAGCTTACCACTTCCCTCGCAACAAGAGACCACCGAATGTTTTGGAGAGTAGTAAACGGGGGGTCGGGGAACCTCCATTCGGCAATAGAACCAAATATTGCAGCAGGGGTGTGGCAGGCACACTTCCAGTCTCTCTACAGTTCCGAGCAGGGAGAAACTAAGATTGATTTCGGTACTGGACTGGTAGAGTATGGCGGGGATTTGATAACAGTGGGGGAGGTGAAGGTAGCACTAATGGGACTTAAAGCTGGAAAGGCGCCAGGATTGGACGGCCTGCCCGGGGCCTGTTCAAGCAGGAGCCCGGTGTTTGGGCCCCCTATCTGGCTGCAGTGTTTAATGGAGTTTTGTGTGGCATGGAAATTCCGAGTACTTGGCTGGGGGCAGAGGTGGTTCCTATATTTAAAAAGGGCTCGCCCCTGCTCCCAGCCAACTACAGACCAATCAGTCTAATTGACGTGTCACAGAAGCTGTTTGGCAGGATACTGCTGAATCGCCTTCAGGACTGGGTGGAAGAAACGGGTGCCCTTAGTCCGTATCAGGCGGGATTTAGAAAGGGAGTTTCTACAGTGGACCAGGTTTTTCATCTGAACGTTATCTATTGGAGGGCAGCAATATTGGAAGGGGGTAGTTTATACACTATATTTGTGGACCTGAGGGCTGCGTTCGACCTCGTGCCCAGAGGGAAACTCTGGAGTGTTCTGGCTGAGATGGGGGTCCCCCCAGACATCCTGATAATTTTAAAGAGATTGCACCATAATAACTATGCCCGGGTCAGGTGCGGGAAACATGGGGAATTAACAGACAGATTCCCCGTTGACAGGGGGGTTAGACAGGGCTGTGTATTGGCACCGACCCTGTTCTGCCTCTTCGTCAACGGGGTAATCGCCCATCTCAATGGAACTGAATACACTGATGCCCCAAAATTGAATGGCAGCAGGGTGCCTGCAATCATGTTTGCAGATGACACCCTGCTGCTGTCCAAAACCCCCATGGGGATACAGAGGATCCTTGATTCTTTTGTGGCTTTTTGCACAGATAGGGGGTTAGAAATCAATGCTAACAAAACCAAGTTTATGGTTATGAACCCAACCCCAAGATCACGCCCGAACCCCTTACTGGGAGCTTCACGTTTAGAGAGAGTCTCCACTTTTGAATATCTAGGTGTAACGTTGAATGAAACTATGTCCTGGGGAACTCACCAGACTAGGGTTAACCTTAAATTAGTGCAGACCACTGGCGGCATTGCTCGGTTGATGAGAAGCTCCACATATCGACCGCTGGGGCCGCTTATCCAGATATACAAGGCACAGGCTAGAGGAGCTCTGATGTACGGGGCGGAACTGTGGGGTCACACAGCTTCCTGCAGTTTGTCTATAACTGAGAACAACTTCATTAGACAGATAGTAGCACTCCCGTCCAGTACTCCGCTCCTCCCCCTGAGGATGGATCTGGGTCTGAGACCAATAGCAGATGAATTAGGTCTCAGACCCATAGTCTTCTGGCGAAGACTATGGAGCACCGAAGAACTCTCTTCTTATAGGGCGGAACTGAGGGAGTTTTTAACCCACCCTAAAGCCCTACAGATCCCGTGGATAAAATATATAAAAAAGTCCTGTATGGGATTGGGCCTCCCTGACCTGTGGTCGGATCCAGCTAACGCCTCTCTAAGGATCCCACGAAGAGCTTTGGTCAGTGCTTACCACGAGCGGAAATTAGCTATGGCCCTAGACTGCAAGAATGAGGGGTCATTAACATCTGTATTCGCGCAAAGCAAGGACTCATACCGTTTGGAGAGGGTTCTGGATGCTATGTCTCCTGTGCTGGCCAGGAAGCTTTTTCTCCAATGGAGATATGGCACATTGCCTCTGCGATCTTACACCTGCTCCTGGTCAACACTGCCATCTACCAAGCTATGTCCGACATGTGTGGGAGCAGAGGAAAGCGATCTGCATGTGGTCTTGTTTTGTCCAACTTACAAGGCCG
Organism: Pleurodeles waltl; assembly: GCF_031143425.1. Classification (NCBI taxonomy): domain Eukaryota; kingdom Metazoa; phylum Chordata; class Amphibia; order Caudata; family Salamandridae; genus Pleurodeles; species Pleurodeles waltl. The sequence continues at coordinate 747,898,392 of NC_090440.1, read as the reverse complement.
CCAGGAAATATTGGCTCCTACCACTTATTAGAAACCTTGGTTTTAGGGAGTACCTCCCGGTGTACAGAATTTTAAAAACTGATGTTTCAGGTCCAATTGTGTTTGCACTAGCCAAATTCCTTACCAATGTCTGGCATATTCGTACCCGTATTTTAAAGTTGCAGGCTCCTATCTAATTTTAAGTTTTCATTTTAATTGTATGGTCTTTTATTTGATGTGTTTCCTGTTTACTTTCCCTTGATGGTTTTACATGTTCATATGTGTGTTTTTTGTGTACATCTTTTATGGCCTAATTGGCCGAAATAAAGATAAAAAAAAAACAAAAAAAAAAAACCCCAGACTTTTAGAATCTCTCTGGATCAAGAGGAACCTCTGCCAAGGAGAAGAGCTGGAGGAGGAGTACTGCTCCTTTGCTTTGTGTGCTTTGCTAGGTTGGCCTGCAGTTGCTGCTTCTGCCTTAAAAGAGAGCAAAAGGTAAACTTTGCTGTGTATCCTGCTTGAGAGAGTTCTCCAAGGGCTTGGAGTAGAGCTTGCCTCCTGTTGGAAGTTTCAGAGATACCAAAGACTTCAGTTTCATCTCCCTGCAGCACTTGAACTGTGTGTTCTGTGCTGTTCAAGAAGAAAAACCACTGCAACACTACCAACGACTCTGTTGGCCTGCACCGTGACCTGACGACGCCACACGGAGCCACACCGCAACCCTGACACCTCAGTCTGGCGCCGCCACCAACCCGCTGCTTGCACCGTGATCCGTGGGCCCCGCACTCTGGGGGCCTTGCTCACACCGCAGCCTGGGCATCCTCGACGCCGCCGCTCCTGCTGACACCGGCGCTGCGGCCTGCACAGTGGCCTGTGGACACTGCTCGTGAGGTACACGAAGCACCGTCCCGCCCCACACCGCAGCCCTGGTCCACCGACGCCAGCTCCATCGACTCCACTGTTTCACCGGGCATCTCTGTCTGCACCACGACCCGGGGACGCCACACATCGTACCGCCCTGCTTCACACCACAGCCCTGGTCTCACCGACACCGCTGGATGCCATCATTGAGCTGCTGCCTGCACCATGAAGTGTGGGCACTGCATGTCGCATCATCCCGCTTTTTTTTTAAATAATATTTTTATTAACATTTTATTATTTAATAAACAGTATCATGTTTACAGCACCATCTTGTTTGCTTCGTGTTAATGCATAACAGTGAAAATATCACTACTGTCTACATTGTTTGAATGTTCTACTTCATTATTCAATAACCTTTATACTTTAAACTTATGCAAGAATAGAACATCAGTGGCGCTTCTTCTCGTTTGGGTTGCCCAATTGGCCGGGTGTAGCAGAGTCATGTTTTTCTAGTTATTATACAACATATTTAACTTGTTTCAAACATTAATCAACTTAAACTTAAACACGATGGCAGTGTAGGGGGTGGAGGTTGCTTATGCAGGGGGATGACATTTCCTGGCTTTTCCAGTATATATGGTGTCGTTACTCATAGACTTGTCTGGTTTCAGGTGGGTGGGGCGTCTACCGGGTCCAACCTGTCTGTTACTCAATGTCCTGGGTTCTATCCCCTGTTGTCCGCCTTTTATTCAACCTCGGCCTTATCGTGTCTTCCCTTACCATGTCCTAGAGGGTGAGGCAACATCTCCTCCCTCCCTATGTTTACCCAGTCTCCACTCCTGTTGGTGTGTCTGTGTCTGTGTCCGCTGTTCTCAATATATTGTCCCAGCTTGACATTGCTACTTCCCATTTCTGTGCAATAGGGTGGCGACGCAGTCCCCTCCCCTCCTCGCTCTTCAGGACCTGGAGTTCGGCTCTGGCCCATGTTGTAACGTCTTGTCTCCACCCAACCCGGGGGGGCCGAAACTGTGCCTTCCAGTTCTTTGCGATCTGTCTCCTGTACAGTACCAGTGCCAGACTCAGAAAGCGGGTCTCCACTCTTCCCCGCGGCAACCCATCCCCAAGGCCAAGCAGACATCTGTCAGGGGTCGGAGTCAGGTTCATATTAAGGAGTCTCGACAGGTCGGACATCACCTCTTCCCACCCCAGTTGGATCTCTGGACAGGTCCATACCATGTGGTCAAAATGTGCATCTACATTTTTACATCTGGGGCACGCCCTAGGATCTCCCCCATAGATTACTGTTAGTCGATGTGGGGTGAGGTACGTTCTGTGGAGGTAATTATATTGTATATATCTCAGTCGTGTGCTGCGAGCGACGGTCCAGGGGTAAGCCAAAGCTCTGTTCCATTCCGCATCTGACGGTTCCCTACCGACTGTCCTCCCCCATCTCTCTCTCAGTGGCCGCAGGGAGTCTAGTGCATCCTCAACTTGAACTCGGTATAGTTTAGATATCAGATGGGACTCATCTCCTGATGTCAATAGGAGATGCAGCACCCTGTGGGTGGCTGGTTCCACGTTGACCGTGATCCAGTGCGTTTTCAGCATATGTATCAGTTTATGATACATAAGGAACTGACCCGGGGAGACTCCACTGTCAACAAGATTAGTGAAAGACCTCAACACTCCCTCATGAAACAGGTCTCCCACCGTTTCTATTCCTGCTCTCCTCCAGGTTCCGAGGCTCATGCCTCCCAGGTTCCTCTCACCTGCCTCGATCGTGAGTACCGCCAGGGGTAGGGCCGGGGAGTACGGGGGGACAACGCCATCCCTTTTCACGCACCTCTTCCAACATGCTAACGCCACTCTTGTCATCAGGCTGTGCATGTGGGGATTGAGCTTCCTGTTTGTCATTCGAGCAATTAACTGATTTATGTCCTCCACTACTGGGTCGGTGTACCTCTCCAGGTGACCCTTACCTGTGAGCCACCCGGCAACCCATTGCAGCTGGGATGCCAGGTAGTAGGCTTCAAAATCTGGCGCTCCTAGACCACCCTGGTTAGTTGGCCTGCTTAGTATTTGGAGCGAGGTGCGTCTACGACCATCATCCCATATAAGTTCCCGGAGTAGGGTGTTTAGTTCACGAAACCATGCTGTTGGAATCAGAAGGGGTAGGTTAGTCGCATCATCCCGCTTTGCACCACAGCACGGACACCATCCACGCTAGCGCTCCTAACTTCATCAGCCTGGAGTTCGATCTGCAATGCGCGTGACTTCAAGGGCCTGACAACCTCTGCACTGACCTCTGGAACCGACACCGCAGCACTGCTCTCTGGACCTCATTGCGAGGATCACGACGCCCTGCATTTCCAAGATACTGTTTGTGGGTCTTCCCGACACCGTAGCTGGCCCGTGACGCCACGGCCGGCCTGAACTGTTGGATTTGTTGTTCACAACACTGTCGTAGCCCCAGACGGAGCTATTGACTTCAAGGACCTGTCTTTTTAAGTAATTCTTGCAAAATTCATATCTTATGTATTGTATGTTGGATTTTTATCATATTTGGTTTTGTTTTGTATAGATGAATATTGGCTATCTTTCTAAAACTGGTGTGGTGTCCTTTTGTACTGTTTTCACTGTATTACTGTGTGTTATGTACAAATGCTTTACACATTACTTCTGAAGTAAGCCTGACTGCTCGTGCCAAGCTACCAAGGGGGTGAGCAGGTGTTATCTGAGCGGATATCTCCCTTATCATGATTAGAGTGAGGGTCCCTACTTGGACAGGGTGCAAACCGACTGCCAACGAGAGACCCCATTTCTAACACCACTGATTCGAGCTCCCTCTTTGGATTGATAAAGAGATTTACAAGAATCAGCAGTTTGCCCTGTTTCTGTGCCCAGTTGTCCAGGTGCAGGGCCAGAGTCCGCAGTTCCACGTGGCAATTACCAGGATTTTCACGGTAAACTGGAATTGAAATAGGTTGACAAGCCTCCTTTTGCTCTTCCGTAGGTGCTACTTTTCTGTGCCAGTTTGTTAAACTCTACTAACCCTATGAGTGGGACACAGACTTGGGCCTACGTTTCCTAGAGCATTATTATTATGTCAAATGAACTAAAGAATTCCACTACGGTGGAATCTGCGACTTTTGCCTGCAGGCTACCAATGTTCTGTGAACAAGTGGTTAGGCCGCCCCATTCCTTGGTGTTGTCTTGGGCTGCTATTCAATCCTTTGAGACTATCTTTTATAGGCTGTTGGTAGCCAGCTCCAGTTGGCCAGGGCTTCGTGCATCCTTATGGTCCCTTGCTGTTCGGTAGATGCCTCCTCCCTACTTACTTGGACAGTAAGATTAGGGTGTATTACAAGATTTGAAGACTGAGCCCCAGGTGAATAGCCCCCCAGTGGGTGGGTATAATGGTCTCCCTGAAATGGTATTGCCTCAATTCCCCAAGACTTCAACAACCTCCTGCTTTCTAGAACCTGCACTGAAAGATCTGATGTAGTAGATGTTATTAGCGTGGGTTCTGAGATCTACCTTCCTCTGGCTGGGAGAAATTTTATGGAGAAGATGTAATCTGATTCTACATGTTTCAGGCCTGGTAGTGCGCATATAAATTTTAAGATGTTTGCACGATTTAAAACATCCTGTGTGCCTTTGGATTTATACTCTGGAATCCATAGGAGCCGATTCCCCTGCTGTTCATGCTCCCCTACTTCTTGACATAGGTCAGTCGTTTATAATGAGCCATGAGACCTGCCCACAGGCCTGGCGAGGTTTGGACTGTTTCCACTGTGTTAGATCTAACAGCCTTAGGGTGGTCAACCCCCAACTTTTTGCCTGCCTCCCTCCACTTTTCTAACACTGTTTTTGCTGGTTTTAGGACTCTGCACACTTTACCACTGCTAACCAGTGTCAAAGTGTATATGCTCTCTCCCTTAAACAAGGTAACTGTAACAGGGTTACCGGCTTCCCCACGTCCCAAGCTGTGTTAGGGCCGATAGGAGAGTTCCCTGGGGGTACTTTGGAGAGTGTTGCATGCTTACGTCAACACGTCAACCAGGAAGAATAGGAGACGCACGGAGAGGCAGAGAGAGAGAGAGAGAGACGAAAGACGCCACAGGAAAAGCAGAGGAAGGCGACGGCCGAAGACGGGAAGACAACACTCTCGACGTCCACAAGGAGAGCAGCCCAGCGACTGGAGACAGAGAAGAACGCGTGAACGAGGGAGCCCTGAGAAGCAGCAGTTCCCAGGCTTGGAACACGACAGCCTGCCACATCCCAGGAGGGACGTGACTAGCGCAGGTACGTGCCTGCATATGGGGCTTGGCCACAACATTATTAGGGAGGACACGGGAAAGGGGAGACTCAGAAACGGTGACCGCAGGACCTTGAGCCACACCTAAAAGAGATAAAACAGTGAATATTAAAAGACAAGATCGTCAAGAGAAAGAAAAAGACACCAGAAGAAGAACTCCAAAAGACTAAAAAGGGAAAAACAAATTAAGAAACTATCAAGAGAACCACTTAAGGAGGGTAATAGTAAATAGAAAAAAAGGAAAGCGCCATCTTAAAAACATACATCAAGAGTTATCTGGTTTTCGTTTTCTTTTTTTTGAGGTCTTCAGACAAAGGGGAGGGAAAATAAGGGCCTCCCAAGTAACCCACCACATCTTGGTGTCAGAAGTGGGATTATATCCCTACCTGGAAAGGGGATTATGGAGGGAAAACCTTCCCTGGAAGACATGATCAATCAACTTGCTGAAGGTCACACATTTACAGATAGTCTGGGAAGAACAGCTACGGGAAGCCAGGAATGATAGATAGAGAAACGTTGCAAAATGCCCTTAAAAGCCAGGCTACTATTATAGCAAACAATCAGCTGGTCCATGAGATAGCTCTTCAAAACTGACGGATACCATAGCCACCACACGGGTCCATCCGAATGTACCCAGTTCTGTATTACAGAAGTTTCAAGAAGGAGAAGACCCTGATGCCTTTTTTTTACTAATTTTGAGAGGGTGGCTGCATCAGCAAACTGGCCACAAGATAGAAGGGGACAATATGTGGCACCCCTACTGACAGGAACATTACAAGCCGCCTTTGAACCAGTAAACTCAGGGGGAACAACTTCATATGGGGATATAAAGAAGGCTGTTCTGGAACGAGTGGGATTTGACACCGAGTATTATCGCATAAAGTTTCAAAAAACTAAATGGATCCCAATGGAGAATCCCTTTTGATATCTGTGGACCCCCACTTTATCATTACTGGAATCTGGGGACCCCACTGAATCATTATTGGAATCCGGGGACCCCCTAATGAGTCATTACTGAAAGCTGGGGACCTAATCTGTTAATATTATTTATTTTTCTAAGCAGTCGCGGGCCCCCGGGGGTCCCCGGACCACAGGTTGGGAACCACTGCTATAGAGTACAAGATTTAGGCCTAAAATGGTTGAGTTCTATCGGTACGAACAGGGAGGAGGTGATACAGATAATCTTATTGGAACAGTTCTTAGAAGCCCTACCAATCCAAACGCACAATTGGATTAATTGGATTAAACTCTTTTCAATAACTCCTGGAAAGACCCTTTGATCCAACACGGGATAGTTACAAAAGAAGGGAAAGTAGTCTGTTTGAAACCCTACTGCATACCAGAGGCTCGTAGGAAACTGGTTGAACAGGAAGTAAAGAACATGCTAAATATTGGCATAATCGCACCCTCTACAAGTCCATGGTGTTCCCCAGTAGTTTTAGTTCCGAAACCTAATGGAACAATCCGTTTTTGTATTGACTTTCAACACCTTAACGCCATTTCGGATTTTGACACCTATCCAATACCAAGAGCAGATGAACTAATTGAACAATTAGGAAAAGCACAATACTTGTCTGCATTAGATCTCACAAAGGGGTATTGGCAAATACCTCTGAACCCACAAGATAAGGAGAAAACAGCTTTCTCCACATCATCAGGATTATATCAGTTTACTGTACTACCGTTTGGCCTACACAGAGCCCCTGCCACTTTCCAACGTTTAATGGACAAGATATTAAGACCCCATACGGGTTATGTCGCAGCTTATCTAGATGACATGGTCATTTATAGTGAGACTTGGGAACAGCATTTACTTCATTTATCTAAGATATTCCATACTCTACTCGAAGCAGGGTTAATAGCTAACCCAGTGAAATGCAAATTGGCAAGGGACTCTATTGCATATCTTGGATACAATATAGAGAGAGGACAGATACAACCCCAAATCGACAAAGTCGAGGCTATCACTAAAATGCCTCCCCCGCCCCAAAACAAAAAAAGAAGTACGGTCATTTTTCTGGATGGTTGGATATTATCGCCGTTTCATTCCAAATTATTCCACCCTGACAGCCCCTTTAACTAATCTACTAAGAAAAGAGCAATCTAATCGGTTTAGTGGGTTAACTGCTTCCCAAATCATGAGTTATCAAACCCTCAAAAATTATCTGACAACCAAACCCGTTCTGCACTGTCCGGACAAAACAAATAAAGAAACTATTAAAAGAACCACTTAAGGAAGGTAATAATAAATAGAAATAAAGGAAAGCGCCATCTTAAAAGCATACATCAAGAGTTATCTGATATTTTTTTTTTAGGTCTTAAGAAAAAGGGGAGGGGAAATAAGGGCCTTCCAAGTAACCAACCACCGTAACATTGGTTCATACCCAATTGGCATATTTGATTTACTCATAAGTCCCTAGAAAAGTGCACTACATGTGCCCAGTGCCTGTAAATTAAATGTTACTAGTGGGCTTTCAGCACTGATTGTGCCACCCACATAAGTAGCCCCTTAACCATGTCTCAGGTCTGCCATTGAAAGGCCTGTGTATGCAGTTTCAATGCCACTTCAACTTGGCATTTCAAATTGCTTGTCAAGCCCTAAACTCACTTTTTGCTACATATAAGTCACCCCTAAGGTATGCCGTAGGTAACCCATTGGGCAGGGTGCTATGTAGGTTAAAGGCAGGACATGTACTTATGTGTTTTAAATGTCCTGGTAGTGAAAAACTCCTAAATTAATTGTCCACTACTGTGAGGCCTGCTCCTTTCATAGACTAGCATTGGGACTGCCCTCATATACTTTTGAGTGGTAGATTCTGACCTGGAAGGATTAACAAGGTCATATTTAGTATGGCCAGAATGGTAATAGAAAATCCTGTGTATTGGTGAGGTTGGATTTAATATTGCTATTTTAGAAATGCCACTTTTAGGAAGTGGGCATTTTTCTGCACTTTAAAATATAAAGAGAGGACAGATACGACCCCAAATCGACAAAGTCGAGGCTATCACTAAAATGCCTCCCCTGCCCCCAAAACAAAAAAAGCAGTACGGCCATTTTTCGGGATGGTTGGATATTATTGCCGTTTGATTCCGAATTATTCCACCCTCGCAGCCCCTTTAACTAATCTCCTAAGAAAAGAGCAATCTAATCAGTTTAGTGGGTTAACTGCTTCCCAAATCATGAGTTATCAAACCCTCAAAGATTATTTGACAACCAAACCCGTTCTGCACTGTCCGGACAAAACAAATAAAGAAACTATTAAGAGAACCACTTAAGGAGGGTAATAGCAAATAGAAAGAAAGGAAAGCACCATCTTAAAAACATACATCAAGAGTTATCTGATATTTATTTTTGAGGTCTTAACAAAAAGGGGAGGGGAAATAAGGGCCTCCCAAGTAACCAACCACCGTAACATTGGTTCATACCCAATTGGCAAATTTGATTTACTCATAAGTCCCTAGAAAAGTGCACTAAATGTGCCCAGTGCCTGTAAATTAAATGTTACAAGTGGGCTTGCAGCACTGATGGTGCCACCCACATAGGTAGCCCCTTAACCATGTCTCAGGTCTGCCATTGCAAGGGCTGTGTATGCAGTTTTCATGCCACTTCAACTTGGCATTGCTTGTCAAGCCCTAAACTCACTTTTTGCCACATATAAGTCACCCCTAAGGTATGCCGTAGGTAACCCATTGGGCAGGGTGCTATGTAGGTAAAAGGCAGGACATGTACTTATGTGTTTTAAATGTCCTGGTAGTGAAAAACTCATAAATTCATTGTCCACTACTGTGAGGCCTGCTCCTTTCATAGACTAGCATTGGGACTGCCCTCATATACTTTTGAGTGGTAGATTCTGACCTGGAAGGATTAACCAGGTCATATTTAGTATGGCCAGAATGGTAATAGAAAATCCTGTGTATTGGTGAGGTTGGATTTAATATTGCTATTCTAGAAATGGCACTTTTAGAAAGTGGGCATTTTTCTGCACTTTATACCATCTGTGTCTTACAGCCTGTCTCCAATCCAGGTCTGTTTTTTGCTGGTTGACAACTCCCTTTTGCATTTCACCCAGACAACCACAAACGCAGGACACTCGGTCACATCTGCATTCATCTGCATACTGATTGGGTCTTCTTTGGCTGGAAGGGTGGAGGGCCTCACACTTACATTCCAAAAGCCAGTAGCTTGCCCTCACACAAAGGACTTATAACCCCCACAGGGACCCTGGCAGAAAGGACTGGGCTGAAAGGGGAACTTGTGCACTTCAGAACCTCTCTTTGAAGTCTCCCCCACTTCAAAGGCAGTTTTAGGTATATAAACTGGGTCTCTGACCCTACCAACTGAGACACTTACGGACCTACACCTGCACTCTGTCGGAGGAACTGTCTGGCTTCCCAAAGGACTCACCTGGACTGCTTTACTGAGAAGGACTGCTGCCCTGCTGCCCTACTGGCTTCTTATTCTGCTGGAAGGACTCTGTCTTCCTCCTGAAGTGCTCTCCAAGGGCTTGGATTGAGCTTGCCTCCTGTTTATGATGTCTCAGGGCCAACAAAGACTTCACCTCTTCAAGGAGCTCCATGTGCGTTCGAAAATCAACGCACCGCCTGCAGAAATCAATGCAAAGTGTGCATTGTGGCTGAAAATTTGCCGCACAGCCGACCGGAACGATACAGCACCGACTTCCCGACTGGAAATTCAATGCAGCGACTGCCTTGCAACAGAAAATGTTACGCATTGCCTACCAGACCGATGAAGCACCTGCTCCTTCTTCCAGCGCATCAAGGATTTTCAACGCATCGCACTGGGCATCAAAAATACCTCATCGCAGTGAGGAATCAAGACTGTGCGCCGAAAACGCACAAACTCTTGCAGAGTGGAAAGAAACAACGGATCGTCTGTGCCGCACCGGAAAATCTGACGCAACACCTTATTTTTCCACGCATCTCCTCCTCTGCGGTCTCCGTGTGTCATTTTTTACGCATCCCAGGTGCTGTGTGTAACACAGAAACAACTGTTAATTTCTAAATATTGAGACTCTTTTAAATCTTTTAAAAGTGATATGTAAACTTGTGCTTATTGGATCTTTGTTGTTTTGACCTTATTTTATTCAGATAAATATTATCTATTTTTCTAAACCTGTGTGGTGTACTTTTTATGGTGTTTTCACTATGTTACTTTATGAGTTATTGTACAAATACTTTTACACATTGCCTTCTAAGTTAAGCCTGACTGCTCAGTGCCAAGCTACTAGAGGTTGGGCATAGGATCAATTGGATTGTTATGTGACTTACCCTGACTGGATTGTGGTCCCTATTTGGACAAGGGTGTGTACCTCTGCCAACTACAGACCCGATTTCTAACATATTGCAATCACATTTTGATGTTTGCCCCATGCTTGCTGGCTTGGTTAACCACCTGACCGCCCCTCCACATTTGCAAAGGCCATTTCTCTTTGCAGTAGTAGCCCAGCTACCTCTGGGTGGGGTTGACATCTTCATTATACATAGTTTGGATCATCTCTACCCTAAGCTTTGTTGCCCCTACTGGGCTACTGCTCTCAAAGCCCTCTTGTCTTTGTGGGATTTACTCAAATACTTCCTCGATCTCTGGGGCATCTAGTAGGCCATCTACTAGGGGGGGTGGGTTCTCCTAATTGGCGACAGTTGCCTCTTTATCACTAATGGAGCAGGTTGAAATTGGCATTACAGTACCAGATGCTCAAAGGGGGCTTAATTTCGGCCCTTTCTTGCTCGCTTGCATTCTATATTCGTCTGGCGAATGGGCAAAGGGGCTGTATCCTGGTGCTGAGTAACAGTACAAACAGCCTCCCAATATGTTTGGGTACACCACCCCTCCACACGCTGACTTGGAGCTTTCAAAGACATTTCTTTGTTCCTCTTCACGAGAGGGGACTCAGTGCGGCATAGGACTGCTCGCTACTTGGTTTGCCATGACCTGGCGAGTGGTTGGGCTCAAACACAGGGTCTTTGGTGCAGTCTTTGGTGCAGTCTTTGGTATTTAATTAACTTTTACTTTCTCCAGCATACCCTCAAAAAGCACTGGGATGTTTTTTTAACAGCATATGCACTTCCACAAACATTTGCAGTTGAGTTGTCACATGTTCTTAATGGGATGAGGATGGTATGAGAGAAATATATATTACATTGAATGTATCATTAGAATTTAAGGACTTTTTTCAAAATTAGTTTTCTAATGGCATGTTTTATTATTATGGGTACTGTTCTTGAGATTAGGGAACTGTAAAAATGTTATTGACCAGCAGAGCTATTTTAAATATAACTGCTTTTAAAAGCCATGGAGGATGTATGTGTATATATATATATATATATATATATATATATATATATATATATATATATATATATATATTGGGGAACACTAATAAGGGCAAATGCGTTTAACATTTTTTTTAATAAGCCCAACTTATTGTGCAGTTTCATTTGCACAATTCAAGACAACAGACAGTTGATTAATTGGTGCACTTTTTGAACAACTTTCACAACAAAGTACTATAACAAATTTCCAGTCATCATAGTCATTCTCCTGAATTGTCAGTGGGGAGGATGGGAAGGTGCTCTTGCTTCTAGTAATGCTTGAGATCTGGACCTTCACCTGCACCACCTATACAGACACCCCCACAAGCTACATGGAACACCTCACGTCACGTTCTAGCAACGCTTCACAGCCGGTTTCTCCCTGGGTGGAACCCTCGTATACAGACCACTAGGATCCTGCACCACTGTTGAAAGGAATAACTCAGACCTCGTTGCATCCCTCATCATGAACGCCAGGATCTTCATCCTCCTCAGAGACCTTAACTTTCACCTAGAATACTGCACCGACCCAAACTCTACGGCTCTTATAGAACACCTGGGAAACCTTCAAATCACCCAGCACATTACCAAACCCAACTACACTGCTGGACACTTACTGGATTTAATTTTGTCCTCAATCATCAACTGCACAGTCGAAAAGCCAGCAACTATGACCCGCGCAGATTGAGCATACCCATCCCGTACCAGCACAGATCTACCACCACCAAACTTGCCTGCTGCAGCCGGAAAAGCATCAGAGAAGACTTGACTTCTGCCCTCTACGCGCACTGGCCAGAGAACAATCAGCAACTTTACAGAAAGCCATCAAAAGCTTTTAACAGCTGGATCACTGTATGCACTAACACCTTGGCTCCCCTCAAGCCCAACCCAATTGCAAGAGCCTGACCACAGGTCAGCTGGTACACATAGGAACTCAGGCTGACAAAACAGCACTTCAAGCAACTGGAGTGCAAATGGAGAACAAGTAACCACAGATAAAGACATCTTCAAATCCTCACTAAGACGCTACAGCCAGTAAATATGGAATCCCAGGTGCACACCTCTTACAGACCGCTTCGATGCCAGCGCAACAGCACCAAGAAATATGTCACCATCATCAAAGATTTCACTGCACCTCTTGCAACCTCCAGCAACACCACCCCCTCAGAAGACCTTTGCAACAAGCTCTTGGAACTCCTCTGTAGCAAGATCACCTACATCTATGGTAGCTGTGACCCTAACCCATCATAGCCCATCACCATGACAACTCAACTTCCAATCACGGCCGAAGAATGAGTGAATAAACTTTGCATTGTGGCACACCATCATCATTGTCAAAACCACAGCTACTAAGAAGACTGCACCCTAAAAGTCATGATTATGGGGCTGTCAGAACCCATGAGGCGTAAGTGGGACATCATCTTGCCATGTCTTCTCTTTGCACACAGGGAGGTACCACAGAAGGGTCTTGGCTTTAGTCCTTTTGAGCTGCTGTATGGGCACCCTGTGAAAGGACCTCTGAGTCTGATGAAAGAAAGTTGGGTGAAAACTCCCAGTAGCCCAACCCCCAGGATGTATTTAGCTATGTGCTGGCCTTCAGAAACCAGACTTCATGCTTCAGGAAGCTAGCTCAGGAGAACCTGGAAGTAAGGCAGGAGGACATGAAATGATGGTACAACAAGAATGCCTCTCTGGTTCAGTTTCAGCCTGGCCAGAAAGTGTGGGTCATGCCCCAGTGGAGCCTCGTGCTCTCAAGTAGACTGGGCCTTTTGAGGTGGCAGAGCACAGGAGTGGTTTCATCTACTTGGTGAACTTGCAGACTCCCAGGAACCCTTTGAGGGTCTCACTTGTGAACCGCCTCAAACCGCATTTTGAGAGGTCTGAACTGACTATATCCTTGGCAACAGGTGATGGCATGGAGGAGGAGAGTGAACCTCTTCCCGACCTTGTGTCTGTCCAAGAAAAAGATGGGTCTTTGGAGGTGTGAACCTCTCCCCAACACTGACCCGGGAACAGCACAGGGACTGTTGCTAGTTGCTGGGACAGTTTACCTCTCTGATTTCCTTGACCTCAGGGGTCACTCATTTGTGTACCCACGATATGGATACTGGGGTAGTCCACCTGTGAAACATAAGATCTACAGGGTGACTGACAAGGTTAGAGCCAGCATCATGGATGAGGGTTCCAAGATGCTAGGTTTAGGCATGATAGAGTTCTCCAGCAGTCCTTCGGCCAGCCCAGCGGTCTTGGCCCCAAAACACCCATATACAGGCGCTATTGCTTGCATAGCCAGCTCCTGGCATTTGTGGTGGCCACTCTTTGCTGCACCAGGACACAATTTGGAGGTTCTGCGGGAAATGTTTCAATTGCTGCTTTGTTGGTGGTTTCCAGTTGCGGCTTGTGACTGGTCAAATTGGCGTGGTAGGGGGGACAAAACAAAAATGGAAAATATCTATATACAAAACTTACCTTAAGTGCACCACCGCTCTCCACCGCACTGCAGGCACTGGCTCCCAGCCTGCCCTGTGGCCAATCATGATGTTGCTCAGAGCAGTATTATGATTGCTGAAGCACCCTGTCTGGGTGCTGCAAGGCAGAGTGGGAGCCTGGGCCTGCTCTCTCCAGCCCGGCAACACAGTGCCGGGCTGGAGAGAGCTCTGTGCACATGTGTGTTTGGCCAGCCCAAGACGGCCGGTCAAACACACACATGCGCTCTGAGGAGGGTGCTCTGTGTACTCCCCTCCATGGCTGTCATCCCCCCATATCCCGCCCCTTTAAAAATAAAACTGTAATAAACATTGTTTATTATCGTTTTATTTTTAAATGTTTGCAGCTGCTGCTACTGCTGGCCAGGGGTGGGGGCAATGCTCCTCCGCCATAGAGGAGCTGCCCCTGGTGGTTTCTCTTATTCTGTAGTATACTGTAGTAGTGTGTTAGCTGAATTGAGGGGGCTCAGGCCTTTAAGTTGGCTAGCCAGAGTAATTGCCTGCCCACAAAAAGATCCCCTTGACACCTTATGCTTTTACTAGGTAGGGTTTCTTGGGCTGCTTTTTTCTGTGATAATGGTATTATTGGATTATTCAGAAGTTAAACTAAGCATGTATAGTTGGTACATACCAGCTTTCTTCCTAGTTTCCTATATTGCCTACTGCTTTCAGGGAATTGTGTGCATTTGTAAGGTGGGCCTCGGAAGGGGTATGGAGAGGATTGTGCTTAATGAACCAGACTCAATCTAATCTCTTTTTGCCACAAAGTGTGAAATGTGTCATTCTCATAGAAGCAAGTAGATAACAAAAGTATGATTAGGCTGTGTGAGAAACTGGTTTGTTAATTGACAGGGGTGTGAGTCCTGGTCAAGCAACAGCCATTATCCCTTGCAGGGTGGACCACAAAAAATCACTTAGGTAACCTGTGCTCAACCTTAAGTAGCTTGACAGAAAAGCAGTCAGGCATAACTTACAGGCAATGTGTAAAGTATTTATGCAGCACACTAACAGTAATAAAGAAATATCCCAAATCTATTTAGAAAAATAGAGTGGATTTTAATAAATTATTTGACACTAAAACAAGAAAAATACAATCAGTAGAACTAGAGTTTTGAATTGTTAACATTTTAAGTGAACTCTAGTACCTGAAAGATGAAAGCGCCAACAGCAGACATCTAGTCGTGCGAGACCGGTTCAAAGTCGAAAGTTAAGGCCAACCACAATGGAGGGCGGATCAGATACAAAAAGTGCCTTTTGCCCGGTCAGCGCTTACCTTCCAACTTAGAAAAATGTCTGAGAAGGTAAAGTTCTGTGGGGCAAGTTTGCATGAGGTGTCTGAGGAGGGAGCTTTGTCAACAGATAGCTTTGGGTCGGAGCAGTGCTGAAGATTTATATGTTCGGACTTAGTCGCCAAAATGAAAGTCAAAAAACTCTTGCAAGATGAAGCAGAGAGCTGTAGTCGAATGCAGTGCTACAAGGTCAGATATCCCTTTGGCAAAGGACCACAGAAACTTATTTGCTACTGTGGAGGAGAAAGTAGTGGGAGAAGCTGCAAAGTCAATCCGACCGGCAATGCACCTCAGGTGGATAGGCAAGCAGGTTGGTTCCGGTCTCCTTCTGATTCTCAAAGCACTTTTTGGCCAAATTTTGTCTAAGGCCTCAGTTTAGCAAATAGCACATCTGGGCACTTTTAGCACCACAACCAAGGTTCCAGGACTAGTGGGACTCACAGTATTGAAAAGTGAATTTAGGAGTTTTTGACTACCAGGACATGTAAAACGTAAAATTACATGTCCAACCTTTTAATTACACAGCACCCTGCCCTGTGGGCTCCCTAGGGAAGAGCTAAATGTAATAAAAGGGATGTTTAGGGCAAGTTAAAACTGCATTCGAGCTGCAGTGGCAGGCCTAGGGTATGTTTTAAGGTAGCAGACCTAGGGCATTGTCGTGGGTGTATATATAAGGGTTTGGTTTCTATCGGATATAAGTAGGGCAAAGAGAAATCATGCAATTCTTATAGTGAAATGCAAGGATACTTCTTTTATTTATGTTACTTATTTATCCCAATATCTGTTCTTTTATCTTTCTTTGATTCCTTGGTCCTCCCTCTCTGAATTTGTTCTACTTGCCTCTTCTGTTCTTGTGATCTTTTCTTCAGGCGAATATTCTTGGTGATTCTTGTTGTTTTCTCCAATTCTCTTCTATAGGTATCTCTTTTCTCAGAGGCACTGTTCCCGAGAACATAGAGGTCAAAGAAAAGAAAAACGAATGTGGAGTAGGTAAGTACCTTTTTCTGATGGATACAACTACCTGTGGATTCCTCACCTTATGAATTCACCCTTGCGCCAGCATCCGATGGAAAATCTTCTTCCCAGCTCTCCACGTCGACGAGGACGTCACAATTGCCTGGCTCCAGGCTACTCCGTCTGACGTCACAGTGCCAATAAGAAGTCCTCACCGGCGTGCTGACGTCAGTTCCCTTTTTTCCATGCCTTCGACGCTAACGGTTTTCTCCTAGCTTTCGCTTCTTTTGGAGGTTTCCTCTTGTTGCTCTTTGTAGTTGCAATGTCTCCCCCTAGGAAGTTGGTTTCAGGCCATGAAGACAGTGCGGGGGTCGCATGTCGGTCACTGGCCCTCATGATGATTGTCTTTGGTGCCTTAGCTCTGAGCATGACGCCGAGGAGTGTGCGTCTTGCCAGAGCATGAATCCAAAGGCGTTAAAGGAAAGGGAGGCCAAACTCTTTTTGGCCAAGGCTAAGAAGGGTCATAGGAACCATCGAAGATCCTCTTCCCATGCTTCTTCGAAGAAGCATAAGAAACGCCGCCGTCATGACTCTCGGTGCCGTTCGACTCAGAGCCGTTCAAGATCGAGGTCTCCACGTCGGTGCCATGTGACGTGGGAGGTGAGTCCAACTGTGACTCCTCAACCCCAGAGTCATGAGGCTTCTCCGGCGCCGTCTGTCTTTGAGGTTGTGCCACCTCCAGACAGTCCTCGTTTTTGCACCTGCTGCCCAGGAGCCCGATGTTCAGCAAGCACAGGTGCAACAGGGAGACCAGCGGTATCCTGCCTTCCCGGGTCCAGGAGCGGATCCGGCGGCATTTTTGAATGCCATGTTCTCCATGTTCAATGCCATGGTCCCTGCTGGTGCACCGGCTGGTCCCACGGGTCCATTGGCATTTTCGTTTGGGCTCCCCTGCTCCCTGCAAGGCGGTGCCGTTTATGCCATTCTATCTGGCTGAGGGTACAGGATCGGCACCGATGACTTCGCCTCGAGGCCCTGTGGATCCCATGACGTCGCCTTCTAGATCTATGGTGCCGATTTCATCACCCCGTCATCCGGCGCTGATGGTGGAGCCACGAGCATCTTCAGCGCCATTAGGATCTGTGCCGGTGCCCGATCCGAGTGATGGATTCGAACTGAGTCAACCTTCCTCTCCTGTTCCACGTCAGGTGTTGAAGCCGATGTCTTCGACATCGGCAAATTCCATGTCTACGCTGAGGTTGGAGGCTCGATTGAGGTCACGCAGGAAGGCCTTGTGACTCTTAGAGGAGGAAGAATATCAAAGGCATTTGGAGGAAGGAGAGATTGTTGAGCCCTTGGGAGAGTATCAAGGCCTGGAGTCGGCCAGTGGGCTGGATACTTCCCCGGAATGGGACTTGTCTTCACCGGGGGAATTTACGGAGGAGGCAGCTTCTTTTCACACAGTGATCAGGAAGGCAGCAAACTTTTAAGAGCTTCCATAGCCTGCTGCGGAAGTTAAGACTAACATTTTAACGGAGGTCCTGCATCCTTCTTCGGCTTCTGCAGACCCTTTGCTTCCTTTGCTTTGCTTACGGAGCCCATATTAGAACTTTGGAGGAAGCCTGTATCGTTGCCTGCTGTGACTAGAGCTGTGGCAAGGAGATACAGAGTGGCGCCTGGTGATCCGGGTTTTTTATCACGACATCCTATCCTGGAGAGTTTGGTGGTTCAGGCCTCTTGCTCTACACGGTCTGCTCCAGGCTCCTTCCCTGTGATTCCATCAGACAAGGAATCCAAGCGGATGGAGCAATTCGCAAAGAAGACTTTCTTGTCTTGCAGCATGGCTCTCAAGGCTGCAAACGCTACCTGTGTGCTGGGTAGATATGGACTCATAGACTCCGCAAAGGCCATGGTTCCTGATCTGCCGCAGGATGTACAGACACCATTTGGGGAACTCCTGTATGATGCGCAGGCGGGGGCGAAACAAATAATACAGTCTGGCCTGGACTATACGGACTCGGTGGCCAGGGCAATGGGTACATCTGTTGCTACCAGGAGGCACGCTTGGTTGAGGTCTTCTGGGTTTTCTTCAGATGTACAGACCACCTTCTTGGATTTGCCCTTTGATGGTAAAAACTGTTTAGAGATGAAGCGGACTCTGCCCTAGAGTGCTTTAAAGATAGGTGGGCCACGGCGAAGTCTTTAGGATTGCAAGCCTGCTCTGCTACCCCTTTTAGGTCCTTTCGGAGGTTCAGGGGGTTTGGATGTGGGTCATGTTTATCAAGGGAGACCCCAGTCCTCGGTCCAGCAGTCTACCAGCCTCCCATATCGGTCCTTTAGAGGGTGGGGAGGGTTAGGACAAGAGGGGCCACCCAGCAGCACCCTACGTCATCCTCTTCCTCTGGAGGACAACAGCAAGGGAAGCAGCCCTAGTTTTCTACCCTTTACCGACCATACTTCTCCTGTAGGGGGTAGATTAAGTCTTTTTCTCCACAAGTGGGAGTTAGTTACATCAGACTCATGGGTTCTGAATATTGTGAGAAAAGGATATGTTCTCCCTTTTCAGGAGTTTCCTCCTCCCATCCCTCCCCGTCCCTCATTTTATTCAGAAGACCATCTCCTGTTGTTACAGCAGGAGGTTCAGACCCTATTGTCAAAAGGTGCGGTGGAGTTGGTTCCAGAGCAGAAAAAGGGGTCAGGGTTGTTATTCAAGATACTTCCTGATCCCCAAGAAGGGTGGTCGTTTGAGACCCATTCTAGACCTGAGGATTTTGAATTGGTTCCTCAAACAGGAAAAATTCAAGATGCTGACTCTGGCACAGGTACTTCTGGCGTTGAACAGAGAGGATTGGATGGTGTCTGTTGACTTGCAGGATGCTTACTTTCATATTCCTATACTCAAGTCGCACAGGAAGTATCTCCGGTTTGTGGTGGGGTCGCAACATTACCAGTTTGCGGTCCTTCCGTTTGGTCTTACTTCAGCACCTCAAGCATTCACAAAGGTGATGGCAGCGGTGGCAGCAAGTCTCAGAAGGAAGGGTATATTGGTATTCCCTTATGTGAACGATTGGTTGATCAAAGCGAAGTCTCCAGAGCTTGTGTTGCGTCACTTGCAGATGACAATTCAGTTGTTGTTCAGGCTGTGTTTTTTGATAAATGTACCCAAATCTCACCTGGAGCCCTCTCAACGCCTTCTGTTCATAGGGGCATTACTGGATACAACATTGACTCAGGCCTATCCTTCGCCTCAGCGGATCCAGGACATTCAGGCGTTGATTCCTATGTTTCAAAATGGAGTGGTTGTTCCAGTCCTCAAGGTCTTACGTCTACTCGGTCTGTTCGCTTCTTGCATTCTGTTGGTCACTCGTGCACATTGGCAGATGAAGGCTCTCCAGTGGTGTCTTTGCAGGCAGTGGTTTTAACACAAAGGGGATCTTGAGGAGTCCATAACGATCTCCAAAGATGCTGCAGCAGAGTTATGATGGTGGGCTGTGGACGGCAACCTTTCTCAAGGAAGGCCATTTTCACTACCACCTCCAGTGGCCACAGTCATGATGGATGCTTCCACTCTAGGGTGGGGAGCTCATCTGGGGGACCTGGAGATCAAGGGTCTTTGGACTCCAGTGGAACAGACTTTTCATATAAATCTGTTAGAATTGCAGGCTATACGTCTGGCTCTCAAGGCCTTCATCCCGTCCCTTCGCGGTCAGTCAGTTCCGGGCCTGACAGACAACACTGCCGCGATGTGGTATATAAACAAGCAGGGAGGAGTAGGGTCGTATCGTCTCTGCAGAGAAGCCCTGCGTCTCTGGTCCTGGCTTCAGGACCATCGGATTTGCTTGATATCGAATCATCTGGCCGGAGTGCTCAACGTACGTGCGGATACTCTGTCGGCATTTTTCGGCCGATCACGAGTGGCGTCTCCATCCGGATCTGGTTCAACACATCTTTCAGATGTGGGGTTCTCCAGTGATAAGTCTGTTTGCCACTTGGGTGAACGCGCACTGTCCGTCATTCTGCAGCCTCCAGTATCCGGTGCAAGGAGCTTTGAGGGATGCGTTTCAGATCTCTTGGTGCAACCAGTTGCTTTATGCATTTCCCCCCATACCCTTGATTCCTCGGGTTCTGAGGAAGGTTTGCCAAGATCGGGCTCAGGTTATATTAATAGCTCCGGATTGGCCAAGAAGGGTGTGGTACACGGACCTTCTCCAACTTTCGCTGTGCCCGCCTCTCCGTCTCCCTCTCAGGGCAGACCTCCTCTCACAGTCGCAGGGGCAGGTTCTACACCTCCACCTCTAGAGCCTGCACCTTCATGCCGGGAGATTGAACGGGGCAACCTGAGTTCCTTTTCTCTACCACCAGATGTAATGGATGTTATTTTATCGGCCTGGCAACACTCCACTAAAACTGTTTATGCCGGCAGGTGGGCAAAATTTGTGGCTTGGTGTGGAGAAAAGCAAATTGATCCTTTCAAGGCCCACCTTTCTGATATTTTATTATTTGCTTTGGACTTAGCAAAGAAGGGTTGTTGAGTGGCTACGATTAAGGGTTATTTAGCTGCTCTATCAGCCTTTCTTTGCCTCCCGGATCAGCCCTCATTGTTTAAATCCCCTATTGTGGTTAGGTTTCTTAAGGGTTTACTTAATAAGTTTCCTCCCACTCCTTTCCATGTGCCTCAGTGGGACCTAAATCTTGTTTTAACCTTTTTAATGGGGTCACCTCTAAAGCCCATATACTCTTGCCCGTTAAGGTATTTAGGGGGTCATTCTGACCCCAGCGGTCTCAGACCGCCGGGGCCAGGGTCGGCGGGAGCACCGCCGACAGACCGGCGGTGCCCCGCAGGGCATTCTGACCGCGGCGGTTCGGCCGCGGTCAGACAAGGAAAACCGGCGGTCTCCTGCTGGTTTTCCGCTGCCCTTGGAATCCCCCATGGCGGCGCAGCTTGCTGCGCCGCCATGGGGGATTCTGACACCCCCTACCGCCATCCTGTTCCTGGCGGTTCGCCCGCCAGGAACAGGATGGCGGTAGGGGGTGCCGCGGGGCCCCTGGGGGCCCCTGCAGTGCCCATGCCAATAGCATGGGCACTGCAGGGGCCCCCGTAAGAGGGCCCCACTGTGTATTTCAGTGTCTGCAATGCAGACACTGAAATACGCGACGGGTGCAAACTGCACCCGTCGCACATACCCACTCCGCCGGCTCCATTCGGAGCCGGCTTCCTCGTGGGGAGGGGTTTCCCGCTGGGCTGGCGGGCGGCCTTCTGGCGGTCGCCCGCCAGCCCAGCGGGAAAGCCTGAATGGCCTCTGCGGTCTTTTGACCGCGGAGCGGCCATATGGCGGTTCCCGTAGCCGCCCGCCTCAATCAGAATCACCCCCTTAGTGCCTAAAACTGTTTTTCTCGTTGCCATAGCCTCGGATAGGTGGGTTAGTGAGCTTCAAGCTCTTTCTGTTAAACCCCCCTTTACCTTGTTTTTCCCAGATAAAGTGGTGTTGAAAACCAGGGCGGCTTTCCTGCCAAATGTTGTCACTCCTTTTCATGTAGTGCAGACTATTACCCTTCCATCTTTCTACCCTCCTCCTCACCCCTCGAAGGAGGAAGAAAGGCTTCACCGATTGGACCCTAAAAGGGCGGCTAGTTTTTACATTGAAAGGATGAAGGACTTTTGCCTGGAAGATCAGCTGTTCGTCGGGTATATTGGACAGAGGAAGGGCAGAGCAGTCCATAAAAGAACAATCTCCAGGTGGGTTATCCTTTGTATCAAGATCTGGTACTCGTTGGCGAAAAAGGTTCCAGCTGAGGGTATCAGAGCCCATTCCACCAAGGCTAAGTCCGCTACTTCAGCCCTGGCAAGGGGGGTTCCGGTGGTGGATATTTGCAAGGCAGCAACTTGGGCGTCCCTCCACACCTTTGCAAAGCATTATTGCTTGGACTCTGAGGTTCGGAGGGATGGCCATTTTGCACGATCTGTGTTGCAGGATTTCTTGGTGTAATCAGACAGGCACCCACCTCCGAGTGCGGTACTGCTTTGGGATTCTATTCATAAGGTGAGGAATCCACAGGTAGTTGTATCCATCAGAAGAACAAGTAACTTACCTTCGGTAACGCTTTTTCTGGTGGATACAATAGCTACCTGTGGATTCCTCACAGTTCCATCCGCCTCCCCGTTGCCTGTCTGATTGCACTAGGATATGATGTTGTATAGATGTATTGATATTTTTCCTGTTTATATAAATGATGGTTTTGATTCTGTGGCATCATGAAGGTGTTGTGTATTTTTGTATTTATTGGGGTTATTTTGGAGTCGGTTTTCACCTGTTCGCCTCAAAGGCATGTAAAAAATGGGTGAAACTGACGTCAGCACGCCGGCGAGGACCTCTTATTGGCACGGTGACGTCAGACGGAGTCGCGTGGAGCCGTGCAATTGTGACGTCCTCGTCGACGTGGAGAGCTGGGAAGAAGATTTTCTGTTGGATGCTGGCGCAAGGGTGAATTCATAAGGTGAGGAATCCACAGGTAGCTATTGTATCCACCAGAAAAAGCGTTACCGAAGGTAAGTAACTTGTTCTTACTTCCTAAAATAGATTGTTTATACCTGGTGGGAATAAGGGGGTGGTAAGGGGAAGTAGGACTAGTGAGGTTTGTGCCTATAGATCTATTCTCTAGTCTAGGTGTTTTTGGTGAATAGTGAGGCAGTGAGAAGCTGGCAAAAAGAAAGAAAACAGTCCAGTCCCTTATGTTTTTATATGTCCTCAATTTTTCTTTTCCCTCCCCCCCTTTTTATTTTTAATGTTTGAACACAATTGTGGCAACAACACCCGTACCTATAGCAGCCACGTCCCTCATGGGACGTGGCGGGTGATCACGTTCTTACTGAGCTCGCCTCGGCTCCGACAGGGAAACTATATTCCCCAGCCTCCTTAGGTTTTCCTTCTATTGCGTCGCTCTTTTGGACCGGCCAGCTCCTTTCTTCACTTGGCGCTTCCGTTTGCTCTTCGTCCTCTCTCACTCTCTTATCCCTGCGCCGCTCCTTGGGGCCCGACAGCTTCTTTCTTCACACGGCGCGTCCGTTCCTCCTCCGTCTTCCTCTCTGCCAGTCTGTTCCGGAATCTCTCGCCTTTTTCCACCCTCTAGTCCAGCGTCAACCCCCCCTGCTTCCGGGTTAAGAGGCCGGACATTGCCCTTCTTAGTATCCCCGGGGTTCTCATCTGTCGGTCCCACTCTGTATGTGGGACAGTCAGTAACAGACACACTGTCACACATGCCTCCCCTGGAAGAGGACTGATCGAGTCCTGAGTCCACTAGATTTGTGGATAAATAGTCTGCTGTAATCATATGTTTTCCCGGGTTATGTTGTACCTGAAATATAAAGGGTTGCAATTCCATAAACCAGCAGAGTAGCCTTGAATTTGTATTTTTGTTTCTAGCCAGCCAAATGAGAAGGGCATGATCGGTGATCAACACAAATGGATGTCCCAATAAATAGTATAGTAAAGACTCAACTGCCCATTTGATAACTAAACACTCTTTCTCGATTATAGGATAGTGTGTCTCTCGGGGTAACAGTTTTCTGCTTATATAAACAATTGGGTGTGGTCGCTCATCAGTGTCCTTCTGGAACAAGACTGCCCCAATACCTACGGCCGAAGCATCTGTTTGTAAATAAAAAAGTTTAGTAGAATCAGGACAGCGCAACACTGGTTTGGTGGTTAAACAGGTTTTTAAGGACTCAAAACTCTTAACCTGTGTAGTAGTTAGCCCCTTCAATTTATTGGATTGATCCTTTTTCAGGAGGTTAGTCAAAGGGGTTGCCATAGTTGAATAGTTTGATATGAATCTACGGTCATAACCGACTAATCCTAAAAATGAACGGATATCTTTCTTTGTTTGTGGGTGAGAAACTTTTAAGATAGCTTCTCTTTTATCGACTTGGGGCCAGATAAATCCTTTTTCAATTATATATCCCAAATATGCAATGGAGTCTTTGGCAAGATTGCATTTTTCCAGATTAGCGGTTAATCCTGCTTTCATGAGTGTTTGGAAAACACCCGATAAGTGGGATAGGTGTTCTACCCATGTCTCACTGTATATGACAATGTCATCTAGATAGGCGGCCGCATAACCTATGTGAGATCCTAACAATTGATCCATGAGACGTTGGAATGTGGCCGGAGCTCCATCAAGGCTGAATGGGAGGACAGTAAATGGATATAAGCCGGAAGATGTGGAAAAGGCTGTTTTCTCTTTATCTCTGGGATGTAAGGGTATTTGCCAGTATCCTTTGGTTAGATCTAAAGTGGACATTTACTTTGCCTTCCCTAGTTGTTCAATTAACTCATCTACTCTTGGTCTTGGATATGTGTCAAAGTCTGAGATGCTGTTTAATTGTCTAAAATCAATACAGAAACAAACGCTTCCATTAGGTTTGGGAACTAATACGACTGGAGAGCACCAGGGACTGGTTGATGGTTCAATGATACCCATTTGTAACATAGTTTGTACTTCTTGTTCCACGAGCCTCCTATGGGCTTCAGGTATACGATATGGTCTGAAACGGACTACCTTCCCCTCGGGTGTATTGATTCTGTGGTATAGCAACGTGGTCTTCCCCGGATTTATAGAAAACAAGCCTTTATTTTTTTCTAGGACTTTTAACAATTGCTGCGATTAGTCTGGAGTTATATGAGGGTTTATTTGGGGAAACTCTTTGGTTGAAGTATCTGGCTCCGGACATAACACAATGTCTAAGGGTTTTACTTTATTTACAAAATACCCAGTATCTGGGTGTGGGAAGGAGGATTGATGTTCTTCCCACCTCTTCAATAAGTTAATGTGATAGATCTGAACTTTTTCTGGCGATTCAGACATTTTTATGTGATAAGTAATGGGATTTACTTGTTTAACTACTTCATATGGTCCTTGCCACTTAGCCAATAACTTATTATCGGAACTGGGTAATAGTACCAATACTTTTTCCCCTGCCTTTATGCTTCTTAGGGAAGCTCCCAGATTATGGGGGTGATTCTAACTTCGGCGGGCGGCGGAGGCCGCCCGCCAAAGTTCCCCCACCAAAATACCGCTCCGCGGTCAAAAGACCGCTGAGGGTATTTTGGGATTTGCCCTGGGCTGGCGGGCGGCCGCCAAAAGGCCGCCCGCCAGCCCAGGGCAAATCAACCTTCCCACGAGGACGCCGGCTCAGAATTGAGCCGGCGTAGTGGGAAGGTGCGACGGGTGCAGTGGCACCCGTCGCGTATTTCAGTGTCTGCATAGCAGACACTGAAATACTTTGTGGGGCCCTCTTACGGGGGCCCCTGCAGTGCCCATGCCCATTGGCATGGGCACTGCAGGGGCCCCCAGGGGCCCCGCGGCACCCCCTACCGCCATCCTGTTCCTGGCAGACAGGATGGCGGTAGGGGGTGTCAGAATCCCCATGGCGGCGGAGCGCGCTCCGCCTCCATGGAGGATTCTGCAGGGCAGCGGGAAACCGGCGGGAGACCACCGGTTTCCCGCATCTGACCGCAGCCGAACCGCCGCGGTCAGAATGCCCTGCGGGGCACCGCCGGTCTGTCGGCGGTGCTCCCGCCGACCCTGGCCAGAATGACCCCCTATATCTCTTTTGTTTATTTTGGGTTTCTGATAGATGTTTTCTAACATCCTCCCACACCGTTTGTAATTGATCCTTTAATTGTTGGGTATATTCCAGTATCTCTTTATCTTCTGTCTCTTTCTCCTCCCAACTCTCTGTGGCCATATCTAAGGACCGGGGTTGTCGACCAAAAACAAGCTCAAAGGGACTGTGTCCAGTTGACGCTTTTACATGTGTTCAGATGGCATATAACACAAGTGGTAATTTTTTATCCCAGTCCCGTCCTGAACTGTCTATGGTTTTTCTTAGGATTGTTTTAATGGTTCGGTTATACCTCTTCACCAAACCATCAGTTTGTGGATGATATACCGAAGTACCCAGATGTTTTACACCCAACAGTTGACAAATTTGGGCCATTAATCTCGACATGAAAGGTGTGCCTTGGTCTGTCAATAACTCCCGAGGGAACCCCACTTGGGAGAAAAATCCAATCATGGCATGGGCCACGTTTTTAGTGGTCATACTAGAGAGATCAATTGCTTCCGGATATCTGGTTGCATAGTCTACTCACACCAGAATATACATATTTCCTTTTGATGAAGGAGTTAAGGGTACCACTAGGTCCTTGGGGCCCAACAGCTTCTTTCTTCACACGGCACGTCTGTTCCTCCTCAGTCTTCCTCTCTGCCGGTCTGTTCCGGCGTCTCTCACCTTTTTCCACCCTGTAGACCCACGTCGACACCCTCTACTTCCAGGTTAAGAGGCCAGACATTGCTCTTCTTAGTGCCCCTCGGGTACTCGTCTGTCGGCCCCACTCTGTATGTGGGACAGTCAGTAACAGACACACTGTTACAGGCATGTTTTAAGGTGCTATTTAAGCGGGTGGTGTAGGAGGCTGGCTCTATATGTAGTGTGCAAAACCAGTCACGCTGTGCAGAGAGTCCGGGCAACCACACGTTGGTTTACAGAGGTAATCACTAACCACCTAATTTTTATGGTAGCTTGGTCGAGCAGTTAGGCCAGTCGTGCAGAAGTGCAAAGCATTTGTTGTACTCACAGTATTAATAAATGAAGACCCACACTCAAAGGAATAATTTGAGACCAGTTTACAAAACTACTTCCGATTTTTATAAAAAATTTAAGGCCAAGATAATCAAAATCGGGTAAGTACTTTTTAAGTTATGATTTTTCAAAATTTAGCAAACATTGTCTTTTTGTGTGTAATTATGCACCACAGGAATCAATGGGAGAAAACTTTAAAAATGCATATAAAATCAAGCAATGCATTTACCAATGTCTCGGGTGGTTCCCGGTTTTGGTGGGAAGAGCTGCTTAAACGTCCTTGGAGCTGGTGCAGGACCACCGCGGGGGACCACTTGGAAAAGCAATGCACAGACGGACTTCAAGATGAGTCTGGTGGGTCCGCTTGGAGTATAGAGGTCGCAGTGGGTGGGGGATCCTTAGAGCATAGCTGGTTCTCTGGTGCAGGGCCCAGGGAGGCTGGGTGCAGAGCAGATAGGTGAGCCAGGAGCTGTACGCAAAGGTGCCCCAGGAAGCAGGAAGCAAATCACTTTGAGGGCGGGTTGCCGGTCAGAAGGGCTGTTGTGGGGGTTGGTTCTTGCGTGTCCTCAAGTCCCTTGACTGGGGCTTGCTCTTGGTCCTTTTGGAGTCCGGAGTGGACTTTTTTTCTTGGTGTCTGATGTTGAGTGACCGTACCCCGAGCTATTGGACGGTTCAGCCACTGGAAGTCGTAGTGCCACCAACCTTGGCACATGTGCAGGATTTGTCCTTAGGGTCCGTTGGGTGAAATTAGGTCCAGCTGCAGCATCCTGTTCCTTGGTCAGTAGCCAGTCAGTGAACTGGACTTCACTGGTCTTTTGGATCTTTTGTTGCAGGGAGCGATGCCTTCTCTGTGGGGGAAGATCTTTGGTGATTTTTAGAAAGGATGGATGTCCTCTGGAGTTTGTAGAGTCCATCCTATGTCCATGCAACCCCTCTGCGGTGATTGTCAAGTCCTGGGTGCGGTGTTTGTCAAGTCCTGGGTGCAGCAGGTAGGGTTTGGCACCTTTTCTTTGTGCAACAATAATGCAGTTCTCAAACCTTGGGTCTTTTTTGTTACAGGCTTTCTTGTGTCTGATCTTCAGGTCTGTGGGTGCCCCCTAAATACTGCATTTATTGGGTGTTTAGGGGAGTACCTAGTAGTGGCCAGTGGGTCATCTACCTTAGGGTGGCTACACCCACTATGTGACCCTTTCCTGCGGGCAGAGGTCACTTCCCTATCCATGATAGGCTATTTACCTATGATGCAGGATGGAAGAAAATGAAATGGCATGGTCACCTCGCATGCTACCACTTAGGGGTTGTGCAAGCTGGGGTGGCCACTTCTCCTATCCTTTGTGCATTTTCCTGCCATTGCTTTTGCCAAAAGTGGGGGTTTGTAATGGGGGTGGCAATCTGCTGCTAGCAGCAGGCCTGGGGTCAGGTTGAAGGGCGGCAAAGCCCTTTGAAGCTCATAGGCAGGGCTGTGCACATTCCTGGGGGAGGAGGTGTAACACCACTGCCCAGGAAGGGCTTTGTTTTCTGGACTCAAAGAGCAATGGCTCTCTCCCCAGGGTTCCAGAATCTTGTCTGGTGGTGGCAGGCTGGTTCTGACTAAGCAGCAACCATGTTAGCTTTTGCAGGGGGCACCTCTAATGTATCTCTAATACTGGTAGCAGTTTGGATTTATCATTGTGAGTTGTTTGACACCAATCAGCCCAGGGTGCAGAGTGGCCATCATGTAGCTGTGAAACTTGTACTGACCAGTGTCCAGCACATGCATGTAAAATGACTGATCTGTTCACTTACTATGTCCCTGGTTTGGCAAGGACACAGTAGGGGCATATTGCTCATGCATCTATGCCCACACATGCAGTATAGTGCACCTTGCCTTAGGGCTGAAAGTCCTGCCAGAGGGATTTCTTACCTATATTGCATGCAGATTGTAGTAGACAGGTGACACAGGCTGTGTGCCATGTCAGTTTTGCATTTTAGGATTGCACCAGGTCACTGAGTCTGCAATGGCAGTTCTCGGTGCACTTGGATGCATGGTCCCTGAGGGTGGCACAGTCTGTGCTGCTGCCCTCAGGGGCCTACCCTTTGTACCTCATGCCCTGGTTACCACAGTACCATATACTAGGGATTTATAACGGCAGATAAATGTGTTGCCAGTTGTGACAATTGTTTATCTATTTTAGGGAAGAACACTTCTACTAGGGACCTGGTTAGCATGTACCTAGTCCTCTCCAGTCCAAGTTGCATTCAGAAACCAGGCAAAAAGTGGCGGGTACTGCAACAAGGGGCCAGTTTCCCGCATGTGGCACAATAAGTGCTGCAAGCCCACTGGAAGCATTTAATTTACAGGCCCTGGGTATATAGTATTCCACTCTACAAGGGACTTTTAAAAGTAAATTAAATATGCCAATTAGGTGGATGCCAATCAAACCATGTTTAAGGTGTGCATACTAGCACTGGTTAGCAGTGGTAAAATACAAAGAGTCCTAAGGCCAGCAGAAACGAATTTCATCAGAAATTGGAGGTAAGTAGGCAAAAAGTTTTGGGAAGACCACCCTAAGGCTCACAGGTCAAACAGGGTGCATAATAGTAACCTTCCATATCTGGGATTGTGAATCTGCTTTGTTATAGGGGAGTGTGAAGGTATGCCATATAATCCTGTGATATTTACAGGCCCATGCCACCCAGGTTATGATATTTTTGAGTTTCGTAAAGAAAATCTTCTTTAGTGTAATGGGTATATTGTTTAATAAATAAAGGAGTTTCAGTAGAACCACCATTTTAATAATAGCAATATAACAAGATATCCAGAGTGGAAGGTTAATCCATCTGTCAACTTGCATTTCCAGTTTTGACATAATCAGACCATAATTGTTCCTAATTACATTGTCTGCTTTCCTGTGAACTAAAACTCCCAGATACCTCACCAATGATGGACACCATTAAGGGGATAGTGTATATTTTATAGACTTGGTTGTTTCAATAAGAGGGAAAATTTCAAAATTATTTCAGTTTACATTTACCTCAGAATAGGGCCCTGGTGCACCTGGGACCTTCAAGATGGCTACCACCAAAGCTCCTGGGAAATAGACCATTGATGCACTAGTTGCTGAGGCAGAAGTTGGGTGACTTCATGTGTTAGAAATGGGGTCCCTGGTTGGCAATCAGTTTGCACTCTGTCCAAGCTGGGACCCTCACTCTAGTCAGGACAATGAAGATACACACTTAGATAACCCCTGCTCACCCCCTTGGTAGCTTGGCACAACCAGTCAAGCCTATATGAAAGGCAATGTGTAAAGTATTTGTACCAACATACTCAGTAATACAGTGAAAACACTACAAAATGGACACCACACCAGTTTAGAAAAATAAGCAATATTTATCTAAATCAAACAAGACAAAAACGGCACAAATCTAACAATCAAAAATCAAGATATGATTTTTTAAAAGAATAAGAGTCTTATTCCATAGAAAACAATGTAAACATTGATTTTATACAAAGTACCAGTTTTGTTTCAAAACTAAAGTTGCACATGCGTCAAAAAAGTCAGCGATGCATCGATTCCCTACTCGCAAGTGAGGCTGTGCATCGTTTCTTCTCCGGTCGGGTAGGCGATGCATCGTTTTTCTCCCTCGCAAGAGAGATGCGTCGATCTCCAGACAGGGCACCTCGTATCCAGGTTCACAATTACTTTGACACCCAGGTGTGAGAAATACAGTTGCACAGTGTCAGAAAAAAACACGCTGCGTGGGTTTGCCTCGCAGCCGCAAGCGGGTGTTGCTTCGTTTCTCCAGCCGCAATACATCGATTCTAGCCGTGAAGCAGGTGGCATGTTGTTTTTCAGCCGCGTTGAAGGTGGTGCGTCTAACATTTCCCCGCATGGTGTTCTGTGAGTGCATTTCAGTCCTTGTTATGCCAAATTCACCTTTCAAGGGCCTAGGGACTGGATAGGGCACCACTTGGCAGGGCAGGAGTCTCAGCCGAGAGTCCAGGTGCTGGCAGAGGAAGTCTTTGATGGCCCGGAGACTTCAAAACTGGAGGCAAGCTCGGCCCAAGCTCTTGGAGATTCTTCTCAAGCAGGAATGCACAACAACGTCCAATCTTTGTGCTCTTTCACAGGCAGAAGCAGCAACTGCAGGATAGCCCAACAAAGCACAGTCACAGACAGGAGCAGCACATCTCCTCAGCTCTTCAGCTCTTCTCCTTAACAGAGGTTCCCCTTGGTTCTAGAAGCAAATCTTGAAGAAATCTAAAGTCTGGGGTTTTGGGTCCACTACTTATATCCCTTCCTGCCTTTGAAGTTGCCCAATGTCAAAGAAAAGTATCTGTTGTTTACAGGATCCTGCTTTGCCCAGACCTGGCGCCAGACTCACACCAGGAGGTTGGAGGGGGTTGGAGACTGCATTGTGTGAGGGCAGGCACAATGCAGATGTAAGTGACCACTCCTCCCTCCATTCTAGCCCACACGGCACATCAGGATATGCAGGTTACACCCCAGTTCCCTTTGTATCACTGTCTAGAGGAGATTCACAAACAGCCCAACTGTCAGTCTGACCCAGACAGGGAATCCACAAACAGGCAGTGTCACAGAATGGTTAAAGCAAGATAATGCCCATTTTCTAAAAGTGGCATTTTCAAACATACAATTCAAAAACCAACTTCACCAAAACATGTGTTTTTAAATTGTGAGTTCAGAGACCCCAAACTCCAAGTCCCTATCTGCTCCCAATGGGGAATTACATTTAAAAGATATTTCAAGCCAGTCCCCATGTTACCTATGGGAGAGACAGTCCTTGCTATAGTGAAAACTGAATTTAGCAGTAGTAACAGGAAAGGTTTGAGCCTGGCAAGTGGTGCACTTGCCAGGTAAAGATGGCAGTTTAAAACTGCACACACGGACACTGCAGTGGCAGGTCTGAGACATATTTACATGGCCACTCTTGTGGGTGGCACAACCAATGCTGCAGGCCCAATAGTAGCATTTGATTTACAGTCCCTGGGCACACATAGTGCATTTTACTAGGGACTTACTACTAAATCAGCTACACCAATCATGGAGAAACCCAATCACCAATACAATTTAGACAGAGAGCATATGCACTATAGCACTGGTTAGCTGTAGTAAGGTGCCCAGAATCCTAAAGCCAACACAAACAGGTCAGAAAAAAATAGGAGGAAGAAGGCAAAATGTTTGGGGATAACCATGCAAAAAGGGCCATGGCCAACACTGTGGAAGAGTGACATTCTCCTAAAATGGAGGCTGGTGGCTCAATAGCAAGGGAATAGGTGGCAACCATGTCTTGTGCCTCTGTTATTTGGGAAGGGCATTGATGAACAACCATTTATGTGAACTCCACTGGTCTTTCAATGCCCATTCTAGCAAACCTGAAAGAGACAATAAATCTGGATACTATTTTGCACCATAGCTTTGTAATAACTTATAATTAGTTAAGTGTATTCTAGAAGCCTTAAATCAAAGCAAGAGGGTATTTGTATTGTCATAGCAGTTGAATGTTTGTCTTATTGAATACTCAAAGGAAATGTTGATGCTTTAGTACCATTTTGGGGAGGGTGTGAACTTCACACTTGGAAACTACCATGCCATAGTAGTACTAGAGAATCTGCAGAAACATATTACATGAAAACTATACAGTTGGAAGCAATATGTGGTTTTGGTCTTCATTAGGCTATAAGGCCTGCTTCCTTGAATGAGGCACTGCAGAAGTGTAATTGCTGAGCCAGATTCACCTTTCCACAGAGCTGGTAAGAAAGTCGTGTGATATTTTCTCCCTGAAATATAAGATACAAACTTTGTACCCGGGCAATTGATCCCTCGATTTCTTTCTTGTAGGAAAGTTCAGGCTCCATGACCTTAGTGAACACAGGAAAGCACAAAAGCTTGTACCCAAAAACCTAGAAAAGGGATCTCCTCAGGTAGGTGGTGGTGCCAAAGAATTGGAGGAAAGAGCATAACAAAGCTACAGGCTCAAGATAGTTATCTATAGCAGAAGACCAGACAGTCCTCTCATCTTTTTTCATCAGGCAACTTGAAACGTGTTTCTCTTTATTTGTTTTAGTTTATTATTTGAGTTCATTATTTGGTCCAGGCCCCTTTCCCTAGAGTTCATATCAATAAATGGAGTCGAGGTGGATTCAATGGAGTGTATTACCATTCTGCCTCTGCAATCAAGAATGTGTCTTCCCAACCTCAACATGACATCAAATACAATTTGATCTGTGTACCCCACCACTCCAAGCTTCTATTTCGGTGGGCAGGGTAGGAACAAGAGCAGGGGAAATGTGAAGTTATGTCAGACTCTCGCCTCGCTATAGTCCTTGTTGTACTACTGTCGGACATGGTGCCGCATACCATGCTACAGTTAGCTTATAAAGTCCCTGCCTGCCCTCACCCATATGCCCATTGGCCGGTTTTGCACTGTAACTGGGTGTGATTGGTGGAATAACCCCAACATCTGCTGCCGGAATTGGAAAATTCAGAACATCTAATGTGCCTTACTCTTTTTCTTGTATTGTTTCGGTTATATCTTCAGTCATTTGGGCAAATACATATGGTGTGTGCAAGGGGTACACATGAATAAGGACAAACAAATACACACCAAACTCATTAGGTTAACCAGAGATGTTTTCCATGAACATTGTCCTGTGTAATGGCCACTGAAAATTCCAGAGAGAACTATCTTTGAATTCCCAGGTTCTGCTGAAGACTGAGAGTCCAACACAGAGAGCCAGTGAGCCCTGGCTACTGATGAGTAGCATTCTTGTGGCCATGAGTGGTGGACAGAATGCTGAATCCTATATACTGCTTATTAAATTTTTAAATGTTTCTTTATTACTCTGTTAAAAGCTGGCAAATCTTTAGAAAAAACATATTAAGTCGCTAGGCACATATATCACCAACTTCACACGCTACCAACAATGACAAGGGAATGCTGAATAAAAATGGCAAGTCACACACAAAACAAGTTAAATAACTGCGTTCAATAATTAAAACAATTTTGAATTCAAAAATATTAAAAAAGAATTACCGGCCGGCACATCAAACTCCAACAAAGTTCTGCCAGCAATGTTGGACTTTGCACAGGGGGTATGAATTGCTGGTTTTGCATAACATTCATCAAAATTAAGGCCAACACCTGAAAGGCCTTTCTGGGACAGGGAAGCCCTTCACTGGGTTGCTGCCTGCTGCTTATACAGTATAAGACAGTGGTATTTTCAGACAACATAGCACTGTTACTTCATCCACATATATTACACCCCTAAGAAAAAAATAATCAAAAAAGGACGAGAAAGACAATTAAAAATCTAGAAGCAGCAGCTGGCTGGAGAAAGTCAGCGCTTTAAATGGGCATGTACTTAGTAGCGGCTTGCCCTGCTATAAAGTGTCTGGGCGGTGCGGCGTGAGCGGGGGTGGGGGGAGAGGGAGGACACAAAGCAGAACATTAAAATAAAAAATAAAATAAAACTTACCTTATGATGCTACACCGCTTCTCTGGCTCCACTTGCATGCACAGGCTCCCAGCCTGCCCTGGAGCCAATCCTAATACTGCTTTCATGCTGCTGGCAGGATGAAAGCAGCGTTAGGATTGGCTGGAGTGCTCTGGCTTGGCGCTCCGTAGCAGATTGGGAGTCTCTGCCTGCTGTCTCCAACCCGGCAACACAGTGCTGTGTTGAAGAGAGCTCAGTGTGCATGTGTGTTTGGCTAGCCCAAGACGGCCGTCCAAACACACATGCGCACTGAGGAGAGTGCACAGCACTCCCCCTCCGTCCCTGTCATGTCCCATGGCCCCGCTCCTTTTACAATAAAACGATAATAAACATAATTTATTATCATTTTAAAGTAAAAGGTTTGCAGCTGCTGCTGGCGGGGGCGACGCTCTTACACCATAGCGGAAGAGCCGCCACTGCAGGTACTGTTTGGTACTGAGTACCTGCATTTCTTCTATTTGGAAGCGAGAGTACCTGCACTTCTCAGCACTGCTGCAGTACATTTAATGGGAGAGTACCGGCACTTCTCAAGAGCTAACAGGTATTCAGAAGGTTGATTACCTGCACTTCGACATTTCAATTTAAAGCACTGGATAGGGGTTAGAAAAAAAAGAACGAGGCCAAGACACTGGTGAAAAAAAGGAAAAAGTTGCACTGCTGGAGTGACGACCAATCAGTTATTCACTTTGTATAGGAAAATAAGTGAAAATGAAAAAGGCCGACTTTTGTTTGATGCGTAAGAATGTTCTGCAATGAAGTTACATGCCAATAGCTTTCGTGTTTATTTTTGTGCGGAGGTGCATATGTTGCATATTTTTTTTCTTAGTCCATGCCAAGCTAAAAGCTGATCCCCATTTATAAGCCACGATAGCATATATTTTCAATCATGGTATGTGTTTATTCACATAACCTTGCTTATGCACTTAATTAATCATTTCGTATCTTAATCTTGACGTCAAGATTCAGAACGAGCTCTTACTTTTTTACTTGTTCTGTCTTGTACCAACTTGTTAACAAATGCGGAGAACCTTGTATTTGAGCACTCAGAGGCCGATAGTCAGAAAACTCACTTTAAAACACGCTCGGTCCATTTTTCGAAAATCCTACACGTTATGCTTGTAGAATGCATCAGATCTGATTTTCTTCTTCTTCTCGTATCGTAAATACATAACTAAAGAAAACCCGTGGGCTTCTGTTTGCAAACTGTCCAAAACTGTAATGTGCTGCCACATTGGTTAAGAAGACAACGGACCAAATACCCAATCACAAGATGCCCTGGTATGCTACGTGTTCGTTCTGTACTGTGCTTTGCCTGGGTGGATAGCTACTACATGGTAGCCAGCAGTGATGCTTTCGGTAGGTATGCTTGTCTCCTGCATGAGAGTTCTGAATATTCTTGTTTTGTTAGAGGGCCCAGTGAACATTTGTGGCCATATTTTGCAGCACTTGCCAGGCCAACTTTGTTCTCCACGTTTTGTAGCAAAGATAGCACAGAAGGTCTAATAACTGAATAGGACTCGGTTTTGCGATCGGTAACTGATTATAGTTTTTTGCGTTGCACGTACCTTGCACAGCAGAGTTCTGGTCTTTGTAGTTCTTGGACAATTATCCTATGGAAACAGATCACAGTCATGTATGCATGTAGGACACATCCACCACTTCGCTGGGATGTAGAGCCACGTTCTAAAAATCCTGCACTATAGTTTGGTGTGCTTGAACCTCATCAGGTCTGAGTAAGTGCAGCATGTAGACAGATTCTGTGACTGCATCAGGTTTTTGTTGTCTGTGTCAGAGCTCCAAAACCCCATAATTCTCTGAAAGAACAGGGGTAAACAAGTGCAGGGCTCCAAGCTTTTTGGCATGGAACGCGCAGCACTGGATAATTTTGTCTGTGGTACAAGTGCGGTGTTAGCCAATCACCCAAATAATAGGTTACATAAGTATCAAGTCTGTGCAACTCCGAAAGCTTTTAATTGGGTATGTTCGATAGGGCAAAGCCTGGGACGTTATAGGAATGCTTCTCCTCTTATTCTTTAGTGACCAGTTTGTACCGCATGGCAAGGATGGTGTGCCATCCATGGTCTCCGAAAGGTGCCAGACAAAGTAACTATGTGACATTTTTCATTGATCAGATCAAGCTGATGAGGAGGACATGATCGTTGATGTGATGTGCCGTGGAAGTGTTTGAAATCCTATTTCTTTCAAGGCACGCCTTGATTTAAGATTGCGAGTGACTTTGGATATGTGCTTCATTTTTTAAATTCCCATTTTTACAGTAGACAGCTACAACGTATGAACTGAGAACAGTCAATGCTTTGTTTTCAACTGTTGTATAGGTCCCCATGTGTACAAGGTTTATTGTAGTAGGTTGTCTTTCCCTGGTACCACTCTAGGCATTTGTCTTTGTGGCCCCCCCTTACTAAAGCCACTTCTTCCCTTGTGTCCGTCAGCTCCCTGGCAAGCACAAGGTTGCAGCAGTAGGGCAGCAGTATACGTTTGTGCTGTCTCTGAAAATTCCAAGCTACCACAGAGGCAGGGGCACCCAAATACTAAAGAAATCTTGCAGATATCGTTGTATTGTAGTTGTAGCTTTAAGAGTTCATGTTCGAGTGAACAGTGGAGCCGTAGCACAAATGTAGCTAGACGGGTTAATAACAGTACCTGCTTCTTCTTGTGTGTTTATTCAGATTATTTCTAAGCATTCCTGATTTAAAAGTGTAAACTGAGGCTTGCTTAAGTCTTTAGTTAATCCAACAAGTTTAATCAGGAGCTCTGAGAACACACCCCAGACATGAGCAGCAGTGGTTGCTGGATCTGCTGCAGAGAACCCTCAGTGACCCAGCTCTGGACAGCCAACATGTTTCCAGTGGCAGGTGGTGGTCAGTGAAGACGCCTGACATCCCAGGAGTTTGGTGCCTTCACGAAACCGTTCGGTGACCAGCGGGCTTAACAGCTGTCAAGCATGAAGCCACTGCAGTTCAATATGCACAAGGAGAGATGTAAAGACGCATCAGTGCCCACAGTAAAACCTGCTCTCAGGCGCACCAGTCGAACTGCTGGAAGGCAGGGCACGTGAATTACAGGGTTACTTGCCATGGCAAACTCAGTTTACCAACTCATCTCTTAAAAAAGTAAATATATCAGTATAAATGTCATCAGATACATTAACTGAGCAAGCACCCATTGCAGTACCTGATGGTCTGAAGGAGCAGAGAATATATCCACTGTTGTCCAGTATTTGGCAGACTCCATTGATAATACACTAAAGAACTTAAAACAATCAGAGAGACAGTTAGGCTAGGATTCAAACAGTAATCATTCATTCTCCTAGATATCCTTACTTGATAGAACTGCAATTCCTAGTAAAAACAATACAAACTCCAAAACTAGATTGCTTAAGAATACTAGCTCCATGTACTAGAATATTTACATTTACCCTACATTTTAAACAGGCCAGATCAGCAAGGATTCCCTAACTTCCAGGTCTGTCTAAGACTTCATCTATGAAGGCACAAACAGTGAAAATTGATGCATTAACTACAGAAGAAGAGATAGACATAACCAGTTGTGGTAAATCATGCAGGCCGAATGAGAACCCCAAGATGGCTGCTAGTGTCTTCTGCGGAGGAAGACAAAGCAACCGTTTAGTCTTTCTGAGGACTGACAGTGAGGCACAGCGGGAAAGCGAGGAAGTAGAAAGTAAGGAAGGCCAAGTGAGTAGCTGGGAGGAGGAGAGTGAGGAGACACAGGTTTGAGAACCTAACAAAGAAACCCAGACATGGAGGAATCCAAAAAAGGAGTTGGAACGTGATGAGGAAGAGATGGAGAGTCAAGAGAAGGAAAGAACAAACGCCAAGGACACCGAAAAAGATTCCAGCAAAAGGACTCAAGGGATGGGCAGCAACAACAATGGCAGTGGGGAGGAGCAGAGCCAGTGAGGCACGGCTTCTACACCTGGCAACCCAATGAGGCAAAGTGGCGCCTCGGGTACCACCGCCACAGCCCTGATGAAGGGTGGTGGCTACACGCAAGTGCCTATCTTACAGTCTATGCAGCTATGGTGGTGGTAACACTAGAGTGTGAGAAAGAGTACAGAGGGCCAGGAAAAAAAAACACAGAGTAAATAACAATTCAGAAGGTAGGTGGTGGGGAGCACAGCAAAATAAAACCTAAAAAGAAAAACACTCTCTGATATTATTTGTGTGGTTTGCCCTGGGGATCTCTGAGGTACTAGCGACCGGCCTGGGAGGGAAAGAAAATTGGGAAACATGTACTGGGATGAGATAAGAGACGAGGAAGACCTAGCTTAGGACACCAGCTGGAAGATAAAATATTAAAGGTCATGCGGCAAGGAAAACCCTAAATTATCAGTAAAAAACCCTAAAACACGCTGTTATGGTTGTTTGGTTCATGCCACGAGGCCACACCAATATAACTAATACTCAGTTTGAGCAAGAAAGTAACATATTGCCACAGACTGGGGAGGGATCTGATAATCAGATAACATATCTCCTTCATCAGTTCTTTTGGGAAGTTAAAAAGATTAATGCTGTGGAATCAACTCCATGTCATTTCACGAAAAAATAGATAGAATGCTAAAATGGAAAT
The DNA here is from genome assembly GCF_031143425.1 of Pleurodeles waltl. NCBI lineage: Eukaryota > Metazoa > Chordata > Amphibia > Caudata > Salamandridae > Pleurodeles > Pleurodeles waltl. Next base: position 747,859,424 of record NC_090440.1, on the reverse strand, counting down.
TTCTTTCCATAGACATGGATAAGTTAGAAATCAGATTCACATAATTTGAAGAGTCACAACGTATAACATCAGAAGGGGGCTCTAACATTTCTAAAGAGCTTGAGCTAATACATTTCAAAATAGAAGGTGCTGAAAACCTGTTGCATGGTTATGGCCTTTGTATATTTGGAATTTTTGACACCAAAAATGAGGAATCTTGTTGCCACCACTATCAAAAATATCAGGCCTGAGAGCCTGAAGACGTAACTATTCCAAGAGCATATCGGGTGCTACTTCAAGCCCTAAACTTGGTGCTTCTCTTGTACAATCCTCATTAATTATATGCACATCAGAATTAAAGGGTTAATCATTTTAGGAGCAGTTCAATGAAAAACAATGCAAGTCGCAAATCAATTTACATTTTCTAGATTTCCTGATATTTCCAAAGAGACCTCTACAGGGCATAGGAAGTTGAAGCAATTAGCTAAAAAAAAAGAAACCAAGGGGTTCAAGAACAAGTCCTTTGTCCAACTAAATTGGAATTCTGTTGGATAGCCATTTTAAATACTATTCTGATGTCAAAATGGTACCATCATTCTTGACTCTAGTGTACGAAGCAAGATTCAGCTTTTTTCAATGCTATTTAACTGTCTGCAGCAGGGAGACCATTAATGAATGAATGTATGAAAAAAAGGACACCAATCATGACACAACAGCAGGGTAGTATCAGATGTGTGACTTATTTAGAGTTTAGATTAACATGAGTTGGATGTGCATATCAGAGTAAAAAACTCAAGATAAATTTTATCTTATAAATGATTAGTTGCTAAGTATGGCATACTGCTATAAAATGGTTAGTTTAATTTGGGCAGTGATAGTATTAATTAAATACATAGGGGGTCATTCTGACCCTGGCGGTCACCACCGACCACGGGAGCACCGCCAACAGGCTGGCGGTGCTCCCTCGAGCATTCTGACCGCGGCGGTTCAGCCGCGGTCAGAAACGGAAAGTCGGCGGGCTCCCGCCGACTTTCCGCTGCTCGGGGGAATCCTCCATGGCGGCGGAGCGCGCTCCGCCGCCATGGGGATTCTGACACCCCCTACCACCATCCACAGGATGGCGGTAGGGGGTGCCGCGGGGCCCCTGGGGGCCCCTGCAGTGCCCATGCACTGCAGTCCCCGTAAGAGGGCCCCACGTAGTATTTCAGTGTCTGCAAAGCAGACACTGAAATACGCGACGGGTGCAACAGCACCCGTCGCACCTTCCCACTACGCCGGCTCAATTCTGAGCCGGCGTCCTCGTGGGAAGGTAGATTTGCCCTGGGCTGGCGGGCGGCCTTTTGGCGGCCGCCCGCCAGCCCAGGGCAAATCTCAAAATACCCTCAGCGGTCTTGTGACCGCGGAGCGGTATTTTGTCGGGGGAACCGCCCGCCAATGTTAGAATCACCCCCATAATCTCTTCGGGGCTGATTTAGATCTCAGCAGATGGGTTACTCCTTCTCAATAGTGACGGATAGCCTGTCGGCCAAAATATAAATCCCAAAGGATAAAATGGGATTTAGATTTTGGCAGATGGGATATCTGTCACCATTGTGACAGAGTAGCCTGTCCGCTGAGATCTAAATCAGGGCATTACAGGGAAAATTTAGTTTTATCTTCGAATGCAAATGACCTTAATAGTGAATGTAAAACAAAGGCTCTTGAAGCCTAGATTTTAGAATATAAACCTTTTCTTCTGTTACTACAGCAACCAAACTGGACATGTAAAAAAAAGAAATGAATCCCAGAAACATATTTCACCACTGGGCCACACACACTTTCCATTCTACAATTGAGGCTTCCTATAGAGGTATAGTCATATTTCTTTCACACAAAGCTATGAAATCATTCAGATGCATCAGACCATCAAGGTAGATGGTGCTAGGTGAATTTTCATATTAATGTGGCGACATGTATAGTAGCTACTTTTTACGGGCCTCTTCTTGACAACCGTGAACCTTTAAACAAGTTGTTCACATCTATTTCATCTTTGAAGGGAGAGAATACTTTGTGTGGAAACTTTATTATTATTCCTTTTACAAATGTATCAATAGATTCATTTAATCAGCCTACTAGAAGAATAAACCTAAAGTAGCTAAAGTGTTTAACATAAGTAAGAGGAAATTGGGTCTTGTAGATCTTCAGAGGAACTATAAATATCAACTAGTTACCCTGGAAAGAAGGTAACTAAATAGCAAAGAGTAGACTTGCATCTTTAAAAGATTCAAGAAGGCAGCTAGGCTAGATTTTGTTCTCACCAGATCTACACCTAAAGTTTCACAGATGAGGTCTATAGCTAATCTATTTTCTGATCATTCTGCTGTCTTTATTACCTATGAAGGACTACATAGAACTAATATATGTTAATCTTGGTAGATGACCAAACTTCTGTTAAGTAATATGCCTGGATAGCTGAAACCTGTGACTTTATTCAAAGTTTATTTGAACTAAATAGGCACTGCTGATATTGTATTAGTCTGGGGTGCCTTTATGGCTACATTAAGAAAAATAAGTCGGCTTATTACAAAAACTGATTCAGTAAACAGAGAAAAATACATAAAATGGATAGAACTTCACAACAATCTAGAACAAGCCCAACACATTTTCCAGCTGAATAGAGCCAAAGCGAATTGGTTAAAATGGGAAGCTGCTCAATCAAACCTGTAGAATATCATTATCACATAGAACAGTTCCACTAAACATCAGTAAGTCAAAAGGGGTAAGTAGAGGAAGAATACTGGAAAATGCTTACTTGACCTGCCAAAGTTAAAAACAGACAAAGTAAGATTGATATGTAGTGTAAACCAAAATTCCATTGTGACCACCATCTAACTGCAAGAGATCAATCAGATATTTGCAGTTCATTATAAAAATGAAATGGACAAATTCACAGCAATGGTGAGACAAATATTTTTAATTATTCACAACAATTATTATCTCCCTAGTTAACAGACTCCGAAGCAGTTCAGGTCACCCATACTTCTACAAGTTTAGAAACTAGCACATGTATCAACAATGTGTCCAGTGATAAGGCCTCTGGGAAGGATCGGGTTGCCTTGTAATTTTATAAGGACTTTAACACTGTTGTACCCCTTTTCATTATTATTAGTTAATAACCCCTTAATAGGTAATATCCATCCTCTTTCCTCTTCAAAAGGAAAAATTGCTAGCTTTCTTAAAAACAATAAAGATTCTTTAGATCTTAATTCCCAAAAACCTATTATATTGTTAAAGTCTGATTATAAAATAATTACCAAAGACCTTGCCACAAGTATTTCCAGAATTGCTGATAGCTTTATTCATAAGAATCTGAATGATTTTGTTCCGAATTGCCAATTTTACATTAATTCAAACTATACAGCTAAATATATTTGTATACACACCACCCTGATATCCCAACCACTACCATTTTATTAGACATGGAAAAAGCCTTTGATTTTGTCTCTTGGTAGGCACTGTTCGTAATCCTGAGGACATTAGGCTTTACAGAGTCATGGGCTTTACAGAATCAACTTTTAATTTAATCAGAATTTACACAAAAATGCTACAGTGTCTATCATAATTAATTAGACTAAGGTAGGCATCATAGATATTTGCTTTATAAATTAAGTCTCTGGTGGTTGCTAAACAATCAAATCCTTAACTCAAACCTTCTATTAAATCATCAGCCAAAATCAGGCTGTATGCTGATGATATCACTCTCTGCTTGAAAGCTGGATCAGATAACACCCAACTAGTTTTATAATTGGAATATTAGATTACACCTGTAGGAAGATATAAAATAAACCAGACAAAGATGAAAAGGTTACTTTTTAACTGTACACATAACATTCTCCCTGATAACATTTGACCGGTTATACTACAGTCTCAAGCAATACCCCGGTGCTACTGAGAAATATCAAGATTTTTTTTAAATAAATTATCAACCCTTGATTTCTAGAATTACCCAACTGTTTAATCTCTGGAGTCTACTTCCATTAATTATCATGGGCTGAATAGCTCTAATAAAAATGTCTGACTTCCTTTCTTTAATTCATTATTCACAAATCTTCCTGGAATACTGCATGCTAAAAAGATTCACTTATATCAGCACTTACCTGTTGTAAAAGTAAACCTGTTATTGCAGTGCAGTACCCTTTTCTTCCTAACAAAGTAATTTGCATTACTGCAGTTACGGAAGAAGCAGCAGATGTACTGAAAAAGTTAATTAATGTGGGGAATTCCATAGTAGTTTTTTGTTATAAACTTGTGTTACGTGAAATGCAGTCTAATGATCTGGAAAAAGGAATAGTCAGATGGCATAGAGAGACAGGCATTAGATTAACAAAAAAACAGTGGGCAAGAAAGTGTTGTTTGGATATTCATATCTTAAAGAGGGCTAATTCCCACCATATGAACTTTTATAATAAATAGCTTTTACATTACAATCCTGTTTTTCTGCATAAAGTTAATTCCAGCAGCAGTCTTTATTGCCCGACATGTAATCTCCGTTCACCTGGAGACGAGATGCACATGTTCTGGTCTTGCTTGGACCTCACAGCTTTTGGTAAAATATTTTGTAATCTTTATCTCAACTACTTGACAGTCAATTAGAAATGAATCAATATATACAGTTCGGCTATCTTTCTGGCACTGTAAAGTCTGAGGATGCACAAATATCCTTATCCACCCTAAATACAAGATCATTAATAACTACCAACTGGAAATCATTTCTCTCACCTAACTTTGAGGACTGACCAATGTGAACTGACTTGCTCTTCAAGAACAGGTACTCTCAATAAGTATCATCATATATGGGATGTTTGTGAACATGTATAAGCTGATTGTTTAATTTAAACATTTTCTTGTAGTGATTAATTTTTAAGTTTAAAATAATGCTCATTGAGTAGTAAAAAAAGCTGTCACACCATAGGTGTCTTGCAGTCAAGGGAAGGTCAGTGATCATCAAAGAGTGCTACGTGGACGGAAGTGCCATGTGCATAGAGAACACCGTGCACGCCAGCACACTAGATGTGAGCAACAATTCCTACCATGCCAAACTTGCATTTTCCAGAGAGGAGAGAACCATCTTAGATTATTGGGCATAACTTTCCTCGTGGTTGATGGCATCCTTTTTAGGAAGTCATGCTACATTTTTGCTGGGGCCCGAAACAGCAATTTGGATACTGGAATTCCTTTCCAAGAGACACTTTGAAAGTTGGAAATTGTTTGTATCAATTGATGAATAACAGAGAAGTATTCGGAAAGTCCATTAGTGATGAAAATGTACTTTGATCTTGGGCTAATTTCAAACTGTTGAAACTGGGGTATAATTTACTAAGGAATTAAAGTGAACACTTTAAAGCCGTATTGTTGATTAACACAAACTTTGAACTTGAACTAATTCTGAACTGTTAAATGGGAGTGTAATCTGCAAAGAGAATGATGAATAAAGTTATGTTGTTTGTGGAAACAAACATGAGCTATTGTTGAATGTTTAGTGGCTCATTTTACATACTTACATACACATATATCCATGTATGTTCACACATTTTATGTTAGGAAGTTTAATTTTAATAATATCAAATCATTGCCTGTTTTAGTAACCACATATTAGCGATATTTGCTATCTTTCCATTTCGTAGTGGTCAAATAGAGGCTATGGGCCAGATGTAGGAAGCCTTTTACACCTCGCAAACGGCGAAAAACGCAGTTTGCGAGGCGCAAAGGGCCTTACGCGATGCAAGTCGCAAATTATTTTGTACCTACATCTGGCCCTATGATTCATCTTCACAAGGGAGAGTATGATGACACGTAAAGTAATTATAATAAGCAAAGAGAGACATTTACATATGTGTTACTTTTGAGATACTTATTGTTCATATGTTTAATTTTCAGGAATTACTAGTTCTAGGCTGTACTAAAGAGAGTTGGCAATGCTTTCAGTCTGTCTATTCACAACTCTAATTATGTTTAGTTGTCTGTTTCACAAAACACGTAAGATACCTCTTTTTCTCTTTGCCTCAGAGGAGTTTACTGTGTTCCACAGACCTCTCTGACCAGCTGAGTAATGATGCAGATGAAGAAGACTCCTATGGGCCTGATTACAACTTTGGAGGACGGTGTTAAACCGTCCCAAAAGTGACGTATATACCACCTACCGTATTACGAGTTCCATAGGATATAATGGACTCGTAATACGGTAGGTGGTATATCCGCCACTTTTGGGACGGTTTAACACCGTCCTCCAAAGTTGGAATCAGGCCCTATGTCTCTGTTTTCACACGTCTTATTCCCCTCCATATTTCCATATATGTCAGCATGGAGACAGTGGTGAGAGGTTGAAGAGAGCATTGCTTGCATTAGAATATGTGCATTAGGTTAGGGCAAACCTCAAGCCAGCCTCTTGTAGCCATTGACTTGAAACTTTCTCATTCACATATTGGTTCAGCACAGTGGAGTATTCATCTCTCACCTAATTCTACTGACTTTTTGGGTGTATCCTTTCAGTGCTTGCATTGAACTGCATGAAGGAATACTTCACAACTGTTGCCCTCCCTATCCACTCCGGCTGGCTCTAATGTGCTAATGTTTAATGTATTATTAACACTTCAGACCTAGGCCTATTGACATTGTCAATATTCATCTGTATAGGTATTTTAGTTTCAGGTACTTTAATGGTGCATTTACAACATCCTTGCATCGTCTTCAAAGCTTTTTTGGCCTTGTTTCAATAAGTGCTTGAAGATAAGTGGTATTAGTGGCAGGGGTGGCTCCTCGGTTCGGGTGGAGGAGCGTCGCCTCCCTGACCACCTCCCCCCGCCAGTAGCGGCTGCTGCTACACCATTACCAAAAAAAGATAATAAACTCAGTTCATTATCGTTTCCTGGTAAAGGTGCGGGGCCATGGGGGTGATGAGCAGTGAGGGGGAGTGCTCAGCACTTCCCCTCACTGCGCATGTATGTTTGGCCGGTCTCTCGGGCCGGTCAAACACACATGCTTAGTAGATCTGAGAGAGCCTGCACAGGCTCCCAGTTTGTCAGGAAGCACCCTGGCTAGGTGCTCCCACCCAATCCTGACGCTGCTCTGAGCAGCATCAGGATTGGCGCAGAGCAGGCTGGGAGCCTGTGCCTGCCAGCAGCAACGGAGGAGAGGAGCGGTGCGGCGGCAAGGGAAGGTAAGTGTTCTTTTAATGTAATTACATTCATGTTAATTCCGTTCCACGCCCCCCCTCGCCACCCCGCCCCTTCCGAACCCCACAAGCCGCTGCTGATTAGTGGCTACAACCTTTTATAAGACATAAGACATATTTCATACATATGGATCCAAGGAAAGCTATGATTGGGATACTCATGGTCTTTAATCCTCTGCTTTTCTCCATTCTGGGGGTCTACTTGCTCTGGCACGTATGGCAGTAGCACAATAATGTAAGGCTCACTCAGATGGCTAATATGGGCTTTTTAATTCTATTTTTAATAATGTGCCCTGCTTTTGTTCTTTAGAATGCACAATGTGCTGCTAAGTTACCACAGAATTCTAATAGTGGTCAATCTCCATAACTAAACAAGGCCTTAAATTGTATCCAGTTTGGCACAATGTTACTGATGCGATCTGTTTTGAAGTGCACTACTTGCCTCCTATTTTCCCAAAAGTACACTTCGCCGGCTATTGCCAAAACAGTGCGTAGTGGAAAGTTCTATAAAGAAATGCACTTTATGAATGGAGGCCAGTTTTCAGTTTTTTGATGCTCTGCCTGCTGTTTCTTGTCCCAGCAAAGCCCTGCTAAGGTTATGCTAAGGCAGTCTATTTTTGCCTCCTTGTGGATCACTCGGAGCCTGCCCAGATTACACCACATCCAAGAATGTTGAACTCCACAGGCCTTGGTTCTTTTCTCAACTACACTGAACTATGTAATTACGTTAACTATGCAGAGCCGGGTCACTGCTGACTCACCAACCATAATCACAAAGTAACTGTGCATTCTGTTCCAACATCTTGAATCATGCAGACATAGTGAGTAATAGTGGTGTCTGGATTCACATGTGATAGTTTGGTTTTCTTATTGATTATAGAAGTTCCATTTGCTTGATCTCTTCTTCGTGGGGACCCACCATCTTTTGGTGTTACTCCACTCCCTGCTATCAAGGCCACTTCTTGCCACAGTGGACAGAAGGCATGAGAATCAACACAGAGAGATTGGTGAGCAATGCACGAAGTTATTCTCCTCTCACTGCACTGCTATGTGTGACACTGGAATCCACCAACCCACCGCGACACGCTCGAGCTATTTCTGTCCTTGGATTTGTTGCTGATTATGTAATGCTATGAAAAGCAACATTTGTCATCTCCAGAATAGCAGCAGCTCACCAGGAGTTTTTGTGACCACTTACAAGCTAAAGAAAATCATTGAAATTAACTAAGTTACGAGCAGTCTGTTAATATGCCATAAAATTCACCAACACTTGTTTGCGCATTGATCACTGTTATGAGTGGTGTGATGGTAATTGCATCTGGTGATTATCAGGGGCCATATTACACATACAGCACATTTTCATTGTTTGCGCTGGGCGCACCTTTTAAAGGTGCGCCAGGCACAAACAAGGAAAACATGCCATATTAGCATGAATGCACTGCCCCCAGGGCAGCCGCGAGTCACACTGCTCTGAAGTCAGCGCATTCAAGTGACACAAGGAGCAGCTGCTTTAAAGTCACTCTGTGGTTCACTGTGCAGGTGGCAAGTTGCCTGCACTTTTAAGGGGGATTAAAGATTCCCTTGCAGGCGGGTGCATTGCGTGACTGCTCCCGCCTGCAAGGGGATGTCTGGGGGGTCCATGGGTTCCCCACTTCTCCCCTCGAGAAGGCTGTCATTATGGAACGTACTAACAGTGCACTACCTTTTAGGTGGTACACTGTTAGTGTGCCTCCTGTCAGCTTCTTTGCCTCTGTGCCCGTGTCTATAGTACAGCAAAGGTGCAGAGGGAAAGAGATTCCCTCATTTGCTTGAGGCCATGCCCCCATGCAAATAAAGGAACACCATCTGGTGAAAGCGCTCGCCCTATATGTGTGCCAGCGCTATCAGTATTACAGAAGGGGCCGCACAAGCATTTGCGGCCTCTTCTGTAATACCAAAGTGCCCCAGGGGTGCACAAAGGAGGCTCAGATGCCCATTGCGCCCTCTGGGCACTTCTAGAATACAGCAACAGGTGCACCAAAAATCCTACTATTCATTACATTTCAGCATTTTAAATCTGCTACAATTTAACAAGGAGAAAAGGCTGTGTTTCACGTGATGTGGAGTTTTGTCTGCTAAACACCAAACTCTGCATATTATTCCCCAAAAACTCAATGTCTAATAATGATAACATTGAATAAAATCTGAACACTTTTGTGTAGAATTTTATCAATGTGATAATTATGGTATCGAAATACTAGGCTACTGGTAATGAAGGCCATTGTGTACTATTGGATCACTGCGTATATATTAACTTGTTCAAGCCAGCACATAAATTGTCAAATAAATTGCAGTGCATTACAAAATTGCATGGTGCAAATAGCACTGCTAAACCCTTTTGCATAACTTAAATAATATTTAATGCTGATGCTACATTACGGTCACACTATAGGAAACTGCCATATGGTGCCACCAATATAGGCTAATAGGGGGCACCGGATTTCAACAACTCGTGCCCTAAAGTAACTATAACTCGGGCCCTAACCATGCACTGCTTGTACCCACATATATTACATCAATAATGACATGTTCAATGACTGTATTGATCAAATCCTTAATCAGATTTAAAATTACATTATTGATGACAGCACTGTGCATGGAGGGGACACGAGTTATAGATACATCGGGGTGTGACTTATAGTCAATTGAGATAACTATACCTGGTGAATTTCAGTGGTTTTTGTATTTAAAATGTTATGTTTTGCCTGACATTTTTATCTAGCTATAATGTCACTTTAACCTTTGTTTTTTTCAATGAAATATACATTTAATTCTATACATAATTTTAGCAAAATTCAATAAATATTAATTAGGAGTCAAATTGTTACTGTGGGAGAGCTTTTTTGAAATTATTCTTTAAGAAATGTTGTTTATACTGTTTTAAAGAATAATAGACTTACCTTTATACAGTGATATGGGAAACCACACTGCACCCCCTTGACCCGATGTCCCCTAAGCACCTAGACAAAAGTTTAGACTAGAGCGCTCCTTTAAAAAAAACTAAGTTGGGGAGATGGCAGTGGGTGGAAGTCCTAGATCGAACATCCTATTGGCTAATGCATAGAAACTAGTATGATCTAGAATAGGCAGCTTGGATGACATAAGAGGGGTTGATCTGGAGCAGGTGTCTCCAACCAGTCCATCGCAAGCTACTAGTATCTCCCAGACCCTTTCAGAGTAGTTCACAATCCAGAGTTCATTTTTAAATAGCACAGGGTCCGATTTCTCCTTTTAAAGTTAAGGGAAGGCTGTGTTTATTTTACATTTTTTATTATCAGGCTGCAGAAAGCAGGGCCTGAGAAGGAGCAGTGCTGGGGACAGATTTATGACCCAGGGCACAGAAGTGATGCACTGAAGCACTGAAGTATTTAAATATTAGCTAAAAGTCCTTGTCAACTCAGTATTAGAGCACAAGAACAAAATGATGTTTTTCAATACTTTTAAATCGGAGAAAATTAAAATGAAACATTACTTTAATGATTAAGTTGACTTTTTCATTTTAATGTTCTCGTTTTTTTTCAAAGTCCTACATTTAGACACAGCAGGCCTCTTGCTCCCAGTAGAACACTGTGCAATATTTATAACTGAAAACTACAGACATTTTTAAATGGGAGAAAAGTGCAGCAAATGTTCCACATTATTAACATTTTTGCACTTTAAAATGTTCCCATTTAAAAACATGGTTGTATGTTTTTGTTATACATGTAATGGTGCCACATATGGTGAAAGGAATGTCCTGTGCCACAAGTGCATATGACACAAGCTCTGTTACCCATACAAATATAGCCCATTTATATGCACACATGTTCATACATCCCCAAAAGACCACACTCTCACTGATACACACTCACACAGGGCAGCCCGTCACAGTACCTCTAGTCAAAGTATTTTGTTCAAACCATAGTATCTGGCTTTATGGACATTAGTCTTAAGGACAAGGAAGCTAGGCATGGGGTGTCTGGTAATAATACACAAGTTGTTTAGCCTTCAGTAGTTCACAATGATATTCACTAATCAGAAGTAGCTCTTGCTGCAGAAAATGTTGGAGACCCCTGATCTAGAGACCTACCTGGTTTGATTCCTTAGCAACCCTGAATTATCTGCCCAAATCCATGTTGCTGCCACTGGAATATAATGATCCATAGACTCTCCTATCCTAATGAAACATGCCTGCTGGAGCAAGGGAACACAATGATAGGCTTGAATACCAAAATGCAATGGGGGGGGGGTAGTCATAGAGAATGGAGGCAGGTTCTAGCTTAACTTAGTCTCAATGTGGGGGTCATCAGAACTATATTCTAATGTGTCTTATTCTGTTCTCACTGTGATGAAATGATGTGGTTATTGTTATCACTTTTTTTGCTAATATTGCTGCTGCTGAACTAAGTATTCATGGCTTTGGACTAATTACCTTAGTGGATTGCCATACTGGCTGCAATATGCACTATTCGCAAATACTTTATTGTCAACATTGCATTCCATTTAGTGAACAGACTCATGTATTTAACAAGCTTGATTTTTCTTTCTTTACTTTCTTTATTTATTCTGAAAACAATAAATAATTATTGCAAAAAAAGAACAATAAACTTTAATGAGTTTCTCTTTACTTTCCATTAGGGATATCTCCACCACAGTGGCAGAGATCCCCACCTACATGTGAAATGTTACTATGAGTCACTTTGCACTCACAAATGTACTCTTAGATGCCCCCCTCCAGTTTCAAATCTACACTTGGAAATGATGAGTAGCACAAACGTGTAGATTTAAAACTAAGTGCAAGAGCAAATTTACACATGTACATTTACCTTTCTGAATAGGGTTCATAATTTCCAAAATTAATCTTTGAAAGCTTTCTGTAATTGAAGATGGGTACACATTTGATCTTGTTGGGATTCAGTATGAGAATAAATTTGGATATCCCCTTCTGGATGATTCCAGGCAGTTTCTTAGTTGATTGATGCCCTGTCAAGAAAAGAGTCCAAAGGGTAGGTAAGTGTCATCTGCACATGGATGAATAGTGATGTTCCTGTCATCCAGCAGGCCTCCCAGTGGCTTCATGTAGAGGGGGAGGATAACTGGGTAGATAAGTGAGCCTTGCGGGATACGAGAGGGGATTGGAAAATGTTGCACCTGGTGGAACCCACGTGGACCAACTGGATTCTCTCTTTCATGTAAGACATGAACTACTTCAAGATGATTCGATCAAAGCCCATTCCAGATGTGAGTGATGAGCAGGCTATATTGAGAGGCATGGTGTTTTGAGTCAGTAATTCCACGCACCATGATCCCTTTGGCCATGAATAACCACACCTTTATGTAAAAGTTAGAATGTTTATTTCCCTATATTAACAATGCTAATATCACGTAACTTAGTCTCAAAATCAAATGATACACATGCAGAAACAACACCGGTTGACAAAATCTTCTAAAGAATCTCAATTTAACCAAAGCATGGAATGTTACGCATTCTAGGATTACAGTGCAGATTGCTAACAAGAATAACCGTGCAATAGAAATAGCATACATTTAGAATCAGCAAAAAAACAACATCATCTGTTGTTAATAATTAGCAAACATCTTATTTGGGTCTCCTAGCTAAGCTTCTCATTAGAACAGCATGTTTGGGCTTCATGCAAAACAATTTAGTCAACATAAATTTGGAAAAACATCTAGCTATGGCTCTATCAAAATCAGCGGTTGGTACCTAGGAAACAAAAGACAAATTACATCAAACAATAACATTTGGTTAGTACCTCTCCTTGGTATGGCTCAGCAAGCTGCGACTGTCTTCATCAATTGGGCATCTGTTCGGTCAGCATCAGCCTCGGACCAAGAAAGGAGTGGTTCAGAACAGGGGACTCTAAGCTATCCGAACCATCTGTAAACCTAGTCTAAGGATCAGAACTCAGCATCAAAGTTTAGGCAACAAAGTTAAAGATGGAAATTAAAGTCCTCAGGAACTGTTCAGCTCCTCAGACAGAATAAACAAGCTCCTCTTAGGAAATATCAAAATTGGAAAAGCCGCTCTCTTCTCAGTGCAGTCGGGCTAAGTTAAAACCATCCAGAACACTTTCCACGTTGCTGTTAGTCAGGGTGTTATACATTTACATTTAGTCCAATGAAAGTAGAACTTCAAATCTAAGATATAACTAAACTGTCTTTCACATATCGATGACTGGCTCCTCTCCTCCTGTTCCCATCTTCGGACTCGTCAGGTAACAATTTTGTATCTCTCTGTCCTTCAGTGCATCCATTGTTAGCTCCTGGGAACATCGCTTTCACACACTCTAAACTTTACATTGTAACGATAACTAATACAGCATTTTCTAGCAAGCAGTTCTCATGGGAAAGAAAGACATTTACTAGTGTTTGGTCAACGCAGTGGAACAATACAAGGATTCATTTCTCTAAACAGCCATTTTATGTGATTTATTTAAACAGTGGAACTTAACATGAGGCTGTGCAACTAGGTCCAAGAACTCGCTAACTTAAAGCCTACAATTATTAAAGCAAATACATAATCATTGTTGTGGTGACTCCACGGGCATTACTGCGATAATGTTTTATCATATTTTCAAATCCTGTCCTTAGAGTAGTGACCAATTGCTGTTGACCTCTCAGTTTGTAACTGATAGATGGGGAGGAGTGGAGTCTCCATGAGTAGCTGATAGAGAGGAGTGGGTTTACCACAGAGCTTGCAGTGAAGAGAATTTTGTATCAGTTTTAGCCTGTCTGATGAGCCACTCGCATGCGCCATGGAGATTCTTTGGTGTTGTCAAGTTTTCCTGCGTTCTTCTCCGTTTGTTGTTTTGACGTCCCATGGTTCTGTAGGTTGGATCGTTATAGCTTGTGGTTTGAGGGATAATGGGATCTTTCATCTGAAGGAGTGGTATACGTTTTCCAGCTGGGTTTCAATATCTATTTTGGTGTCAGATGGGGTCTACAGCGAGGTCAGTTTGGTATGACATGTATCAGTTGGGGAGTTTCTGAAGGGTCTGCTTATTGCTTTTATTGGTTGGCCTTACTTCTGTCAGAAAATGGTAGTTACCTCCAGGTGATGCGGCCCCTTAAGTGACAAAATTAGAAAAGATATAAAAAATGTATTTGAGAACAATTACTTTTTACATGATGTTGAACTTGCCTTTAAATTAAATAGAAATCTCAAGTTATCGCAAGTCTTTAAATTAAATAGGCATCGTAAGTTAGCGCTAGTTAGGTGTCAGAGAGAAAATACTGACCCTATCAGCTGTGAAAATGTGCTCGTGCACCGGGGAGTAGGGGTTTTCAAGTTAAACCTTCCATAGCTAAATTAGATACAGAATATGCAATGTGACAGAGCGCTGGCTTCCCTGGCTCGGAAAGAACTGACTTATAGCTAGTGCCCTAACACAGGCAATTGCCTTCCCCGCGGGCTAGCGGGAGCTCCCCCAGCCCTTCTGGTGCCCCCCCCAGCGAATATACGTGACATTGGAGATTTGGGTCGGCCCTCATCTCATTCTGCAAGGGGGCCTCCATCATGTTGCGTTACCACTGCTTATAGTTAAGCACCAGCAGGAAACTAATCAATTATCTAAGTCAAGGATAACCAAAGGTAATAAGATTAACTTCATTAAAAAAAACACTATTCCTGCTTTTTTCCCGGCCTTCAACTCTCCCACCACATGTGCGAATAATAATTTCACACTCCCCACCGCCCACTCCCTCTTTCAAAAGTCAACACCAGCAAATAACGTAATGTTTGTGAGACCCTTCGTGCCATTGCACGGCACTGCATGTTAAGAGGTACAGATTTGGAATAAAAAACAACCGGTAACGTCAACATGTTTTGTCATAGTTTTCATCTCTGCGGGAAAGCCGAGGCTCTTATGTGCCTTATTTGTTTACAGGTCTCAGTCTGCTAAAAATCCTTGGCCTAAGCCATGCATCTGAGCACGAAGCAAACGGTGTAGCAAACAGTTAACACTTTACAAAATAAAGTTCATGGCCGAAAAGGCGCCAGCAGAATCCATGGACAGGTGGAAACATATTTTCATGAGCTTTAATAGACCGTGGCACAGATATTCCAGAATGTTGCTGTTGGTTTCACTTATAGACCGACAGTTGACTTAAAGCAAACGTACGAGCTGGTTAAAAACAAAATAGATCGAACGGTTCATAAGATACTGCTTGGCAATGCCAGCCAGCTGAAGATTGTACGTAATGTAATCCCACAGCAACTGCCAGCCCCAACTGGAATACTGAAACAAGGCCCGAATTCAGCCTGAAAGGCGACAGGTGCAGGCTAATAGTGTTTCCTTAATTCAGTTACTGCTCTGTGTTTATGCGCACGAAGGACACCAGACTTGCAGGGTAGTCATTTACTTAGCCAAGTGCCTCCTGCTCTGTTTACCACCCTTTCTCGTCGAATTACATCACCCGCTATCCTTTGTTCGTGTATACATTTTTATGCAGTGTGGTGAATTTATGACATTAAATGGCAACTCTGCGTTCCCTTTTTCTAAGCCTCTTCGCCGAATTTTACACAACCTCCGTTTTTGTAGCTGTGGTACAAACATTTGTACTGCACACTTATACCATACGTATGGTCCTCTAGTTAGTACAACATTGTATTTAGCCATGCTTTGTGGCAGGAGCCAGCCAGATCCTGCAGTGGAATTATTTTTGGACTTTGATGTTTCTAACGGTGCAGGGCCTCACCCAGACTCCAGACACACCTCTCAATCTACTCTTTCTTCATGGCAGTGGCACACACACTCACATCCAAACTTTATCCTATATGCAACCATAATATACAATTCAAATGCACATACTTGACTACATTAGGCTTGATTATTTTTGATTTAGTGTAAATTATGGGAGACCCCACAGGGCCTACACCCTTTGAACTGGGATTGGCAGTTAGTTGCCCGTGGATGCCTCCCATAGGCCCATAGACATCAAAGTATATGTAGAGGAAAGTAAAGGCATATTCAATGGTTTTCCTGTATGTTGAAACAGTTGTTAATAAAATCATGATTACAATCATTGGGAGACTCAGGAAACACAATCAATTTTTTTTCAACTATAGTTTCTTCGGGTTGTTTATTGTTTTAATATTTCTTAATTTCAGGAGGTAAGATGTTCACAACTACAGCCACATGTTTTTTAGCCCCGGTGACTCACAGGCCTGGTGTTTCCTCAGACCTAAAAGATGCAGTAATGAGAACCTGTATCAAATGAGCATTAAGTCAGTTCCAGTTAACTGTCTTAGATCTTGGTATTGTGAAATTGCAAGTTTGTTATGTAGAACTATGGATACTGGATGAAGGCGAATGAGTAGTAGTCTAACCCAGGATGATGGCAGCTGTGGTCATTAATCTGGTTAAAAAAGTATGAAGGAGAGCTTGCAGAGCCCTTGGTAGTGAAAAGTGGTGCAAAGCTCTGCTTTGTATGCCTAGAAGGTTGTATGTAAATGTATAATCCCCGGGTTAAAGCTGTCCTAGGGTTTAAGCGCCTTAAGAGAGTATAGACCACTGCTGTCCAAAGCAGCACAATAAAATGCTAGCCATCCAAGAAGAAATCAGGGGTTCCATGGAATAATATTGTAAAAATGTCTTTCATCTCTGACGTTTGTACTTGTTCAATCCTGTTTAATTTCAAACTTTCCATGGTGCTAAAGGAGCAGAGATGAACCTGTGTAATTTCTCATGGATACCCAGCTTACTGGGAAAATGTACCTGTATTGGGGCAGAAATTACCCCTGCATGGTGTACAGTTGTGTCCCCTGCCCTGCATCTGTAACTGCAAGTACCTTTGTTTTGGATTTTTGGCCCCAGCCTCATGCTAATCTAGTGTGTGCACGAAGTCCGTTTATGTAAATCAAGTATTGGACCTGTCCTGGACTTAGAGGTACGCACCATGTGTGCACTCCATAGTGACAGCAGACTACTGTACCTGTAATGGGTTAAATCATGAAGCACAGTGGTGGCAGAATACTGTGTTTGTAGAGATCCAAGTGTGATTAGCACTTTTTATCTGTGTCACAGGAGTAGTAGCCTACTCCCCCGGTCATGTAAAGTTCCTTTGCTGTACAGGAAACTGGATCCATGAGCTAATATCCTGAGTGCAGATGCCTGTGTATGTTTGTATATGATCTGTGTGTCACACCCATTGTGCATGTCTGAGAGAACCAAAGTGAAGAAAGCCTGTGGGTTCCATTTTGTAAGTCCCTGGCCTGTTCATGTGCTCGAGATGAGGTGAGGTTACTTTCCTAGGCAGCAGGAGGGTATTGCTGACAGTCTTGAGACTTGAGGGATGGGACTTAGACATTGAAGTGGGGAAAGAGAAGACAAAGTCTTCTTAGAAATTCAGTGAGGTTCTGTGTCTGCAGAGTTGTTAGTTAATTAGTCTAAATTCTACTATTTGGTGGATGGTAGGGGTGTAGGGTGGGACTCCAATGCTTCCGTGATTTAAGCAGTCATGCAGCTCATCGTCATTGCCTTGGGCAAGCCTGTGTGTGGATGCGCACAAGCAGTGTGCTTTCTAGGGTGGAATGAAACTGAAGCTTGGATAGCAAAGGCCTCGTTGTGAAACAAAAATAAATAGAGGGACGAAAATTGCAAATGAAGGGCGGGGAAGTGTCAAGCCTTTTTAAATGAGAAAGGCAAAGTATGCATTACAAATTCTAGACCTGGTCATGTCATATGACTAGTATATCAACCCAAATAAATGAAATTCTTTCTTTGTAACAACAATGGATGGGTAAATAGAAGTCTGTTTGCAAAAGCCTATAAAGGATATAGAAGACCAGTTAGTATAGTCTGATGAAATACCCGAATAGAGCAACATATAATATAAGTGAAGAACTAAAGGACGCTAGATGAATGACAGATAAAAAAGGACAGCCAAGCCCTTATTTGACTATACACAAAAACCTGATGAGGATTCAACCATGTTCATAGTGTCAGTTCATTTCTAGGATGGGAGGAACCCTAGTTGAGGCATCCCCTTTTCCAGGTCCTTTACTACCCTGGGTTGGAGGAGAAGCTTTCTATCATGCGTCCATCTCCCACATCCCCTCTGGTTGAAAGTCTTAATTTTCAGTAATAAGGCTGCATGATCTGATAAATGTGTAGAGAGGTGGTCTATTGTTAAAATCCTATCTGCTTCCTTATGATCTACAAAGAGATAATCTATACGTGAGAGATGGCCATACTTCTTACGATGTCTACGTTTGACATTAACTCTATGCCAGACATTGCACAAATTTAGAATCTCTATTATAAAAAGTAAATAGGCCCTTATCTTTGGAGTACTTACTTGGAGGCGAGGTGATGACCGATCTAGGAAATGTTATAACAGAATATTGAAATCACCAGTGCCCTTACATTCCAGAAGTGCAGTGAAAAGCTGGGTCAAAGCATAATTATCATCCACATTGAGACCACAGTAACTTGCAAAGTTACTAACATCTGTTCTACTCGGACTTATGCAACTAGCCACCTTCTCCCTTCATCTGACTTGTCCTTCACAAGTTCTACTCTGAAATTTGACTTAAATACAAGGGCTTCTACCTTCATGCAGTGCTGTTGATCTGTGACTATTAGTTTCTCCACCTAGCTGCATCTCAACATGAGATCCTTAACATTCACGACTTAACAGGTGAGTTTCCTGTAGTATAATGATATGTGCTTTGGACTCCCCTAGATATTGCAGAATTATCCTCTGTCTCCTTGTCACCATCAACCCATTAACATTCCAACACAGAACAGAAAGGGGCTGAATCTCCCATCCTTCCTATATTCCTGAGTCTCCATGGGCCCAATGTACAACGCTTTTTTGTGATTGGAAAAGGCGAAAATCACTGTTAGCGACCGCAAAAAGGCCAGGCATGATGTATCATCCCCATTTTGCGAGTTGGTATGCAGTTACCGACTCACAAAATAGGGATTACGACTCACAATTGTAAAGGGGCGTCCCGAGGGCTTCTTTTCCTAATTGGGAGTCGCAGTGGTATGTATGTGTGACCGGTAAGTAATAAGTCAGGATACTAGTTAAGGGCCTTTTGGTATTCATCTTTCTTTTTCCATATCGTTTATCGTTCTTTCCTTATCCCTATAGGTCAGAACATTCTCCAGTCTTTATATATGTTCTTAGGGTGTTCCTTTTCTTCTAGTAAGTCCCTCACGTATCTTCCTTTGGTTCTTCTTCCCGGTACTGTTGTTCCAAAGCTCTGGAACGTCATCCAGACCAAGAGTGGGAGAGAGGAAAGAAAATACGAGGCCTTTAGTAGGTAAGTACAGGGCTATTTGCTACTTTCTTTATACTTATCATTTCCCTAAAGGATTTCTTTTATCCTTTTTTGTGCCTTTGGGTGAGTTGTGCACCGGTTAATTCCTTTATTTTCTTGAAACTCTCTATGTTAGTAATATACGGTGAACTGTTTATTATTCTTTCTTTTCTTTTTTTCTTTTCACACTTGTGTATCACCTTTCTTCCGTCACCTAGTGCTCTTGTGCTCCTATCCTTTTTCTTAGTTCATTAGTGCCCAGTGCGTTCCCCACCCCATCCCAGGTCTCCTTCTCCCTCCCTTCCGATAATTATACCTCCTTCCCCTGCCCATCCTCGTACCTGAATAAGCCACGCTCCTCCAGGAACATGGCTGGCTTCCTCATGCACAACTCTCCCTCTCGGCCTCCTCTCAACGAACGCACTCTGCTCTGTGTGGCGTCCTCCTTCCGTCGCTTCCTCCTTCTGGCCGTCTTCCGTCCTCTCCGGCCCGACTGCACCACGCTGTGTCTCGTCCTGTTCCTCCAGGACGCGCGTCCTCCTCCTCGCTCTCCCTTCACCGGCTTCGCTCCTCCCAGGTCTGGACGTGTCTCCTCCCAGCACCTCACTCCCGTCAGGCCATGCTGGATGTAACAGGGTCCGGAGTTAAGCGGAGTGCCCCAGTGGTACTTTAAGTCCGCCCCGTTACCTATGCCCTCTCACAGTATGATTTTTTTGTGACTGTGAAAGCAGTTGCAAAACAATTGCAGTTAACACCAATTTTAAATTGGTGTTAACCCATTTGCAAACAGGAAGGGGTCCCCAAGGGACCCTTTACCCTTTGTGAGTGCATGCGAAAATATTTTTTCAGAGCGGGCTTTGGTGTCAAGGACAACTGCCTACTCTGAAAAATTAAAAGAAAAGTTTTCATATTTCTTTTTGAAATGCAGCCCATTTTCCTTTAAGGAAAACTGGCTACATTAAAAAAAAACTGCTTTATTGAAAAGCAAACACAGACATGGTGGTCTGCTGAGCCCAGCAGGCCATCATCACTGTGAGTGTGGCCATTCCCAAACGGTTCACAAATTGAGACCTGCCACATGAATATTAATGAGGCAGGTCCCTTGCGACCTATATGGAAATTGCAAACAGTGTGGTTCTCAATGTTGTACATTTTGTTTTGCGACTTGCAATTTGCGACTCGCAAAACAAAAGATCATACACAGGGCCCTACATCCCTGAAGCAGCTCCGAACTGGTGGCCACCTAAACATTATTGAGGACAGAACCTTCCCATTCCCTCTACTTGGCAATGGAAATGCCTATATGAGCTCCTTCTCTGGTTGTCATCCAACTACTTCCTCATACTCTCTCCCTTTATGCGTTTAATAAATTCATCCACCTCTTCCACCTCCAAAAAAATTATACATCCTGTTCCCCCACATTACTTTTAACAATGCTGGGAACCTTAACTGAACTCTCGCCCCTACTGTCCTCAATTCCTCCATACACTTCCCCAACTCCCAATGTGGGTCTACTGTGGCTCGTAAGATGTCTGATCTGATGGAAAAAGAGCGGCCTGTGCTTGCAAAGTTTTCTCTCCGAGGCCCAAACTCAAGATTTCCTCTTTGACAGAATATGACAAAAAATTAACTAGAACTTTGCGTGGCTTCTTTTGAAACGGTTTCAGTCTGAATGGATGTATGTGAACTCTTTGAATTTCTTGACTGAGGTCAATTGAAGACAAGATCTGGGGAAGACATTGTGCAATAGATGAATCATAAAGAGCTTCCCGTCACTCCCCTCTGATCCCTCTCCAACATTTATAATTCTGAGGTTAATCCGTCTTGCATTATTTTCCATTCTCTCCACTCTATCGGTGAACACCCTGCCTTGCTGCTTTCGATGGATAACCTCCTGTGTGTTCATATTCACTTCTGCACTCAGCTCTACTATTTTCTCTCCATGGCCCTTGTCCGTTGTGCCAAGCACACTGTTTTCTCTTCTAGTCCAAGGCAGGTTTCCTGAATCTCTTTCTGAAATAAAAAACCTTCCTCCTCTTCCAATAAACTCCCAATCATCTCCTATACGTTCTGCCACCCACGTTGATCCCTACTTTCTACTGCAGTATTTTGTGAGGAATCTCCCTCAAGCTCTGTCCCCTGAGTGACCTCAATACAAGTTGGTCCACTTATCCTTTCTGGGCTCACTGAGGCTACCTCTGCTGATTCCTCTGATGCGAGTAAGGCAAACCGATTTGCCATGGGAAGGTCAGAGATAGGGAGTGCCCCCCACTATCTGGCCTACCCCATCTAGCCCAGGATTTGGCTCTCCTCTGGCTTCCTCATCACCCCTCGCCCTGCTCCAAACCCCCAGCTACACAAGCAGCTTTGCTGGTTCCCCCTTGCCCCTCTGGTTTCATATGTACTCATAAAACCATTTTTGCCTTAAAGAAGGACCGTAAGGACGGGGTGATCTTAGGTCATTCACTACCTAGGATTGTAGGGACCTCAACTGACGATATGACTCTCCTAGAGAGAGAGAAATTTAGGTTAACTTTTCCAGAGAGTCTGGTGACCTTCTTGATGTTTGTCTTTCCCCTGACTTTCTGCGGATTTTCCTTAATTTCAAATGATGCCGAATTCGTTATAGAGCTATCAACCGGGGGATTTATAGATCTCAACAAATTCTTCCTTCTTGTACGAACACCCTCCCTGCTACCCTGGTTCTGCACTCTCTGGAGATTAATGGAATAAACGCTATCCTTACCCTGTCTCTTGTTCAAAGAGTCCTTCTTGGTGTCAGCCATTTGAAAGTTCCAGAATAGTTTTTGACCCGGCTTCTCACCATCAGCCCAGGGCCGTGGTTTTCTGTTCCTGCTTAGTGGACTTGTGGACTCTGCCCAGCTTTGGAGACCAACAATACTCCCTTCAACTTCCTTGTTCTGCTGGCGAGCGGCATGTCCATGGGGTTTCCCTAAGCTGCAGACCAGCGTGCCTGCACTGGATCCCGCTAAGTTGCACCTGAGGAAGGTGTGATGTGCATGTCTCCTGCGGCAAGCACCAGCCACCCAGGACCAGTGCAATACAACATGCTGCATCGGGGAGGCAACCCCAACTACCCCAGGACCCCAGTGGTAAGACCCTCATGCAACTACATGTGGAGGGGATGGGGGAAGATGGATTCCTGGAAGAGGGTTCCCTGCCTGCCTTCCTAGCTGGGTGCCATGTTCCCCACTCTGCAGGCCATTCCCAGGCATGAGGCCTGATGCTGAAACACTGATGGTTTCTTCCTTGTTGGCAAAGAAAAATATGAGACAAACCTTATGGAAGAAATGTTGCAGTTCTATATGCAGAGCAACAAAGTCAGTTCTCTCCATAAACACAAAGGATAAACCTTTGCTAAGAACTGAGATCTCAGCAGAAGATAAAACGTTTTCAGATAGGTTAAAGTTAGGGATGGACTGGCTGCTATAAAATCTGCTATCCTGGGCCTTCTGGTCTCCATCTATAATACTTCCGGCTGGTTTGGTGGTCCCTGGGTGTCTGACATCGTTTTCCTCTCCCTCCTTTACCTTTCTGATCCCTACCTACAAATGTTTGCTGTCCTGGGTTTAAGCTACTGGTTATACCCTCCTGTGGGTCAGAATCATCAAAACCCAATGATGAATCTCAAAAGGTGACTTTTTTGGTTTTAAAATCTCTGCCAAGTGTTAGTTTTGTTCAGGGTAGAATTGGAAGTGTAAAATTCGTCTCCTAAATAAGAATAAGCTATTTCCTTGGGGAAATTCTTAATATCCTTAGTCACTTTATCTGCTTTCTTCTTTAGTTCAATGTTATTAAACTCTGAAATAGTTATGTTGAGACTGTCAAGAGCTGCCTTGGCATCTTAAAGTGCACCTGATATCAAAAGCTCTTTTTTTTCTAGATCTTCAATTGTTTCCCATTCCTCCCTAACACGTTCATGTGCAGTCTCAGTGCCTAACACTATCCAATAGTGAGAGCATGTTGTAGCAATGTTACTAAATCCCCCTCTAAATGTTATATCTTCTCTAAAAATCCTCTGGACATTTCTAACTTCTAAGTCCAATGCAATGATTTGAATTGTGGGCTTTCCCCTTTAATGAACTTTTGTAAGTTTTGACCTCAGTAAATTTGTAAGGGAAAACAGCATGGTGAAATAATTATCACACAAATGGAATTCCAAATGCCTTGAACAACTACTGTATGTGGGATTGGAATTCGCTCCCTAGATGACAATCCTGGCATTTATGTGGTAAAGAAGGTGCAGAACAGTCATGATGTTCCAGGCCCTGGGTATCCCTGTTCCCCTGTTTGGGCTTTGCTGAGTGTGACTTTCACATGCAAAATAACTTTGGA